>NC_080688.1:53638432-53941463 GCF_030445035.2 Dasypus novemcinctus
AGAACAAAAGGGAAACCCCGGAGATATAGGAATATGCATGGCACATTCACTGCAGTGAATATGACTGGAGTGGAATGAGTGAGGTGGAGAGTAATAGGAGATGAGGTCATGGAGGAAACAGGAGACCAGATTCTGTAGGGTTTCAAAAGTCATTATAAGGACTTCGGATTCTACCTTAAGTTAGATGGGGAGCCATGGGATTTTGAGCAGACCAGAGACATAATAGGATTCCCAATTTAAAAGGATTATTCAGACTTCTGAACTAAGAATAGATTGGAAGGTTGAAAGGACAGAAGCAGGTAAGTGGGTTTGGAGACTGTAATTCAAATGAGAAATGATGGTGGTTCTGAGTAGGGTAATAACAGTGAAGATACTGAGAAACAGTGATAGTCTGGATATACTTTGTAATAAGACCAACAATATCATTTGATTGATTATATGTGGGGAATGAATGAATGCAAGGAGACAAATATTATTCCAAGATTTTGTCTTGGACAATATATGAAGGATGGAGTTGCCATTTACTTAGATGGAGAAAACTGAGGGAGAGGCACACTTTAGTTAGCTGGGGAATTACTAGGACTTCAGTTTTATGTATTTCATTTTACAATGACTTTTTTTGTCTGTCAATGTGAAGATGTCAGGTAGGTAGTTGGATATATAAAATTGGACTAAAGCCAGAGGTCTGGATCACAGATGTAAGTTAGGAGTGGCACAGTAGTTAGACACTGTTAATCCATTAGGGGCAAGGCCACCAAGGGAATGATTGTAAATTGAAAAGGGAAGTGAGCCAAGAACTAAACCCTGGGACATGTCAGAGAGTTGAGGAGAAACAAGGAAAAGAGGCTGAGAAAGAGCAGCAAGTGAGGTAGGAGGGAAATCACAAGAAATCCGTTAGAATAAAGTACTTCAGAGCAGGGAGTGGTCAAAGGTATCTAGTGTTGCTGACAGGTCAAGTAAAATGAGGGTTAAGAATTAGCCATTGGATTTAGAAAACTAGAGGTCGTTGGTATCCTTGTTGAGAAAATTTTTATAGGAATTTTATGAATTAAAGCTTGATTAGATTGTGTTAAAATTAGAAGAGAAGACTTAAAGACAATGTTTCCAAGAGGTGCTGATATAAAGGAGAACAGAGAAATGGGACAATAGTGAAAGGGGATGTGAGGTCAAGAGCAATGTTTAAGACAGGAGAATTAATAGCATGTTTGTACCTTATGAGAATGATCCAAAAGAAATTATTTTTAAAAATTAATTATGCATGAAGGAGAAGGGAGAATTGCTAAAGCAATATTATGGAGTAGGGGAAAAGAGATGGGCCCAGTGGACAAAAGTATATAGAAATAAAAGAAATATTTTGTGCACAAGTGCACAAAGGGCAGAAGATTGTAATTGGAAGTATAATTTTGTAAAGTTCTTATATTTTTTATGAAGTAATAGAATATTTTATGAAAGCAGACTGTGATATGTAAAAGATGAATATTTAATCTTTAGAACAATCACCAAAACATACACACACATACGAAGAGGCATAACAAAACTATTAGTCATCAGTACAGGAGTTGAAATGGAAATCTAAAATATATTCATTCACCCAAAAGAAAACAGTAAAGGAGAAACTGATGAGCATATGTCAGGAATAGGAAACAATCCTTAATCAGGTGGACTCAAACCCAGGTACAATAATTACACTAAATGTAAATGGACTAATCACTAATTAAAGTAAGGCAGAGTTTGTCAGCCTGGGTAGTTAAAAAAGACCTACCTATATGCTGTTTCAAAGAAGCACACTTTAAACACAAAAACACAGATAGTTTGAAAGTTAAAAGATAGAAGAAAGATATACCATGAAAATATTAAGCAAAAGAAAGGTACTGTAGTCATGTCACTTTCAGAAAAAAAGGGAGAAATACTCTAATCAAGGTTTTACCTACAAATAGACTTCCAAATGAAGAGTAAGTAGTAGAAATGAAAAAGGGCATTTCATGATGATGAAAGAGTCAGTTCATTAGAGAGATACATGCATTTCAAATATAAAAACCAGTAACACATAAAGCAAAAATTGAGATTCCCAAATTGAAAAATTAAAAAAATAGATAAAACAGAGTTCATTAAGGATACAATTTGAATACAATTGCCAAACAATTTGGGTTAATTTACATTTATAGAACATTAAACCCAACAACAATTGATTATACATTCTTCTTAAGCACACATGGAACATGCACTGAGAAAGAACAAATACTAGTTCAAAAGAAAAATCTCAAGAAATTTTGAAGAATCAAAATCATGCAGGTATGTTCTCTGAAGATGTTACTACATGTTGTTAAATTAGAAATCAGTTACACAAAGATGTTAAAATATACAAATATTTGGAAATTAAGCAGCATACTTCTAAATAATACATGGGTCAAAGAATAAATAAATAAATAAATAAGGGAAACGGACTTGGCCCAGTGGTTAGGGCATCCGTTTACCACATGGGAGGTCTGCGGTTCAAACCCCAGGCCTCCTTGACCCATGTGGAACTGGCCCATGCGCAGTGCTGATGCGCGCAAGGAGTGCCCTGCCACACAGGGGTGTCCCCGCGTAGGGGAGCTCCACGCGCAAGGAGTACACCCGTAAGGAGAGCCGCCCAGCGCGAAAGAAAGTGCAGCCTGCCCAGGAATGGCGCCGCCCACACCTCCCGTGCCGCTGATGACAACAGAAGCGGACAAAGAAACAAGATGCAGCAAATAGAAACAGAGAACAGACAAGGGAGTGGGGGAATTAAATAAATAAATAAATCTTTAAAAATAAATAAATAAATAAATAAATAAGGAAAATGTTAAAAATATTTTGAACTTAATGATAATAGAAATCTACCATATTAAAATTTATAAGATATGACTGGAACAGTAATAAGGAAATTTAAAACTTTAAATGCCTATATTAAGACAAGGAAGGTATAAAGGTATAAAAAGCCATGATTTATGTTTCTGTGTTAAGAAACTAGGAAAACAAGCACCAATTAAAATCAAAGTCAGTGGAAGAAGGAAATAAGGATAAAAGCAAATATCAAAAAAGCAGAAATGAACAAACAAAAGAGAAAATCAGTGAATTCAAAAGTTGGTTCTTTAAAGGCATTAATAGAGTATTATTAATACTCTAGTAAAACTGTTCAAGAGAAAAATAGAAGATACAAATTTCCAATATTAGAAATGAAAAAGGAGGCATCAGTACTGATCTTACAAATATTAAAATAATAGTAAAAGCATATTCTAAACTGTATTATGCCCAAATATTTGACAACTTAAGCAAATTCATTGAAAAACACAACATAAATTCTGACACAACAAAAACATTGATAACTTGAATAGTCATATTTTCATTAGAGACGTTTCATTTATAATTAAAAACCTTCCCACAAAGCAAATTCCAGGCTTAGATGGCTTCACAAGTGAGGTTTATCATACTTTGAAAATATTTTGCTAACTATTTTAGAAAATAGAAGTAGAGGGAACACTTCTTAACTCATTTAAGGAAGCCAGCATGATTCTGTAAACAAAACAAGTCAGGGTTATTATGGAAAATAAAAATTACAGACAAAGATTTCTCATGAATATTGACACAACTCTGTGGACAAAATATTTGAAAATAGAATGCAGCAAAATATATAAAGGATGATCCTTTATTACCAAGTTTGGTTTATCCAAGAAATGAAAAGTTGGCTTAACATTTAAAAAATTGACAAATATAATTATTCACAGGTAAATGGAGAGAAATCATACACAAAATTTAATACGCTTTATAATAAAAATTATCAGCAGAGTTTAGTAATAGAAGGAGCAAAAGAAAGAAAAAAAGAAGACCCTGTCAAAAAAATAACACAATAAACCCCCATAAGCAAACAAAATAAAAAACAAAAAAGACTGTCAATCAGGAAAGACAGACATAGGGATGACAGAAATAATCTCAAAATTATTAATGATTATATTATGTATAAATGGATTAAGATAACCAATTATAAGATAGAGAGGAGGAAGTATAATGATGTCTATGATTTATTTAATTAATTAACTTATCAATATTTTTTATTTTTAAAATTTTTTTCTTTATTTTAAATGTTACATTGAAAAAATATGAGGTTGCCATATACCCCCCACCCCATCCATACCGCCCCAATTAATAAGATGGATCAATAGCTGCATAGAGGAATGGATAGATGGATAGAAAATATATTATAAATATATTTAATATACTTGGATAGCAAGTATATCAAAATGTTGAAAGTATAGTCTATGTGGTGATTATAATGGAATTTACTGTAAAATTCTTTCAAATTTTTTGAATGTTTGACAAATTCAGAAAAAAATGCTGAGGGTAAAGGGAAAAGTAAACTTTACATTTGATTAGCTATTAATCATTAAGACATAAAAATCAGATTTATAGGAAAGAAAATTCCAGAAGTACTTGCTTCTAAGCAAAAAACAAATCCAAATATAGCAATGTATTTCTAAACGAAACAATGTGAAGGGACATTCAAAGCAAAAACTAATTTTTAGACCTTATAGTCAATAGAATACACAAGACTTTATAGAGCATAGGAGATAGTGCTGAAATTTCATTTAAGTTAAATAGAAAACCCAAATAAATTCAGATATGCAATATTCTGTATCATAAAGCTGGCAATATTTGCAATATTCTATAAATTCAATCAACTTTAATTAAAGTTGAAATGGTTGTTTTCAAGGGACTTTACAAGATGTTCTTAAAATTCATATGGAAAAATAAAGATTATTTTAAGAAGAATAAATGTGAGTTCTGTCCTCTAGATATTAGGAATTAGGATAAAGTTATAGTAATTAAAATATGGTGGTATTGGCACAGGGATAAAATATAGACCAAATGAAAATGACAGCTCAAAACCAATCCAAGTGTATATAGACATTAGATTACAAAAGAGGAAAGGGAAGAGTATTCAATAAACGGTGCTGCCACACTTAGGTTTCCATGTGGAAATAAATTGAATCCATTTTCATATTAAAAAGAAATTTCAAAAAATCACGTGGATTACAGGCATAATACATAAAGCAAAACTTCAATGCATATAGAAGTATTGTTTTTGATATAGGGGTAGGGATTCCTTAAACATAAAGCAGAAATATTAAAGAGAAATCATTACGTAATTTTATATTGAAACTAAAATTTTCTGTATGACTGTGTATATATTCACATCATATTCAAAGTTCAAAGATTAGCCATATACTCAGAGAAGATATTTGCAATAGCTTTAAGCAACTAAAGAATGGCAACCAGAATGTATAAAGAAATCCTACAAATCAGTAAGAAGAACTAAACAATTTAACAGGAAATGAGCTAGGGAAATGAGCTAAGGAAAATGAACTAACAGTCAATTTACAGAAAAGGAAGCTTAGATTGCCAGGACATGCATGAATCGGGGCTCAAATGCATCAGTAATTAATAAAAAGCATTTTAAAATAAAATTCTTTTTCACAGATGCCAGTTTTCAAAAGTTAAAAAAGTTTAATATTTCCAAATCTTGGTGAAGAGTCAGAGAAACAGGAATTTTTATACACTATTAATAGCGGAATAAAGAGATAACAAAGGTTTTGGGAAGCAAATTAATAATGTGCACTAAAATTGAAGGATGCTAATAATTTATGACCTTATAATTCTACTAGTTAGTGTATACCCTAGAGCAGGGGTTCTTAACCAGGGGACCACAAATTTTAGGGGGTCCATGAGCTTGAATTGAAAAAAATCAACTTATCTTTTTTTTCTCTGACCTCTGATGTTAAGTGCTGTACAACTATCTGCTACTAATTAGGGTCCGTGGTTTTCACTTAACTGGCAAGGGGGTCTGTGGAACAAAAAAAGGTTAAGAACACCTGCCCTAGAGAAATTTATACTCAGGTGCAGAAGTAGAAGTCCACAAGGGTGTATTTTTTTTAAAACTTTATTTCAACCTCAAAAACTAAAATAACAGACACAAAAGGTTTAAAAATTATATAAGCATTATTTTTAAAAATCCTGTCCAGGCACATTTATCTTACTTAATTCTAAAAACAAACTCAATAGTTTCTACAGTGTTACACAAAGATGACTTTTCAAGCATGGTTTGTAGTAGAAAAAAATTGGAAACAAATGTCTGCCAAAATGAGAGTAGATAGTTTATTATAAATTCTTTGTTCACCTAATTCACTTTGCACAGCCATTACGACGACTGGACTAGCAGCAAGCTTAACTATGGTCTAGCTGAAAATCCTTAATATTGTCTAAAGAGTGCAGATGAAAATGTGGTGAACAATATGTGTGTTTTTATGGCTATGCTCATCTAGTAAATGTAAAATTACAGGAAAAGTGTGAAGTGGTTGTATGGGGCTACATTCAGGTGAATAGAAATGAAGAAAATTGCATCTGCAGTTGTCTATTTCTCAGAAGTAGAAAGAACTGAGACAAATGCCAAAATATTAATATCTATTAGACCTGGATGGTGAGAATACACATGAAATTATTCTCTGAAATATATCATAATTTGGAGGGAGAGGTGGTAAGCTAATAGGTAATAATTTTATAAAGAAACAACAGTGAAGAGAAGTTAGAAGCTTTTAACAGCCAGACAACCCACTACTTGTTAGTGCTTTCTCACAAACGAATGAGCTTTCTGTCCCTGTGGGTTGCCATGGAGGTTCTAATGTCCCTTATCACAGATGCTACAGCAGGGTTTCTTGCCATGTTTTAGGCAACCTGGAATTTTTCTTACAAAATTTAAGTGCTAGTGAGTCTTGGACCGGAAGTATTTAGGGTGTACCTAATATGTGTCTGATGTGGGCAGTAGTCATGGTTCTCCAGGGTGCTGTGGGGGCTGCACATGACCTAGCGGGGCCTGGGTAGGTAGGATGCAGGGGGCTGGCAGAAGGACAGGGCAATCCAGGAGCAAAGGCTCTGTCCTGGTCTTCTGCTCTCTCTTTAGTAGACAGAGCCTCTAGCTGTGTGGCTCCTTCTATGGTGCCAGTGGTGCCCTCTGCTGACCCCCATCCTTCCCACCCTCCTCCACATTCCCCAGTGTGGTATCCTCAGGCTGTTCAGGACCTCGGGCTGTTGTACATCAGGGCTGTGTATCAGTAGGTGAGGGAGTTAAAAGCAGCGGAGTCCAAGACAGGACTCATTGGTTGCAAGTGACAGGAAACCAACTTGAACAAGTTTAAGCAAAAAATAAGAATATAGAGAAGCATGGGAAAAATACAATTGATGAAACCTATGGCCTGTAGTTAACTGCATTACTATAATAGTCTTTCATCAATGATGAAGATATACTGGGTCAATAATAGGGGGATATGGAAAAAATATACCCAATGTATGCTATAGACCATACTTAGTGGTAATAGCCTGATGATATTATCTCATAATCTGTAACAAATGTTCCACAACAATGTAGTATATAGGTGGAGGAGTACTATATGGAATTCCATGCATGTACATGATTTTTCTCTAAGTCCGCAACTTCTCTAATAAAAATACATTTAAAAAAATGTATGTGTGGGAGAGTGGGTACTGGCTCTTTTGGCTCTAATAACCAAACCATAAGGAAGGGCAGGCTAGGAAGAGAGCTAGCCTTGGGGATGACTGGACCTGAGACCAGATCCCATCAGGACTATCCCTCTCCTCTCTGTGTGTCTGGACAATGGCCAATGCCAGCTCTCTCCCAAGGTGAGACTTCCAGCCTCTCTACTGGAAAAGGAAGAGAGAGATACAAATGGCCTTGTGCATTGGACAGTGTAGCTTGTGAGCCTTTTCTTTCCCTGTTCAAGTCTGGAAATATCTCAGGAATATATGCCCACATACTAGTTGTAGGGCCTTGGGTTATTTTCCCTAATTTCTCTTTTATTTTAGTTTCCTCTACAAAATGGGGATACTAACAGTATTGGCCACATGATCCATCTTAAGTAAAGAGATATTTAAAAACAACAACAAGCCTAGGGCTGATGTGACTTTGTTGGTGAAGTGGTATGATTGGCTGAGCCTGGTTGAAGACAGCTCACTAGTGGTAGGGGTCTATGACTTGTATAGAAGGGCACTGGGCAGATCCAAAGGATGGCCACTGCTACCTCCTCAGGGTTTTCTATCTCTTCATCTGTACACATTCCCTCGGTTCTTGAAGAAGTTTGGGACTCCAACATCAATCTTTCCTCTGATATATGTGACTTTATAGGCTTTCAGGGACTTGGTTCACCCTTGTCCTGAATTCAACTGCTTTGAGTGCATGGCTTGGAGGTTACAGCTCCTTACTGGCTTCCTTCAATAAATGACTCCAAATGATAACCATATTCCTTAATTATTAAGGCATCCCTACTCATAAATATTATCTTCTAACCCTTAGCACCAGCTTCTACAGTTTGACCGCTGCATGTTCTGTTAACCAGACACTGCTGGGAAGATAAAGCAAGGGGTGGGTGAGCATCATTTTTGGCAAGACACCCTGGGTAGACAGGTACTTTCTCACTTAACCTGACAAGTGCTGGTATTCCTGTATTCATGTGCAGAACAGGACTGTAGGAAGAGAAAGGAGTAAAGCTGAAGCAGGAAGGAGAGGAGGGAGGAAACTAGCATTTGGTGAAGGTCTTCACTGTACTTTCATATGATCTTATTTAGCTTTATAAGACCCTAAGATGAAAAGACATATATTCTCATTTGCTGATGGAGAAACTAAGGCTTGGAGAAGGAAAGTAACTTGCTCAAGGTCACACAAACACTTTAGAGGGGAGAAATGAGAGAATAAAGGAGAAAGACAAGAAGGTGGAAGAGGTGATGGTAATGGAGAGAAGATGTCCTTGACTTCAGTTGACCTTCCGTTTCTTCCTATTGTTCATCAAGTGTTCACAGTGTGCTCACCTGTGAGGTCATTTGAAATACAGCACTCTTCCTGCTTCAGGGACAGTTCAGGGAACTGAGAGTCCCTGACAAGTCAGATAATAAAATAAGAAGAGATGGTGGGTAAGTTTTCAGAGTATCCGATAAAGCAGGGCACACTGCAGACAGGGTCTCAGGACTGTAGGCATCGATATCATGGGTTGGAAGGCAGCTGCAGAAGGTCCAGAGAGAGAGGCTGGCCCACCCACCAGGAGTCACATCTGGTGACTGGCCTCTGTGGGTTACACAAGTCATCTGCCATGTTGTAGAGGAAACCCCTGTCCAGTTTCCCTTAAAAGTCTCTCTGGATGCAACCCCCAACATTACAAAGCCAGATAAGTAGCCTACCTCAGTTCATGAATCTCAGAAAAGGGGGAGGAGATGGGGCAGACATTCCATTTCTCACTAAACTCCAGCTTGTGCTTTGCAAAATCAAAGGTTAACTTTCATGGAGCAAGAACTATGATTTTGCTGAGAAAGCTGTTTTTGAGACTGAAGATGCTGACATTCTATCAGGAAAAAAAAAAAAAAAAAAAAAGCCAAATTCATACCTGGAAACAAATTTGCAAAAACAAAATAAAAGAAAACCAAAACCATATGTTCCTTTTCCCACCTGCCCCCCACCCCTCCATTTTTACCAGAATGTGACATGTTCTTTTGGGGAATGAAATGTAACTAATCTCAGATCCAATTAACAAAAGTCATATTAAGAAAGAAAGTGACTTCATTTTCAATTGTGAATATATCTTTTCTATCCTGTTAATTTAGGGAATCATGCATAGAACATGATCACTGCAAGGGTCAGGAGAACAGTCTATCTACGTTGCTAACTAGATGTCAAATTGGGTGAGTCATTTCTCTTTTCCGGAACCCTTACCTCAGCTTTGTCATATACAAGTGACTCTTAGTGGCTTTCAGAATAGGCTCTGCAGGGTTTTCTCAGGGCACCCCAAGAGGGACAAGGGGAGGACACAGGGGATTGAGCTGATTGGGCTCCAACCTCCTTAACTCCTAATTACTGCTTCAGATGGAGAAGATGTGCTTTTATGTATTTTATTAATTTATGCTTTCTGCTAAGATTTCATTTGAAGAAAGGGTTTTGCCACTGTTCCCTTCCGTACTAATACCCCATGGCTTTAGGTCTTCCAAATAAGTGTCTCTAACAATTTGGATTTGCCAAATCTCCAAAACATATGTTATTCTTTCCTCAACTGAATCTGTCACATAAGGCTATTTGGGGGGTTATAGTCTTGGGCCTTAGAAAAGGGAGGTGGGCATGATGTTTCTGAGCAGTTCTGGAAATCCATAACTATAGGAAGTCAATTGGTAATACAATCTATATCCCTGCCATCACCAGCCCACGGCTAGCCTGCTAGGATGTTGTGGGGTGTTTTAGAAGTCTATACTGGTCCAGAAAATGCATTGTCCTGCCCACTTATCCCTGATGAGGCAGTTCTCCTAGTGGAAGCAAAGCTTATGGCTTTAGATTTTAACCCTTGTGAAGGTGTTAATGGCCTCCATGGGTGGTGAGTTTCTAGGGAGTGAGGAGGATACTTGTGCTATGCTTTTCTAGCTATTGTATAACTGGGAACATGGTTTTTCAGGGGTACTTGATCCAGGAGGTTATCATGGTGGTTGGCAGAGAACCAAAAGAGGCCAAGAAGGACATTCGCCCAGTTTATTGGACCCTACTATCCAGCCAAACTGCAGCTATCAGAGAATCATGGAATATCCAACATTTAGGCCCTTTGAAGCATCTACTCAGTCCTCTGACCAACTCACACATTTTTCTACTTTATCCTGATATGTAGTGACCCTAACTTAGCATGCACTCTGGGTGGAGAACTCATGGTCTTATAACCAAGACTAGTCCGTTATAGAGTGCTCCAAAACACCAGGAATTTCCTCCTTATATTTACTTACAGTTTTCAGCATCTCAGTTTCGTCTTCTATTTTCTTCTCTCACATCCCTGGCCTCACTCCTCAGTACATACTCATTTTGATTTGTCAAGGTTCCTTCTTGAGTGCCAAGTACAGCATTGAGTATATAATACTATGGAAAAGGTTGACTCAGTACGGGGACCACTGGGCTATTCCTCTGTTGGTATGGACATAATAGTTATAATTTGCTAGCCTACCACTCCATTAGCTTTTACAGTATCTGCACTCAACAGTGGTTAGAAACTCATATTTAGGAAAAAAATCCTCAGCTTTTCCTTATATCAGCAGCTCTTGAATCAGTTTTCCCCAAACCTATTGCCAAGGAATTTATTTTAAAAATATAGATGAAATCTCTGCACTTCTCCCTGCTGACATTAGCATTGTTAATTATCAGTCAGTATCTTCATTTTAAGGTCTTGTCACTCAACCTGCCCACTAGGTTTCTGCATTCATTTTAGGCAGAAGCCTGGGGTGCTCGCTCTCTGTGAGTTCACTCAGGTTGCTATGTCCAGGGCCCCTAGGGTTCAGCTCAGAGCCTACCCTCAGTCAGTAATTGTTGAACAAATGATCAGATGAGTCCATGAATAACTAGGTCAAGCCCCGCCAACACTCTGGGAGTGTGGTCAACACATTTAGTCTCGAATCCATGCCCCACTTCCTTGGACAATGTGCCATCCCATAGTTTTCTATCTTATCTTCAAGCATATCATGAGACACTTCATTAATTTGTTTACAAAGTTAAGATATGCTTTATCTGATAAGAAAATGAGACTATTTTTCATTTTTCTTAGTTAACTCACACTGGATCTCTGCAATCATTTCCTTACATAAGAGATTCTAATCACTTTCTCCACACTGGGGTAGAGTTTCAGTCTTAGCGTGAAGCTTGAGCTGATTTAAAGGGGTTATATATTAAAATTCGAATTAAATACACACACACATTCATACACAGAATGATGGACCGATAGAGAAAGTGTGACTGGTATATAATAATGTTCATTACTGAATGGCGATGTGTGGATGTTTATTATTTTCTTGTTTATCTGCCTTTCTCTTTTATCTAATTATTTTTGTTATGTATATGAATTATCTATTTTACAAAAGCAGAGTTTTTTTTTTTTAAGTGGATATGTGCTTTACTACCACCTTTTCACTTAAGTCACCTTTTCACTTTAAGTCATTCTTAGTCTTGTTATTCTGACTTTCAGGTTGAAGTTCATTTACATTGTAGAAGAAACAGAGCAAAAGAAAATGAGGGACTGAGGTTTCTGTCTATTATCTCTTAACTTGATATCCTCTTCCCAAAGCAATAGGCTTAGTCTTCCCTATTGTCTTTAAAAATCACTTTTACTGGTTTTGGGGAAATTTTTGATATCTTCAATGTATTCCAAGATGATTTAGCCTTCCTAATACTATTTATATAGGTTCATGGAATTATTTTATATATATATACACACACACACATATATACATATAAACATATATACATGCACATACACTATATATATGCACACATATGTAATATACATATATGTGTATGAAATTGGTCATGGGAAATAGTTATGGAGCATGCACTCTGCTAAGCTCCATGATGTAGAAGACCTAAAAGAGGAAAATCCATGGTGTATAACCTCAGGGAGCACCTAGTTTAATTGGGTAGTAGGACTTTCATATAAGGAGCCAGAGTGAGCCATCTGACAGCATGCAATCAAGTGTGAGAATGCGTAAAGTGAACTATAATTTTTTCCAAGAAGCATGATTAGGGTCGAGGAGGTGAAAATATTAAACTTTGAAGTCAACATGAATAAATTCTGGAGAGGGTTGAGGGTCTTTTCCTGATGAGACAAAAAGTATTGCTTTGATTTTCATTCATTCAATGAAGAAACTGAGTCACAGAGAAACTCTCCGGGCCAACTATTACAAACTGGCTCATGTGGAACTAGAATATAGGATCTTCGCTTAGGACTATTGCCACCTCACTCTCTTGTTCTTTCTCTCTCTGTCTCTCTGTCTCTCTGTTCTCTCACCCACACGTGCAGCCTCCATCCCCATTCCCGATTTGGCCACTTCTCTTTCAAGTCTGGTGCCTCCTGCCAGATGTTGTCACTTGTCTTTCCTCAGAAGGCCTTGGTAAAGTTACACAGCTGAGCCTGGCAGGCGCCTGCCCCAGGCCAAACAAACAAACAGAAGAGAAATCTTTCAGGCTGGGCACCAGGGAAAAGTGATCTTGATGCCGTCCGTGGCATGAGCCGAGGCAATTGATGACTTGGCATTCTGTCCCCGAGTCATCAATCATACAGAATCAATCTCAGCTCCCTCAGGAGCTGGCCCCTGGCTCACATAATTCTCTCTCCCTGCCACCAGCCTGAACAGTCTGATCCCAGTGGTGGGAACTGTTTTGTTCTGCGTTCAGCATTGATTCACTTGGCCTTCAGTAGTATTTTCTACATTCCCCAGAAATGTCACCTAATTTATCCTCTCGGAGGTGGCTAAGTTGCCTGGGCCTCACTGCATCACATGGGGGCAGGCAAGTGAAGAGACGTGTCTGGCTTCTCACAATGAAGGCACAGACTTGAGGGCCCTAGACTTGAAAATCAAGACTGTTCTCAGGTTCCTGCACTCGTGTGTGGGGACAGGGGTCGGCCCGGGGCTGCCATTCCTAGCTGGGTGATCGTGAACATGCTACTTAATCACTTTGTGTCTCAGTTTCCTCATCTGTTAAATAGTGCAAATAACACTTACCTCATTGTATTAGGGTTCCGCAGAGAAACAGGACCAACAGGACATATGTATGTGTGTGTGTGCATGTATGATATAAATATATACATAATATAAAGATTGTGGAGGCTGGCAAGTCCAAATTGCATAGAAGAGCAGATCAGAGGCAAGAAATCCCATAAGAATGATGTTGCAGTCTTGAGCCTGAATCTATTGGGGAGGCCAGCAGGTGGGAAACTCAGGGAGGAGAGGAGGATGTGGTCCTGAGGTGGAACTCCTCTGATGCCTGGGACCATCAGTCATCCAGCTTAAAACCGCCACCTGATTAGATGTGGCCTACCCACATTATCGAGGGTAATCTCCTATACTTAAAGTCAGCTGGTTACAGATGCTAATACCATCTATGACATACTTCCACAACAACAAGGTCAGTGTTCGACTGAACAGCTGGACCCTACAACTCAGTTAAGTTGACACATAAATTAACCATCACACTCATGGAGTTGTTGTTTGATTGAAGTCAGTCAGGGAGCTAAGTGCTCAGCGCATGCTCAGTATGTATGAGTTAGTAAATTGCTATTTTTAGAACAAATTAGGATCTGTGGGGTTGACTGTTCAGATGATAAAGTTGGTAGCCACAAGGCAAAAGACCTTAAGGAGGTGGCCTGTTCAGAAAGAACTGCTTACTCTACACACGTGTCTCAGAACCTGATATCTGACCAACACTCATTTGCTTCAGCACCTTAAAACATGAGTCCTTTGCCTTCCGGGCAGTAGGGAGTGGACCCTGTAGAGGCTGGGGGAGGAGGGAGCTAAGTGAAGTGTGGAGAACTCCACAGGCTTTCTGCAGGCCAGCTCAGAGGGACGTGCGCAGCTGAAGGAGGGCCTCAGACATTCTGTGCAAACCCTTCTCTTTGTGCCTGCTTTATAAAAGGAGAGGGGAGGAAAGGGCTTTGCTGGGAGGCGATGAGGACTTTCTGGGACAGATCAGGGAGGAGAGGAGGAGCGGCCAGCCTGCAAGCCGCTGGGAGGCGCGGCGAGGTCCTGCTAGGATGCAGCCGCCGGATATCAGAACTTTCCTCTCTGTCTCGGTCTCTCTGCTTCTCCACATCTGCCTGTCCCTCTCTCCTAGCAACTGGAATCATCTTTTCCAAGAGATTCTGAGGGCTGCTTTATTTGTTAGGAGACAAGGAGGCACTAATAAATTCCTCTGTGTGAGGTATTTAATTACATAATAATGTGTACACTAATCAGGGTAAATGTGTTTGTGAAAACACCTTGATATGGGAACAGTTAATCACCCAAGGCATTGCTTCTTAACACACCTTGGAAGTTAACTTAATTAAATTAATTAGAACAATGAAAAAATTGAACTGTTTATTGGTCCACAATGGCCTGAAGAAATGCTCCCCCTCAAATGCAGGAACATCTCCCACACTGCAAATGATTTCTCCCCAAACCCTCAGCCCTTATGGTTATGTCTACACCCCAGGAGCTTGCAGCCGGCAAAGCTTCCCCCTGTGCCTTACCTTTGAGTCATTTCCTGTTGGAGACATACGGCGATCTGCCTACGTGCCCGCCTGCACGCACATACACACACATGCCCCTTTGGAGCGCTTTCACCAGAAGCTCAGGGTAATCAAGTGAGCTCTAACCCAGGACTCCTCAAGTGGACGTTTCCCAGTCAGCCTCTGAGACGACCAGTTTGTGCATTCTGAAGGAAAGAAGGGAAGAAGATTTTCTGAGGGATTATTATAATCACCATCAGTGGCATTGCTGTCACATTATCTGTTAATAATGATGGGGTTAAAATTTGAATTTGTATAGTGCTTAAAAAAACACTTTTCTTCACCCCACCTCCTTCTCTACTTGGGCTTTGTATATGGTGACAGAAAAGGCAAGATGCCTGCCCCTGGGGAGCCTCTAGGCTGTGGCATTCAGCCCTGACAAGTACAAACTTAAAAGCCACTCTGACAACTGAACAAACACTGAGTAGTGTGTGTGTTTAAATTCAATCAATGAGGAGTGAATCTGTACTGCAGGGAAGCTGAGGGCCAGTGGGGAAAGGAGTACTCAGAATGATGAGGAAAATGGGACCGCTAGAGATTGTATCCAAAATCCAGGAACAGGAGGCCCCAACATCTGGTGAGTTGCATACCCCACAGTCAGCTCTTCCCTCGCCGGGCGTTAGCTTCCCTGACCTTGACACTCCCACACAAGGATGATGGATACTCTAGAGCAAAACCACCTCTCTGATGGACAGTGACTGAATACAAAGCTGCTTTTGTAGTCAGCTATGAAAATAAGGGACTTGGTAATATATGGCCTGGAATTCTCTTTTACACATATCATTTCTTTGTTTCAAAAATGAGAACAGAAATAAGTAAAAAAGCTGTTATGGTTTAAGCATAACCTTCATTTCTTAATGCCTCTTAGTTCTAAGATTAGAACATGGAGCAGGGGAAGGAGAACACAGGAGAGGCCTCTTCCTACAATGCACCAAAGGGCAGGCTTTATGAGTTTGCATCCTCTGAGATTTTTCCACTGTGCTCCTCGTAAACTTATTGATATGTCTTTTTATGAGTGGGTTTGATTAGTCAGGAGGGAGGCTTGGGATTCGCTATAGGAGCAAGTCTCCAGCTAGCCCAAATACCCAAATATCTCTGTATTGCTTGAAGTCATCTCAAAGAGCAGGCTGACCCTGGTTCTAGGAATATAAGTAGAAAGTGTTAATCCTCCTAGAATATTTCTTTGGAAAGTGGGACCTTGTGTCAGGGTCCCTGCAGGAAACAAGGACACTGACCATCGTGGGGCTTTGGTAGCATGAAGGAGAACCAACCAAAGGAGCTCAAGTCCCCTCAGGCTGGAAAGAGCAGGGGTCATTGTCAGCCATAGCCCCAGAAGAGGCCTGCCCCAAAGGAGCGTGTGGTGGAGAAACCAGCCACATACTGGGATCTGGGAGGATAATGCTTCGTTGGCACCTCCTGATCTGTCATCACCTCTGGTGAGAAGGTGAGAGATCCAGGCCGATTTAATCTGTGGTGGTCTGCCTGGGGCAGAGAGTGGATTTGTGTGGGGCACATGGACAATGTCCAGCTCTGACCAACAATATTAGGGAAAGGAAACTATTCTATAAAAGGGAAATGAATCAAAAGTGAATCATGAATTTTATCCAGATGCTTCCTTTTATACTGGGATCATACAGATTCTTTCCTTTACTGTGATTTAAACTTTACATGTATCGAAAGATACTTATGTTTAAGCTACTGCCAGGTCATGACCTCAGCTTTTATAGCTTCTTTCCAAAGAATTCTCATTTATGTGCTTGAGGGTATGTGTTGGGGAGGAACTTGCAGGTGATTTTCAGTGGGCCCAGGTAAGACTGTTGGAAAGGAGCCTATGCTGAGCATACAAAAGACACAGAAAAAAGGAAGAAATTCACCAACCTGGAAAGTGTGCTGAGCAGCAATGCACCGTGTTGATAAGCATTTTTTAAACCATCACATTTCCAAGTTCCTTGAT
The DNA here is from genome assembly GCF_030445035.2 of Dasypus novemcinctus. Classification (NCBI taxonomy): domain Eukaryota; kingdom Metazoa; phylum Chordata; class Mammalia; order Cingulata; family Dasypodidae; genus Dasypus; species Dasypus novemcinctus. The sequence goes on from NC_080688.1 coordinate 53,655,524, forward strand.
TTAGATCAGATCTGCAAAGGACAGTCAGACCTCCATCTGCCGGGCAGTCCTAACATACTCCAACCCCCCATTCCTCCCATCTTTCATCGATAATTTTTAATTATTCCAACTAACCTATACTAAACTTCTAGTATGGGTGAGGCATCTATTAGGGACATTATGCAGTTTAGAGTCTAATAAGGACATTAGACTGGGTAAGTAAGTGACCTCAACATAAGGCAATGTATGATATACACCTGGAAATGTATGAAAATAGCAAGCTATCTGAGTTCAGAGGAGACAGGAGACACTACCAACTCGGTTAATAAAGGAAAATTTCATGGATAAAGGGGCATTTGAGGGGCTCTTAATAGATGGAGGTAGTTTTAGGAATTTGCTCTTCTCAGTGCCCCACTGCCCTTACCAATGTACATTTCAACCTTTTTGCCTTTATTTATTTCGCTCATCCTGCCTGGAAGGCCCATCTCCATGTCTTCCTTTGTAGTCTTCCAGGTCTAGATGAAGACCTGTCTATTCCAGGGGGCTTTTCTCTACTTCTCCAGGCCTCATTGACCTTTCCAGCATTGTGCCCCCAAAGGCTGAACCTCCCTCTTTCCTATCAGGATCTCTTCATGGGGTAAGACTTTTTTCTTCCAAACACCCTAGGAGCAGGCACCACCCACTTTCACAGGCAGCCCCGCATTGCCCAGCTGGGTTGTAGAAGAGAGCACTTTCCAAGTGCTTGGGGGGCAGGTATTTCAGTCTGGTCTTTTTTGCTCATATATCAGCAGGAGCCCCGGTGAAGCGCATACACAGGGCAGTCAGGTCTTCCGTGGGTAGAGCAGGTGGTGCTGGAACAACTCAGGCCCAGTTTCATACTCCACAGCTACTACATGGCTGATGTGCATTTCCGAGCCATTTATTCATCTCGAAGTTAACATTTTTTTCAAAGATGATTATGGAGGAAAGATGCGAACGTAAGCGGAAAAGGTCCTCCGTGCCTCATCAGCTCAATCTCCCCTGCAATTGCAGCCCGGTCGGATTGGAAGGCAGACTTGCTCCTGGCACTCAGTCCCTCAGCATTTGTCCTTCATCACCTGTGCTCCCCACCTCCTGCCCTTTCCTATACCACAGGGCCTGAAGCTCCCAGCCCCTCGCACGGCCCCATGGGAGCCCTAGGGCTGCTCGGGAGGTTACCTCTACCTTATCACGTTCTCTTTACATTTGAATTCTAGGTAGCACCCTAATGTGTTATGCCCTTCAAGGAACCCAAAGGGGGTGGGGGGGGGGGAGGAGGAGAGGAGAAAACTATTTTTCATTTCTTCACTTCTCTCACACAGCTGGATGCCTTTCCCATAAATAAAACTCAGAGAATATAGGCAGATAATATATGCCTAGAGGGGCTGCAGGCAAGCACAGGGAAGGGCTGATCCCATGACCCCAGCTGGTTTATCTGGCAGTCGCACACTTTCACACACCTTCCACGATTACAGACATTGTTGATTAACTCAGATGCGTCTGTGTGAATCTGTAGCTTCACCAGGGCCCAAGCTGATCCAATTGTCCGAATGGGAGTTAACATCATTGAACTGAATTTGGACCAATGTCTTCATTTTTCCAGTGTGCAGTTCCTTTCCATTCATTCTCTTCAATATTCTTCAACGCAAGCTGTGTATTAAGATCCGAACTTAAGGATCTCTTACTCTGCTTCTCTCAAACAGGTTCAGTGCCCCAAGAAATAAGGAAGAAGGGAAACTTCCCATGGCACAGCTGGGTTCTTCCCTTTATTTTTACTATTGATGGAGCTTGAATCCTGGGTCCCACCTTTCCTACTGCAGAGAAGTGGCTGAGCAAACATGAGAGATGGGAATTCCTTTCTCCAACCTTTCTCTTTTAAGTCTGTACCTGCAGTAGGTCCAAATTCACTCAGGGGTTTTGGGTATCATTGTTTAATTAGTCAGTGCTTCATGGATCCAGTCAACTCACTTTTATTAGTGGCAGTCATTATACTTATTGCTAGGGGTTTATAACAATGAATGTGAAAAGGTTGCTTCCTTATGGAATTAGGACAAAACCTTGGATTTCCTCCTTTCAATCAACTGTCCTCATCCACCTCCCAAAGGACCTTGTCAATCATCCCAACCTCTTGAGCTCTTCAGCTCCTCCAACTTGCCTGGTTTACTTTTCCCATTTTTTCCCCTGTAATCCTTTCTCCCCCGCACACATACAGTTTTTCAATTATTAATATTTTGCATTAGTGTGGTAACTTTGTTACACTTGATAACAATACTATAATTATGCTCTTAATTTTAGTCCACTGTTTACATTAGGGTTCAGTCTTTGTGTTGTGCAGTTTTATGGTTTGTGTGTGTGTGTGTGTGTGTGTGTGTGTGTATGGTGACTACATAAAACCTACAATTTTCCTTTTTATCCCTTTTCAAATATACAGTTGTGTCTCCTCCATAATCCATTGTCAAAACTTTTCTGTCACCCCGAACAGAAGCTCCATACCAATTAAACTTTGACTCACCATTCCCTTTCCACATGGTCACTGGTCATCTGCATTCTAGCTTCTGGCTTTATGAATATGCATATTCTACTTATTTCATATAATTAAGGTTGTACAATATTTGCCCTTTGGTGTATGGTTCACTTCACTCAGTATGATATCTTCAAGATTCATGCATTTGGTAGCATACACCAGAATTTTATTACTTTTTACACCTGTATACTACTCCATTGTATATATGAATAATAATTCATTTGTTGACACTTGGGTTGCTTCGATCTTTTGGCAGTTAGGAACATGCTGCTATGAAAATTGTTGTGCAAATATCTGTTGGAGTCCCTGCTATCAATTCTTCTGGCTATATATCTAGAATTGGATTGCGGTGTCATATGGTAATTCTATACCTAATTTTCTGAGGAATTGCCAAACTTTTCCACAACGGCTGCACTAATTTACATTTCCACCAACAATGTATGAGTATTTCTATTTCTCCATATCCTCTCCTTATTTTCTATTTCTCCACATCCACTTCTTATTTTCTTCTAATTTTTAAAATAGTAACCATTTTAGTGGGTGTGAGATGACATTTTGTTGTAGTTTTCATTTGCATTCCCTGATGGCTAATAGCATTGAACTTTTTTTCATGGATTTACTGGTCATTTGTATGTCTTCTTTGGGGAGATGTATATTAAACTCTTTTTCCCATTTTTAATTGGGTTATCTTTTTGTTATTGCATTCTAGAAATTCTTTTTATACATTGGATATTAAACCCTTATCAGACATTTGGTTTCTAAAAATATTTCCCTTTCTATAAGTTGTCTTTTTAATTTCTTAAAAAATCTTTTGATGCACAAAATTTTTAAATTTTGGTGAAGTCATATTTATCTATTTTTTCTTTTGTTTCTTATGCTTTTGGTATGAAAATCTAAGAAATCATCATCTAACACAAGGTTCTGAAGATGTTTCCCTAGGCTTTCTTCTAGGAGTTTTATAGTTTTAGTACTTCTATTTAGGTAGCTTTGTAATAAATATTAAAATCAGGAAGTGTGAGTCCTCCAACTCCATTCTTATTTTTCAAGATGATTTGGTTACTGGAGGCCGTTTGCTCTTCCATTTGAATTTGATGATAGGTTTTTCATTTCTGCCAACAAATCTGTTGGAGTTTTTATGGAAATTTTATTGAATCTATATATTGCATTGGGTAGAATTGACATCCTAACAATATTTAGGCTTTCAATCCATGAATACAATATGTCCATCCATTTATTTAGGATCATCTTTAATTTATTTCAACAATGTTTTGTAGTTTTCCTTGTACAAGTCCTTTACATTCTTGTTTAAATCTATTGCCAGATATTTGATTCTTTTAGTTGCTATTGTAAACAGAGCTTGCTTTTTAAAAAAAAATTAAGTCATTTATTACTACCTGAAGTTGTAAGCCATGTTTGAGGTATGGTATTTGCCCCTATCCTTATGTGGAGAGACAGCTGATAGCTCTCTCTCCTTCTAATTGAGAGTACAGAGTTTCCCATCTTTAACTTTTAGTTGAATGACAGACAGATAGAACATCTTTTTCATTTCTGCTTTTGCTCCTTCTACCCCTTCCCTCCTTGTGTGCACTTGATTCTTTCCAGATTGCACAATGTAGAAATCCAGTGAGGAAGTGAGGCACTGGGCTTTCATTTACTCTTACTGAATGCCTTTAGTCTAGGTGCCATGGGGGAGGAGGGAGGGTAAATAGGACCCAAATTCTACCCCCAAGAAGCTTACAATTTAGATGGGGGAAGTAACACATACACCGAGAAAAATAATTTAGTAACTTGAGGAGTATAGTGAAAATATTTTGCTAGTGCAGAATAAGCTATGAGGCTTTTCCAAATGTTAAAGAGGTAGGATTTGTTCAGACCTTGAAGGCATGGAAAGGAAAGAACCTCCACCTTTTTATCCTTCCATTCTCTTCCCATATCAGGTCTGCTTCCTTCTGCACAGTCCCTTCTAAGCTCTTCTTCTATCCCACTGTTAGGGATTGAAACACGTCTCCTACAAAACGACATGTTCAGGTCCCAACCTTGGTTCTCTGTGTGTGAACCCATTTGTAAATAGGACCTTTGAAGATGTCTTTAGTTAAAGGTGTGCCCAAATTGAATGAGCATGGCTGAAGTAGTTACATGCAAAGGAAATTGGACATGGAAAGAGAAGCCAGGGGGAGCAGCCAGAAGCTGTAAATCAATGAAACCTGGGAGACAAAGGGGAAGACACTGCTATGTGCATACCATGTGATGGATAAGCCAAGAAACCCTAAAGATTGCTTGCCAGCCAGAAGATATCAACTCAGGGAGAAGCAAGCCTTCTTGACTCTGAAACCATGAGTTAATAAATTCCTGTTGTTAAACAAGCCCAGTGGATGGTGTTTATTTTAGTATTAGAGAAACCAGAATAACCACCAAGGAAGAAGGAATAGCCAATTTCATTAATTGAATTCAGCACAATTGATTGTTTTGTACTTTCTGGTGAATTGAGTCTCTGAGTTAAAAGGCATAGATCCAGTTGCAGCTCTTTTCTCTCTTCTTCAGCTTGAGCTAGATGGGTTTTCTTGGTAGTCCTGGTTCTGATGACAGCTTGTATTTTCTATCTTATTGGTGAATGCAGCCAGGAAGATTAGTTCTGTCCTGCTTGCTCTGCAGACCCAACCTTCATGCTTCCACTCTTTCTTCAAGGACCTTCCACTATGTTTCCAGCAAGAGAGTGATAAGATGCCAAAATATGATTGGGCATTGCTGGGTGAGGAGGTGGATAAGAGGTCCTTGTAGGTCTCCAGGATTCAGTCATTTGCTTCACTGTAGCTTCACAGGTATTTTGTGCTGGAGTATGTGCATGCTATTGCCTTGTTTTGTAGACATCTATGAATATCCTACCCCACTCTCACCCCTGGAATGTTGTCAGTATAATGGTTTATATTCTATTTTGTTTGATGCCTTCTTTCATCAATATAGTATGAGGAAAGAGTATAAACTGAATCTTTTTTTTGAACCAATGAATGGAGTATTCAAGTATGGATGATCTATGGCCCCTATTTCCTAGAATGCCTCTGGATGCTTTCCCTACCTACACACTTTGTAATCTCAGCAAATGGGGACATATTTGTATCAATTCAACATGCTTCCAGCCATCCAGGCCTGCACCTCTGGGTCATGGCTGACTACTACCTTCTCTTCCTCTGTACTCGGTTGATATCTAAGCCCAGCCAAGTGTTTCTCCTCTTCCCATTTCCTCTAGGTCAGTCTCAGACAGACCCTCATTGTGATATGTCTACATGATTGCAAAAGCCCACTCAGGCTTTCTGCCTTCAGGCTTCCACTCCTGGCAGATATATCCTGCCTGTGCTCTCCAGGCTAATCCTCCTAGATCAATATGTGTATATCAATACTCTTGGGCTACTTATTTTCCATAGCATCCCCACCTGCCAGTGTCTTCAGGATATGAATTTTATCTAAGTTAATCTTTCAATATTTCACAGTTTAAACCTGGTCATGAACATCTGGCCATAATCAAAGTACCAGCACTCTGAAAGGCCTTCAAAGTTCCATACAAAATGTGATTCTATAGCAAAGACTTGACAGCCTTTCTTAATAATTGTGAAATCATTGTTACTAATCAATGGACATCAAACTCTTCAGCAGAACATAACTAAAGCATAATTAAAATGGGCCACCTATTGAGGTAAGAAATCAGCCAAAGAAAGAAAGGTATTACAGGCAAAATTTGATTATAAATTTGTGTTTATGCCATTGAACAATGATGGATGAGTCCAACAAAAAATACATTTTGCCACCAACCTTGTATATTTTCCTAATAATTCTTGCTCTACATAGCAGGAATATGATCGTATATATAGTTTTAAAAAATTGAAAAATGCAGATAATTATGGCGAGTTATGCATAGTCCTAGAAACCTGGAGATGATGGCCAATTGACCATCATCAGAGTCAGATAAGGTTTATATGCTAATAAGGCTTCCTCAATTCCATTTTGATTTAGGACCACTATTTAGCAACAGACCCTGTTTGTTCATTGTGGTTAGTGGTCATGGGCTGTTATTACCAGTCTTTGTATAAGCTTGAGATTTGGGTTTGGTGTCAGCCCTTTAAATATATTTTATGTGCAAAGAAGTAGAAAGATGAGGAGCTATTTACCATGGAGTAGAAAAGTCTAATTTGACCAGGAGAGCTATAGTGAATATTAGCTATCAACATATAGAAGAGAGAAGAGACTGGGTCTTCTTTATTTTTTTGGTGGGGGAGGGGATTTATTATTTTCTTTTCCAGATGTCAAAACCCAAAGCACTAGTAAGGAAGTTGTAAGAGGCTTTTGGAAGAACTGGTATTGATCCTAACTGTCCATGAAAATGACTTGGGGTGCTAGTGGAGAAACATGTTCTCAGTCATGTTGCTAAGGTTGAGGTTTGGTGATGTCTTAGAAGAGATGCAGAACAGGCACTAGACTTCTAGAATGGACGTTGGAATTCTGGAGTTTTAAGTCCTTTCAAGCCTCCTGAGTCTGCATTTGTGGGTATTCTTAATGTGCCTTTTATTTCAGTATTTGTGCCCCATATGGAAATAAGAATATAATAATATGCTCATTTATTATTATTATTGACTGATAATAGACGTTCAGTGAAATTTCAGTTGAATGAATAGATATTACTCTGTTTAAAAAAAGTGTAAAATTACAAAATAAGTCATCTTCTAATAAAGTCATATAATTCATTCTAGAGCTCAGTACAAATGACTTGGGGTTATTGGCTGTTATTGGAAGAGACACAATGTCCTGCATATCGAGAGAGTTTTTTGCGAGGCAGTACTTTTTGATTTTATATGGGTAGATCTTTGTGATAACATTATAAAATGACTGAGCCCTAATAATGATGTTGACTATTTGAATGTGCTGCTCTGTGCCACACATGGCAGGATTTGCTTTTCAGCTGGGAATGATGCACTGTACACCAATGCTCCGTAATGGTGCGTTGCTTAAAGGTAAGGACACAAATGACCATACTGGAAGAAATCAGAGTGGGAAGATCGTGATAGAATCAGTGCAGGATCCATGAATGTTGACTGTTCTAAGACTTTCTCAGAAGCTCAGCTCCTGGAACCTGATCGGTGATGGTCAGTTTCCCTCTTATGTGGACTGACAGCAAATATTCAGAAAGGCATTCATTGCATCCATAATGGAAAGTGTGCCTACAACCGCATTTTGGTGTGTGGTGTGGTGAGATGAGGGTGAAATTCGAGGTAAAGACAACTCAGTATGACCGGTAAGCAGGGCTCTCTGGAGCAGCCTCAAACCTAGTTCACTTTCGGTGGGTGAGGTCATGCATCTCTGCCTCAACTTAAACATATTGATACTACCTCTTCAGAGGGTGTTGAAGATTAAGGTGTTTTTTTTTTTCCCCTTTCTGATGCCCTCAGGTTGGCCCTTGGCAAAATTCATTTGCTTACCTCTGTCTTACCTCCCCTTTCAGCCCTCTCTGCCCCAGTTAAACGCGGGGGCCTCAGGCAGATGTCTCTGATTGCCCAGTAGCAAATGATGCTTTCTCTGCCACCGCCAGAGCACTGTAACATGCTGCTTGCATCTTTCTTATGGCTCTCACACAAAAATCCCTCTTTTGGGGACCATTCCCTCCTCTTAGAACTTTCTGACCTATTATTTAATGAATATTACTTCCTCCCTGGGCTATTTGGTTAACCAAGGAGAGGGTGTTACCTCTCCCACAGTATTTGCCTTCAAATGAAGAAGAGAGAAGTGTTCTCTTGGGAGTCTAAAGAGCCTTAATGACTGATAGGAATAAAGTTCTAAAGATAGACAGCCCAGGATAGGATTTCTTTTAACTCGACTGTTTGAACACCAACATAAACTTTGGAAGGATTTCTCTCCCTTGTTCCCCCAGTTGCTCTCCCCATATACACACAAACCCAAAAGCCCAGTTGGTGACATGGCCCTGACTCTTTCCATATTCCTCTGATTTATAAACCTCTCGAGGGGCACCGTGTTCCGCTAGTGACTCTGCCTCACACTTTGAATCAGCATTAACTCCTCCTGCCCCCATTAACCAGCCGTCAGCAAAGTGCTTTCAGTTTCATGCCTGCAGTGACTGTCTTTTCCTTCCCACCTGTGTGCTGCCCCTCCATTCAGTACACGGTTGCTTCCTTAGTCTTTTCCCTCAATCTTATATCTCCTGCCTCCAAGGGTGCCATAGAAGCTAATGCTGCCCGCCCTTCCTGTAATGCTGACATGGTTGCATCATCCATGCCTATCAGTTTGCCCCAGTTACCCTCCCACCAATGGCTATAAATTGAAACCTTAGCTTGGTAGACCACATCCATGTGGGGACTTACCAAGTCTGGTCCATTGTTTCCAACTTTATTTCCCATTTTTCTGCTGTATGCATGCCTGTAAACATACCCACTCTGTACATACACATATTGCACATGCACAAAGATACACCACGCACAAATATACATGCATGTTCACAAACATACCTACACATATAACTTGCACACTCACATGAATATGTGTATGCACATGTGTGCTCAGGCACACATTTAAACACACAGACATATACATACATGCATGTGTAATACACATATACACATGCCCTCAAACATACAGACATAAATTCACTTCCACATAAACATATACATACTATAGTGAAAAGGAGGATTAATTGTTCTTTGAGTCACATGCTTTACTCTTGCTTGTCTTTCCAGGTTTTCTTAGCTTATTCCTTCCTCCCGAAATAACCCCTATGCCCATCTCTGCTGGGTCAGCCTTTGGAGTTAAATTTTTATTTACCTACTTAGTGAAACTTCACTGATTGTCTTCCTATGCAGGGCTATTTCCTAAATTCCAAAGGAGGGGTGGAGAGGAGTGGCAACAATTTATTGAATATTTGAATATTTATTGAAAATATTTTGTATGTTTCATACACCTTCTTATATTAATTTTCAAAATAATCTACAGAGGTTCTTATCCTTATTTTGTGAATAAGCAAAGAGGATGTAAGTGTAGGATCAATTTTCTTTTCCTCTCTCTCTCTCTTTTTGAAACATCACTCAGTTTAAAAAACTGGCAAAGGCAGAATTAGAATCTTATTTTTTTGGACCCCAAAGCCTACTCTTTCTCCTTCTCTACGAGGTCTTGCTTAAGTTCCTCCAAAAGCTTTGTAATGCTGTGTTTTATCTTTCTTATGAAGCACGCCACTTTCCCTTGTTTTATCTCCCTTAAGTCTCCCAGTGTGTAAGGCCAGGGCTTTCTCACAGTGTAGAGCTAGTGAATCCATGCTCTTAAGAAGCTACTGAAGTTCACACAGAGTTTCATTTTAATTCCACATTTCCAAGGTGAGTTAAAATATAGGTATTTCTGGTATACTTCAAGGATTGTTTGGGGGAGTATCTAAAATTTCCAGAGATGAGGAACACAGAAGCATAAACTACAAAGTGCTACATACACTTGGTTCAACAAACACTTAGGAGTCTTTAATAATTCTGGAGATACAAAAATGAGACATGACCCCTGTGTCAAAGAGATTACATTCTAGGATGAGAGTCAGATATGAAAAAATAACCTCAGTGTAATATGAAATAGATGACCACCAGGAATTATCACACTACAAGGACAGATGAATGGATGGGCAAATAATTCTACCATGGTGGTCAGAAAAGGTGTGTCTGATGCCTGAAGATGAGTCAGATGGAGGACAAAACCTTGGAGAATAAGATGGAGGACAATACTCAAGGCAATAGGATCAGCAGAGGTAAACACAAGGAATGATTTTTGTTTATGGAATGAATAAATGAAATGATGTCTGGAATAAATCTTCCTCCACAAAAAGAAATTTCTAAACTGATTTGCATGGGCTCCTCTGGTGATTTTCAAGCCCCACCTAAGAATTACCTTCTCCTGAAACTTTCTCTTGACTTCTCCATAAGAATTCATAAAAAACATTTTCTTCTTCTTTAGAAATAATTAACAATTAAAAATAGAGGTCATTTATTGTGTTTGTTTAAACCTAGGAACAACTCTGCAAGGTAGATGTTACCATTCCCATTTTAGAGACAAAAAATATTGAAGCTCAGAATGTTTAAGCAATGGCATCAACATCAAACAGCCAATGAGTGCTAAGCAGGGAGATGAACCCAATAGACCTCCAGATACAACAAAGAAGGTACTCTGTGGGCTGACGCTTATGATCAGGAAGGAAGTCCAGGGTCAAGCAGGAGACTGGAGCAGTGGCTCAATCAGACCTTGTCTTGTGATGATGATTTGTGGGGTAATTGGAAAGTTTAAACAGTTTTCCAAGGGATGAGCAAGTTCCCTTCTTTCTTCAAGATAAGGGCTTAGGATTCCAAAGAAGGAACTTTATTCTCCATAGACCCCTTCATTGTCCCCTTCAAACTTCACTATCCCTCCACCCCACTTCAATTATACTTGGGTACAGTCTTCAAGGCAGTGAAACTGGGTGTGGGCTTAGAGGCAAAGGCATGGGTTGTGTCTGATTCCTGTTTGATCCCTGTTGGGCCTAGCTCAGTGTTGTCATGTAACAGAGGGCCAAATACAATTTGGATAAATTGGTGGAAGGATGAATAAATTAATGAGTTTTAGGTAAGGTCTCAGAAGCATAGGGCTTCTATGAGACCACTTTTGCTCCACACTCCAGAAGGGATACAACATAATAACAACTTTCTACTCCCAGATCAAAACTTACTTCCTCCAGGAAGCTTCTGTGATCAGCCTTGTACTTTCTTACCTCTCCAGTCTCATTTCTTATCATTCTCTCCCTGGAGCCGTCTCTCCTCCTTCACCCTCTTTCTGTTCACTTTAAGCACTCTGCTCCAGTCTTGATGAACTACCTCAGTTTCCCAAACTTTTCATTCTTCCTTTGCTGTCCTTTTTCTTGAATGGGAACACCCTGCTATCTCTCTTCTTGTCTTAGTTTCCAGGCTGCTAATCAAATGCCAAACAATGGGTTGGTATAACAACAGGAATTTATTGGCTCTTGGTTTCAGAAGACAGAAGGCTTGGTATCTTCTGGCTGACCAGGAATCTTTGGGGTTGCTTGTCTTTTCCAGCATATGAAAATGCACACGGTGGTATTTTCTCCTGTCTCACTTGGGTTCCAGTGATTTCTAGGTTCTAGCTGTTCAGTGTGGTTTCTCTTTCTGTGTCCAAATTCCTTAGCATATAAGGACTTCAGCCATAATGAAATTAAGGTGCACCCTCATTCAGTCTGGGCATACCTTAACTAATAACATCTTCCAAGGTCCTATTTACAAATGGAATCATACCCACAGAATGAGGGATTAGGACTTGAACATGCCTTTTGTGGAGGGCATGATTCAATACCCAGTACCTTTTCATCAGGTAAATCCTACTTTTCCTTCAGGTCTCAGTTTGGAAGTCTTCCCCAAGTCTCTTGTCCTAAGTCTGAGTTAGATGTTCCTTAGCTGAACTCCCTGGCCGCAAGTAATTCCCTGCCCCTAAATGCCTAGTTACACCTTCATTTTCTTCACCATTTTCTCCATTAAACTATAGGTAACTTCAGAGCTGGCCATGAAATTTTCTATGGTTATGGTCTCAGAACCTAGGACAATGTCTGGCACCCACTTGGTGCTCAAACTATATCTTTTGAAGTAATGAATGAACACATAAATGGATAAATACAACCAAATTGTGTGTGTGTGTGCGTGAGTGTGAATGCTGCTGTGTTTGGATAACACCTTTTCACAGAAATGTTGCTCTCAAGACATGAAAGTGACTAAGATGTGAAAGATGCTTATGAAGCTTCTGTGTAATTTTAATGGGCCTTTAATGTATCCTACTTCATTAATAAAGGGAAGAATGAAGCACTCCAGCATTTTTTATCTCCCATCTGTATTCAAATACAGCAGAATTTTTCTCCAATAAAATTTCAGGGTAAATTGATGATTTTCATTTTCTCAGAATACCCATTTTTTCCCTGAACAGATAGACTGCTGACCCAACATGTAAGTGTGATTTCCTGCTTAATAATGGGCACTAGCTGATATGGTGCACCGTAATATAACCTTTGCTCTTGTAATGAGTCTGCAGGCTTTGGGTGGAGTGGGGTCATCTCCATAGGGACAGGTGTGGGACCATGATGCTGGCACTCCTGCTTTGGGGTCAACCCTCCCATCTCCCAGGAAGTTTCCGCTGGCTGCCTTTGAAGCTCCAGTCAGCCCATACATAGTTGGTGGGGCTCCGATTGTCCTGCTAGCCGATTTTCCTCCCTGTTATGTCTCAGAAGGAACAAACTCTGCTGACACCTTTATTTTGTACATTTGGCTTTCAGCACTGTAAGAGGACAAATTTCTACTGCTTTAAGCCCCCAAGTTTGTGATAATGTGCTATGGCAGCTGTAGGAAACTAATACAAATGGGTTGAGGAAAGGGTTGGTCACTGATTCCTGTCAGAGAGGGGCAGAAAAAGGCTGCTTCATGTGTGCTGGATGCTCTGAGGATCAGATCAGCAGGTTCTTTCACCACATAGAGGATGAGAATTCCCAAGAGGTCCACGGGGAAATGCAACGAAGCCCACGCCGCTGGAGGCAGTCTGTGGCTAGAAGAGGAGCCCTAGTAGGGACTATGGAGCAGGCAAGGCACTTCTTGAGGAACCGTGTCCTTTCCTCTTTCTACCTTGGGCCAAAAGCTATGTTTGGTCAGGTGGGATTGAGCCAGAGGGATTGGGATCTGTGGCACAAGCCAAACCATCCTGTGGCTAGTAATTCCACTATTATTAATATTTCACAGACCATGGCCAGTTTTACACATGTTTCAGCAGGAAAAAGTGAAACTAGTTATAGGATCTATTTACAGAACTGTGGGCAGGATATAGGGAAACCACAGTCAATAGTGCAATATTCTGGGGTCTAAGAGCAGGGGAGTGAACACCCTTAAGAAGCAAGGGTGGGAGCAATTTATAGAAACTCAAAAGTAGAGACATCTATGGAAGGGTCATTTTGACAGTTGCTGTGACCTTTGGTTGAAAGATGCAGCTAACATGAGGTCAACCTGGATGGAGAGAGCCAGGACAATAAATACCCCATCAGACTTCTGGTCCATGCCTCACATTGGTTAAAGCCAGAGGGCAAGGGACTCTGTTAATATAGTTGATAATATAGCCACTATTCTAGGTTAAGAAATCACCTGCCTTGGATGTATTCCTTTTGGGGGGTATTTTGTTTGCCTTTCCCTTCATATGAGTAGCATGCTTTTGAAGCATGCCCTCCTGTCTTGGCCAAGGTTGGTTTTACTTTCATCTGCTCTGATTTTCCAGGGGATAGAGGTGGGCAGTGTGAGTTTAGAAATAGTCCTCTCAGTTTAGAATCCCAGTGGAGCTGGGATTCTGTACTGCTGGCATTGAGGCTTGTGGTCAGAATTGATACCAAACATGAGATGTAAGTGGAGTGGCATAAATCATGCCCTGTGTTTTTTCTTATTTTGAAGTTATTTGATTTGTAGAAGCTGGTAATAGTGGATTCTGAGGGTCACCTATATTCCCCCTTCAGATCTTGGTGAACAGAAGTCTAAGATAACGTCCAAGATTCCTGGTCCTTGATGTATACGTATACCTTCTCCAAGTTATTCAAACAAACACCAGTCTAGGTACTGCCCTGAAGGGATTTTAAAGATGTTATTCAGTTCCAAAGTATAGGAATTCAACTCAATCAAAGTATGGGAATTCAACTCAAGGGAGATTCTCCATTGCTGGAAGGAGTCACTTGTCAAGGAAAATAGGTATAGGAGCTGATAGCCAGCAAGGAAGCAGGGACCTCAGTCCTACTACTGCCAACAATCTGAATGAACTTGGAAGCGAACCCTTTCCAGACTCTCCAGATAAGGAGGCAGCCCACCAACACCTAGAACTCAGCCTTATGAGATTCTAACCAGAGAAAACACTAGAGCCTGCCCAGACTTCTGAACTACAGAACTGTGAGCTACTAAGCAAGTGCTATTTTTTTTAGCTTCCAAGTTTGTGGTACTTAGTTATGCAACAACTGTAAACTAATGCAATGTCCAAGGCACTCCCAGCTACTTGGAGAGCTCAGAACCACATCTCTCTCCAGGATCACCTTGGGCTTAAGAAAGCTCCCTTAGCCAAGTTCTGGCTCCTTCTAAAGGGAAGACTGCTTCTGAGAACTGGTTGATGCTGAAGTACAAAGTCTTAGCTCTTTACTTCAATTTGGGATAACTCCAAAGGGACATTCTCACTTCCAAGCTGCCTATAGGAAGGTCTAAGGCATAACAGTTCAATTTCTCTTTCTCTCAGGTCCTGTCTCTCATTCTCTCACATGTGATCTTCCTGAAAGAATGCCCCAGTAAATCTCCACTGAAAAGAATTTCCCCATGGAGCCAGATCTAAGACAATATACTAGTTGAAGATGGAGAAATGGTATGGAAACAAGATGAGGATTCCAGGTTTGGCAGAGTAGACTCCAAAAAAGCAGTAAAATAAGAAAGAAGGCACCATATGGTAAAGGGCTAGCATCTGTAGACCAGCTTAGAACAGCTATACATTCCAGTTATCCTAAGACAGACTAGTTTACACTTGTTATTCTAGTGATTATAATTAATAGCTTCCCTTTTGATGCTCAAAAGCATTCCAGTTTTGATGACAAACTACATGGACTCCATGGGTTATGGGTTACAGAGGATAGAGAGACCAACATGAAGTAAGTGTTATAGAATAACATAAGGTGACTTTGGAACTGGACTTAGAAAGATGAACAGGAATTGTCTAGGTAGGTCACTGCAGGTAGGAGAAGTTAGCAAAGCTTGGACAGAGCAGAATGCTAGGAATAAATATGTGTGTGTCAGGGCTGGATGGAGAGCAGTGGTAGCAGGAGGAAGGATAAGCTTTCATTGTTGGAATGGCATAAGGAGCTTGTTAATGGGTGTCATTTTATGAATATATAAAACAAGGAAATTGGCGCAGGCTGGCCATAGAGGAGATGAGTGCCCACAGATAGAATCGTGCAGCATTTCCTCATCTGTCTTGGGGAAAATCGAAAGGAGAAAGGGAACAGATGGCTCACCTCCTACTGTCTGAGGCCAGACCATTTTGTGATCTGGGCAGCACTACCCTTCTGTCTGTAACCCAGTTTGCTTATTTGTCCTGTAAAGATGCCTTTGTGGCTGTGGTGATGATGAGATGATGTTGATGATTATAACCAATCCTTGCATTTGCAGCCCTTGACACTTTTCAAAGTTGTTTCATACTCATTATTTCATTTCCTATAATCAAAGATTTGCTGTTTTCTTCCCTGTCCTGTGTAAAAGGCAAGGCTGGCTTTAGTTTTCTCATTCACCTGAAGGGATAAAGCATTTGTTGAAAGAATTCTCAAAAATGGTAGGAGTGGAGCTGGGTTGGTGGCTCCCCTACAGTATGAGAAAACAATGGCAGATCTTTGCCCACCGGTGGCCTGAGGAACCTATCCCTACATTATTCCATCCTCTGGCCTTCCTTCCTGGCTCTTGGGGCCCATTGGAACCACCATTGAATGGTGTCTCCACTAACACAGATGCACATAAGAGTACTTACTGGGCTCTAACCTGAAAAATTTTTGTGGAGGTGCATGGAGGTTGAATCCCTACAGAGGAAGTGATGCTGTTTTATTCCAACTTGGAGAATACTAAAGGGGGAACAATTTTACTGAATGCCTGCTATGTACTTTGCTTGCAATTTTTACCAAAACTCAATAAAGGAGTTATGAGACTTGCATAAAGAAATCGAGCTCAGTGTGTTGCAATCCCTTGCCTAAGGCCATAGCTGATAATGGTCTAGTCAGGGTTTGACCCCCAGTTCTGCCTGTCTCCACATTCAACACTTTTTCTACTGAGCCACATCAGTCTTATGGACTCCAGTGGTCTCAGTGGGAGTCCAAGTTAGGGCTCCCTGGATCTGAGGCTCTGTCTGTAGCTCCAGAGCCATTTGTGGATGTGATATTTCAGTTATAGATCTTCTTCCTGGAAAAATTCACATTTACAGTATTTTGTGTGAAACTTCAAGGGCTAACAAATCCCCAAAATGGCTTTGTAGTCTCCAGATTTGGAACTGCTGCCCTGTGGGATAGTAAACCTCAGGAAAACAGGAGCAGAGAAGTTTCAGTAGCTCACATGGCCACCTGGAGAGTCTCATTTTTAAGTTCACCTGTGCTAGGACTTAAAGGTTTGGGGGCTTTGTCTTAATAAAAAAGGTGATTACCTAAAAGCCTATTAAAGCAGCAGGAGAGAAGGCTGAGGCAGCTGCTAGACAAAGTGGCAATCCCCTGCTCTCTCTAGCAAACCCAAGCTTCAGAGAAGCTCAATCAGGGGCACAAAAGTTTTTTTTTTTTTAATTTTGTAGTTTGAAATTTGGGGCAATTATGAGGTTTGGCCATTTTTCTATAACTCATACACCCTCTGTCCATCTCCCCTTTAAGATTGGGTGTCTGAAAGTAGTCAACTTAAAGCCCCATTTTTCCTGCATGAGGTTTATGTCCCAAGGCTGTGTCAAGATGATGAAATATATTAAATGAAAAAAAAACAGGGGAGAGAGCTTTTTTAGGACACCTTAAGAGTTGATCAGATTTTAGGATGACCAGGAAAAAAATGTATCTGACCATAAGGAGTCTACTGATGTCCAGTCACAATTTTAAGATCAGGCTGCTAAATATGGAATATTTAGATACTCTATGGGACTCCCTACTCCACAACTGATCTCATCCCAAACTCCCAACCTCACTTTATCTCCCACTGCTTCCTGGCAAGCATCCTTGATCCTACTCAGTCTCAGTTCACTACTTCACCTCTGAAAAAGCCACCCCCTGGGTAGACTAGAGCTCTCCTGTCACTTCTGCCAATCAACTCCTTATCCCACCGTCCAGCCCACATTATGTAGCTGGAAAGAATAGAGCTGGTATGTCCATCTGATGTGTCTCCTAATCTCATTTGTAATAGGGGATGATAATTCCTAGCTTTTGTTAGATGAGATAATGCCTGTAAAGCAATGAGCTGGGCACTTGTAGAGAAGTCCCTTGCATTTTAACATTTAAAATTTCCAAATTCCTCCCTGTATGAAACAAGTGTTCTAGCTCTGATAGAAAGCCTCCAAGGATGGAGATCTGTTTCTTCTTTTCAAATATGATGAGCATTGGGCAAGGTACTTTGTAGGCTTAAGAAATAATAGTTATATACTGACTGATTGCTTTATAAATAGGAAGTCAATCAACTTGACTTTTAAAAAATGAAATTGTAGGGATGTGATGCATGGACATATTAATGAGAACTGGTTAGAGTATGCATCAGTAACAAATAATCCCCAAATTTTAATAACTTAAAACAACAACAACAAAAAGGTTTTTTCTCTTCATGCTACAGATTCATCATGGCTCAGTTGGGGAAGGGACCTGTAGCAGTTTGATATTATTGATGAATTCCAAAAAGAAATACTGAATTATGTTTGTAAACTGATCTTTTCCTCTGGACATATTAGATTACACTGGATTCATAGGTTTACTTGATTAGGTAATTATGTATACTTCTTGTGCCAGTTGGGCATTGAGTCCCCACCATTTGGTGGATGGGGACTCACAGATAAAAGGCATGGCAAAGGACAGAGTTGAGGGCTTTTAATGTTGGACTTTTGATGTAGGAGTTTGATGATGAAGCCTTAAGTTGGAGCCCCGGAAATACGCTTTCAGAGGAAACAGAAGCAAGGCCCAGGAAGAGAGAAATCTGAGCCCAGGAAAAAGAAGCCTAAGGGAGGGAGGACCCCAGAAAGTCTGAACCCTCGCAGATGTTGGCAGCCATCTTATTCCAACATGTGGAAATAGACTTTGGTGAAGGAAGTAACTTATGCTTTATGGCCTGGTATCTGCAAGCTCCTATCCCAAATAAATACCTTTTATAAAAACCAACTGATTTCTGGTATTTTGCATCAACCATACAAGAACTTACTCACTGTAGTCCCTCAGGGACTGGGCAGCTGTCATTCAGACATTGCTGGTTGCTGTGCTAGAGGTAGGGAAAAGAGAAACTTTTCTCGGATCTGGCATCAGTATTCAAGTGCTCACCAGACACACCACCATTGGCGAAAGCTAGTTACGTGACCCTATTCAACTACAAGGGATGGGCAGGAAGCATAATCCTGCCATATGTCCACAAGGTGTGGAGCTGGATATATTTAGTGGATAACACTACTGGCAACCACATTAGAGAAATCGATTACCACCTTCCCAGAAAACAGAAAAACTGAGTTCATAATATTTACCTTTTCCACCACGGGGAAACTGGCTTCTGCCTTCTCCCTCTTTCCATTCAGAATCCGCCAAGAAGTTTCATGCTCTCTGTGAAGCCTGGGTTGGTAAATCAGAGTTAAAGTTTGCTGCGTTTGGGGGGACAGTTCATTTCCCGTTAACCCAGGGACTTGCCCAATATCCGCAGCCTCTCCTAGGACCGTTTTCAAAGTGATGTCTCTAGGGTGGGCCACAGGCAGGGCTTCGGTCAATGAGGGAGAGACACTGGGTCTGGGTCTTTGCTTCTTCTTTGGCTGAGTTGTATGTAGGACTTCTTTGTAATATTTCTTTTCGGAAAAAGATTATGACACTACAAAAAGAGTTTGAAAACCATAAACGCAGTCCAGCCACACAGGCACAACAAAGATGACTTTATAGCGCTGTTTCCAAAACCCGAAGCGAGCCTGGTGGATGCAATCGATACCTGCCTCTGTACTGCATGTCCCAGCATCTCCTTTTTACTTCAGGACACTCGCTCCAGCCCTTGGTGCCTCTAACTTGGAGGTGGTTTCAGGCCACTCTCCTTGGCTGTGGAGAGAGTGCACTGCAGACTGGGCTGCCTCTTTTCTTCTCTGACTCAGCGGTGAAGCGGCCGGTTAGCTTTGTGAACAGGGACACCTTTTTCTCGCATGTCCAGTCCTTGGCTTGTTTGCACCAGTGTATTATGCAAAGCAAACTAAGGAAGAATTAGAATATTTTTGTCGGCTGTGCTTTCAAAATCACAGATTCCCAAAATGCAAAGGGTCTTTTTAAAGTTGTTTTCCTTTTCTTCCTTTTTAAAATCTCTGAGCGAACCAAGGACAGATGAGCTGTCCCTAAACTGCAGCACCAGGCGGGAAGAGCCTGTTTCACTCACTCCATGCAAATATGAGAGGGTGACAAAGACCTTGATTACAGATTCATTTGCTTTATGCAAGGCTCCAGAAGCCAGTTAGAACCACAGAGCACGTGAGGAATAGCCTCCAAGAAGTGGTTCTGGAGCCAGCGGGGCCACCTACGCGTCCTTCTGTGCCGTAACATGGTCACACGCCCCTTTCCCTGGGGCAACACTGGCTCTAGGATGGTGAAAGCCCCCGGTGGCTCCACGGATTAGCCCCACACAGAGCCTCTGTCCCTGCCTGCTGCTTCATTCCGTTGGTTTTGGGTTCGGTTCCTGTTGAAATGCCTCTCTCATCAGGAAGGCTCTGAGGTCACCTGTCTTCTTCAGTGGCATCCTGAGTGAGAATGGGGTGTGAGAGCAGGGGTCCTGATGTGAGAAGGAACAACTGAGGGCTCTCAGGACTTAGTACTTGGGGCTGGGGGCCTTATAGAAATGAGTGCATGGAATGGGGCAGGGTCTGGACAAGGTGAACTTCAGACATAGAAACTGGTGAAAGGCCCCAACTTTGGAGTCACCAGGTTCCGTTCTTTCAGTGGGAGAACAGCTAGTAACTCTTTTCTCAGAATCATGGTAAAGTTTTAGGAATCTTACTGGGTGAAGCCTGGGGCTAAAGAACAAGAGGGATATATGTGCTTGGAATCCTTGTCACCAGGGATACTAATTCATTAATTTAATTAAGCACATGACCAAATGGCAGCCACACCAAATATATCTTTCCTAATGAAAATATGCAAAACGACCTGCAAATTCTTCTGATTTATTAAATTAAATCATGCAACTCAATCAGCAGAGGCAAAAGCTCCTGAGCTGAGAGGAGGGGAGCCTGGTACCTCTGCTTCAAGACCAGACTTGCCCAACCAAGGAAATTTAAAACTTGGTTCATTAAGCCTAATGTCAGAAAAACAGGAAGCTAAAGGATGGTTAACAAGGGCTCAGGGCCTCAGGCCATGCTGACTTGCTTGTCTCAGCTCTCCAGCCCTGTGCCCACTGCCTGGCATAGAACAGGGACTGTTCATGCTATTTCTATACCTACATTCCTGTTATCCATGTTTTTGAAAGAAGTATTGACTGAATGGGGGTGTGGAGGTGGGAGGAGGGAAGTTGTTCTGGCAACTATTTCTATTGCACAATCCATTATACTCTTTATATCTGCATTGTCCCAGTGACCATGGGCAGCCCTTTATGTCCTGACTTATCTTTCACCTCAGATGTCTCTGTTGGCTTTTAACCTGATAAGAATTGAGGACCATCTGGTCTCCCCCTCCCAAATCAGTGGCAGCACCAAGGTTCTGCTTGGGGCCTTGTGTCCTCCATTATTTCACCCAAAGTTACTGCAAATAAACAGAAATTAAAAGTGAGCAGTGTTCTCGCAAAGCACTTGGAACTTCAAGACAGGGCTTTCTATTGCTCCCTTCTAACTGGAGTGCAACTCCCAAGCCTTGCCACAGTTTCTGTTACCCTTCCTTATGCTCCCTTACAGGTTTTGATGATAACTGAGATTCTCTGGGGTTTATTTTGGACTAAAAGTCCTTCAGGAGCCATGTGCATTTTCACCTGGGTGAGGCATTCTGTCTCATATTCACCGACGCATAAACAAGGGTTGATTTCCTTTATAAATAATTAGTGGACATGTAGCATAGAGCAGGGCTCTGGGGGGATTAGATTCAGGGCATGCATAGAAGATGGGAATGAAGGGAAGAGGCAAAGTGATGGGGAAGGAAGACAAGGACATCTGTAGCAGGAGTCTGGGAGAGACTTGAGGAAAGGTTTAGCAGGGGGTTATGATTGTCTGCAGCAGAAGCAAGAGTCAGGGCATTTTGAGGAGATGGCCAAGACCAGTGACCATTGATGTCAAGGACTGTGTTCACCAATGCTCTCTTCCAAATGCTTCCAAGAATGACCAGACAAGCAAGACCAGGAAAATCATAGAATCAGTCCAATGTCCATCTGATGCTGGAATCACTGCAGGAACAACCTTTCTTAAGTGATGCCCAACCTCTGCTTTGACACGTTCCAGGGTACAAAGGATTTTACAGTGAGAATTAACCAGTTCGGTGTTTGAGTATATCAGAGTGGCAGGATTGCCTTCTCTGTCTTGAAGCATAGTGTGGCTCCATGGAACTTCCATCCAGTGGCCCTTTCACTGGCCTCTGAAATGATACCCAATATGCCTGCAAGCCCCTCCCCAGGGCAGGTAATAATGTATTTTGGGAAGTGCTCTCATACTTCCAGGAACATGGCTTGAATCTTCTTGACAGCCTGAGCATTCTCCTTGTATACCCTGCTCTCTTTCCCTGACCGTCAGAACACTGGTGACTTCGCAGGAGGCAGCGAGTGAGGGAGTTGCTCTTGGTTTTAGCATATTTATGCTCTAACAGTCTAAAATTGAATGAGGTCATATTTGCTACCTTATATTTGTACAGAACAATTTCCTAAATCTCGTCTTTTCCTTATTGTTCATATATTAAGAATTTTCTTTGGAAATGGATATACCAGTCATTCATTTAACAAATCATTTTTGTTTTGAGCAACAATTATGTTTCAGACATTCTTTTCAATCCTGGGTATGAATGCATAGAAGAGTTAATTAAGAAATAAACAACTAATACATGGAGTACAGAGAAACAGGGATAGGCATACCTGAGCATGGTTACTTTTCATACAATGAATGTATGTGTGCTGCTATTTCATATACTGTATATCACCCCTGTGTATTTGCTTCATGCTTTATGTCATCCACAGCTGGGTGGGGGGTGCATTTTGTGTGCTGATAATTACAACTCTCCATCACTGCTAAAGCTACAACAGCTGCTACCACCTACACCATGCCCTTATGTCACCAACCACAAAAGATAAAAGCTGTGAAAAGATCATGGATATGGCCAGTCAGAGGGATCTAAAAGCACTTTTCAGCTGTTTTGGCAAAGCTTTCTTAACTTTGAGCCTCAGTTATTTAAAAAATGGGGATAAAACAAATACCTTTTGAGGTTGTAGTGAACATAAGAAGGTATACTGTTTGGGAAGTAGATCTTAGCTCATAAGAGACAAGAGGTAGTCAACCAATGTTAGTTCCCATTCCTTTCTCCTGCCCATGTTTCCAGCCAATATGCTGATCTTAATGTCTGTGATGGTTAGGCTAATGTGTCAACTCCGTCCAGGTAGGGGTGCCCAGTTGTTTGGTCAAGCAAGCACTGGGCTAGTTGTAATCCAAGGACATTTATGGACTTTAATCATCAGTGAGTTGATTGCATAGATGGCACAATCAGCCAAGGGGATTGCTGTCAGCAATGAGTGATGTTTTATCCAATCAGTTGAATGCCTTAAAAGGGGAAGTGATTTCAGCACTCAGAGAGAATTTCCAGATCTTTAAAAAAATCTTTTATTATCTTTTTTTAAAAGATAAAGAGATCACAAAAAAATGTTACATTAAAAAATATAAGAGGTTCCCATATACCCCAATCCCCCTCCCCACTCCTCCCACATCAACTTCTTTCATCAGCGTGGCACATTCATTGCATTGCATGAATACATTTTGGAGCACTTCTACACAGCATGGATTACCATTTACATTGTAGTTTACACTCTCTCCAAGTCCATTCAGTAGGTTACGGCAGGATGTATAATGTTCTGCATCTGTCCCTGCAATATCATTCAGGACAACTCCAAGTCCTGAAAACGCCCCCATATCACACCTCTTCTTCTCTCTTCCTGCTTGCAGCAACTCCTGTGGCCTCTGTCTCCACATTAGTGATACAGTTTCTTCCATTGCTAGAGATTGACTTCGGACAGCCAACATCTCCTGGGAACTCATCGAGGACCTTCAAGGACCTTGGTTTGCAGCCTGTCTGAGGAATTTGGACTTGTGCATCCCTATGTGAGAGAACTATCTAAAATCTCGTACTATTTACAGCTATCTCCCGTCAATTCTATCTTTCTAGAGAGCCCTGACTAATACAATATCTAATGGAGAACAGCTGAGAATCGAACAACTGAACATCTTTTTCAGATTAACCTTAGTCAGATGGATTCCAAACCTGGCTACCAGACCCAAGAACCCAAGCTACTCAGTCTTGTATCAATTTCTCCATGTTTCTATGCCTTTTTGCATAGGCATGCCAGGTCAGGAAAATCACTACAATTATTGTGAATAAAGAGGCTAGTTTGGTGAGGATATGTAGGTTTCAGAATGAATTAAATTACTCAGTATACAACAAGATTGAAAAACTAGTTGAGATCAGAACAGGAGGTAGGAATAGATGGGTCTAAGAGGGATTAGAGTGGAACAGAGTGGGAGGGAAGAAGGTGAGATGGGGTGGGATGATTGAGAATGTCACCAGACAGGCCATCTTGGGAGCAGGATAGTATGGAAAAGAAATGGGTTGAGACAGATGGACATAGATAGTAATCCAAGAACAAAAGATTTCTTTGCTTCTTTACCCATCTATGTCTTTTTTCTGCAGACTCTAAGCACAAATGCAGTGAGCTCCTGGATCTCCATGTGCTTTGCACAGTCTGATGCTAGTGTTGACAAAGACTTTCTGCTGCCACCCAAGGGCAGGTGCTGCCTCTTTAACATTCCTCTTACTGTGGTGGCTTTAGGGCTCTGCTCTCTGTCTTAATAGCTGCAGCCTGCCACCTGGCACATGAGCCTCTTTGTTCCAGTGGATGAAGAATGGGAACGAGGGTGACAGCTGTGTCTGTTTCTGGGGCAGGTCTGGGAAGAGGCCCATTTACTGCTCTGCTCCTAGACTTTTACCAACTTCTTCCCCAAATAGTGTGGTTTTCTCGTGGGAATGCTGGGTTTGCAATGTCTAGATTAGCTAAAGGAACTGGGTTGTCTGCGGGTCACTAGAGAACACCACTCCTCTTGCAGACATTCTCCTTCTTTCAGAGTTGATACAGTCAGAGCTACTGCTCTTGTATCTCCTCTAGTTCCAGCAGTGTCTACGTCATGCCCAGGTACCTCTTGGCATGTGAGTGTTATGTGGCACCTCTAGGAACAGTTTTTGCTGACAAAGATTTGTCACTCCTTATTTTCCTGCTCTGCCTTGTCTGAGCATCACCTGGGGCTGTGGTGAACAAGTTAGGAGATAAGATTCCCAGGTCTGGATTCACCTAGGAATCATTTCTGCTTGTGGACTCTTAAGGGGCTTATATGACTTTTCAAAAACTTGTTGCCAAGAATTTGTGTGTGTTGTAAGGAAAAGGGTAAGGGTTTGGAAGTCAGGCAGCCTTACAGGCAGGGCAGGGACCAAGGTGAAGCAAGGCTCTGGCTCAAGCTTGTGCAGATGCAGCACCGACATCTGCAAATGAGGGCCTCCTAAAGTTCTGACCCAGGGTACCTTGCCTGCCTTACCCCAATCTCAGCAGAGTTCAACCCTGGCTTAGACACTTGCCACCTGGGACTTTGGGGGAGTTATTTAATCTCATTGAGACTAATTTTTCTCATCTGTGAGATAGGCAGCCTAATAATGACTTCTCAGGCTTCCAGCAAGGATTAGATGAGATACTGTAAGCAGGAAGCAAATGAACCAGAAGTTTAAAGAACAGTATCTCTCTATCTCTGTCTCTACCCCTGCATGATAAAGCAAAAAAGTGTTGTCAAGAAGACAATAACAAGCTCCTGAATGCTACAGTTTGTTTTCTCAGGGACATTGTTTGTTGTCCGGGTCCCACAGAATCTTTCAGACTAGAGCAGAACTGTCACATATAGTAGAAAGTCCCCGAGGGCTGGACTGGGAACCTGGGATCAAGAACTCGAGTTTCAATGCCTTGCTCTACTTCCAGAGCAAGCCCTCCATCTCTCTGGCAGGAGGGAACCCAAGGAACATTTTGGAAAGTAGAGTGCATTTATAAAGCTGCCAGCTTCATCTTTAAGTCCTCATTTCCAAAAATGAGATTGCCGATATCTCTCAAGCATATCTAAAGCCATCACGTCAGAGAGGACAAGCTATGAGGTTAATGACTTAGCCTTCCACTTTCCTTGGCTCTTGCCCCACCTGCCATGCCTTCCCCACCACACTCCTTTCAAATCTGTTCATATCTTTGCTGTCCATCTTAGACTCTTCTTTTTCCTTGCAGTCTTCCTAGTCATTCCAGCTCACATTCATTCTTTTGCCCAGTTTTCTGTGGGAGACAGTCATCTGAGGTCCCACTGGGACTGAAGATAGAATGGAGTGAGAAGTTTAGATGGTCGCTCCAACCATGTATCAGGCACTTTGCTGGGCTCTGATCTCTGTCTCCTCTGATGTCTTCACAGGTGTTTTGAAATTCTCTTCCAGCTGGGAGTCAGGCAATGGCAGCAGAGGGCATCAGAACCAGGGGAAATCTTTGGGAGCAAGTGATATTAAGGTTACATGGTGCCTTAATGACAAAATTTAGGGTGGAAACCAGCTCTTGCTAATCACATCAAGCCTTCTTTCCACAACTACTCCAAAATCACTGCACATTTACTTGCTGCCACCTTGCAAATAGCCACTGCAGGCCTCCTCCAACTAACCAGATAGTGATGTCCTTAGAGGAGGAGACTGTGCTTGGTCCATGTTGTATCCCCATGGTGCCCAGCACAATGTCCGTACACAGGAGAAACTCTTAGAAAGACCACAAGCAAAACTCTGAGACCCCAAGTACTTATTGACATGGTTTCACCTATAACAAAATATTCGCATTCCAAAAGCAATTCCTGCAAGGAAAGAGCTGTGCTAACAAACAGGACTGATTTCCTATGTTAGCCACTATAAAAGTCAAGTTGGGTATGATATTTTGGGATCAGAGAGGACTTTCCCATGTCTTTCACATCCCATAATGCAGAACCCAGTTCTCAGTGTTTAAGTGTCATGAAATCCAGGTGACTGAAAAAAATCTAATTAATACGGTCTTAATTATGGCAGTAATAATACCTACCTCCCAGCATGAGAAAGTGGATATTAAGTTAGTAATACTAAATTTCCCAAGGGTGCTGAGATCCTTTAAGATGAGTTAATTTGAAAGTTACTGATATGATTAGAGAACAGAAATAGGCATATCTAAAAGATTCTAAAGGGGCAAGAAAATATCAATATATCAATCAACTGTGCAGTCAATCAATCTGTAAATAACACATAATGCTAGGTGCTGGGTATAGAGAACTAAAAAGTGCTCCCCCTGATTTTATAGCACATAAAATCAGGCAGGGCAGGCTAACCATAAGCCCCTGTTAATGTGATCACATAAGTTCAGTGTTCTCCCCTCCCTTTCAGATCTTACCATTCATCCTACATTATTAGTTTCAACCTGCCACCTCTTACCTTGCATTGTTCTGACTTAAGAATGTGCCCCACTCTTCAACTAGGTTGCAGAACCTAGAAGGCAAGAGGTTGTCTTGTGTCTCTTTGCATCCTCAACTCTTAGCATCATATTCCCTTGAGTAGGTACCCAGTGACTATTTCTTATGCTGCAGATTACCAGAAGAGTTATCACTGTGAGCCTGGTTATTTTGAAAAGGCTTTAATGAAGGAGGTGGGACTTGACAGGATGGTTCCTGAAGGAGAGAAATAGGAGCTAAAGATAAGTAAGAATCAGTTCAGGGTGATGGAGTTTATGTTCAGGAAATGGGAGCGCACTGGTGAGATGGGTGCATGAATTGAGGGGAGTAAACTTATCAGAGAGGTGTTCCAAGAACATTGCTCTGAATGTGGTATTAAACCGAATAATAGGTTTTCTCCAGGAGACCATGTCAGCCAGTCAAGGGGATTCAGACATTTACCATAATGCTACCCCAACTCTGGCTAGTTTTCTGTGAGATTTCAAATTCAATTTGGAAGTCTATTTGCTGCCTGCCTAAGGTCTACTCAGTGTGGCTTAGAATAAGCTCATCCATCTAGACCTGGAATCATGGCCCAAGTTGTGGTCTGTGTTGCTTCTGGAAACTCTTTTGTTATTAGTCATATTCTGGATTCTTTGCCCTGGTGATAAGCCATTGATTCTAATGCTGTCCCCAAGTTGTAAGCCATTCCTTATTTTGTCATCTTCTATCTCCTTCCTCCTCTATTCTCAGACCTGAAAGTATCTCTTTCTTCTATACCTCTTTTCCATCCAACTGCTTTATTTGGCCATCAATTACCAACTGCCCAGATTTTCCTTAACGGAGTAGCTGAGAGAGTGATGGGACTGCTCTCTTGGTTTTATTAGCCCAATTGGCGAGGCTCTTTGTGTAGGTTTGTTTTCTGAGAACTGACCAGTATCTGAATTTCCTGACACTGAGGTTTGGCATCTTCACAGAGACAGATAATGTAGTCTACTCTACACATTTATGTCATTCATTAATTCACTAGGCTTTTATTGAGCATTTATGAAAACCACATCCTGAACATCGAAAGAAATAGAAATAGAAAAAAGCATGGCCTCAAGACACCCACAATCTGATGGGGAGACAGACAATAACATCAATAATTTTGACACAGACAGATAAGGGTCTAATAATGAAATACCTGTCATTTTTATGGGCGTTCAGAGGGAGAGCAAGGAGAAGAAACTCTGAATTTAGTTGAAAATAACAGGTTTGAGAAGACTTCAGAGAGGTGGAGACAGTTTTGAAGGTCAGGCAAGTCCACCACTTGGGTAGGTTAGGGAAGAAGGACAGTCCAGACTAGGGAACAATATGTGATGATGTTCAGATCATTTCTTACCATCTTTACTATGGCAACCCTTGTTTGATCTGTCACCATGTCTTGCCTGGTCACTGTAGTAGTCTCTTGGCTCCCTGCTTCTCTCTTTCCATACTTATAGTTTATTTTCATCCTAGTGACAAGAGTGGTCCTTTTAAAATATATGTTATATAAGGTCATCCTGTAAGAGCTCCTTATTTCATTCAGAGTAAAGCCAAAGTCCTCACAATGCCCAGGGACTTACATGACATGGCCCTTTTACCTCTTTGATCTCTACTGCTATTCCTCGCTCCTTAGTTATTTTGTTCCAGTCGTGAATGGCCTTCCTTGAGGCTCTTTGAGGCTTACTCCCATCTTAGGGCCTTTTCACTTTTCCTTCTTACTGGAATGCTGTTCTCCAAAGTGTCAGCTTTACTTCCTCCCTCAACTCCTTCATGTCTCTGCCCAAATGTCCCCTTCTCAGTGAATCCCACCCACAGAATGCCATTTAATTGCAAACCGCATGTGTTGTCATGGATCTCCTTTGTCCTGCTTTCCTTTTCTGTTCTTTTCCCCCTATATTATGCGTTATCATCTTGTATGCTGTATAATTTACAAGTTTATTATGTCTATTGTTTGTTGTCTGTTTTCCTATCCTAAATTGTAAGCTCAAAGATGGTGAGATCTTTGGTGTTTTGTCCATTGATCTAGTCCATGGTATCTTGTACTGAGACTGGTACTTAAGAAGCACTCAATAGTAATTATTTGTTAAATGAATGGATTAATGGCAGACTATGGTAGAGTGGAGTGGGATGATGTAAGCAGATTGCTTTGTCTGAATCCTTTCCACACATATGGCATAAGAAGAGCATCCAGGTAAGTAAGAGCCATGTCATGGAGGTCTTTTGTATGTCTCAAGAAAAATTTCAACTGTATCCTGAAGGATTTTGAATGGGGGAATAAAACTGCAAGACCAAGTATCTAAACTATTAACCAAGATAGGAAGCCCAGGAGAAAGTACTTGAGTGAAATCTTGGTATTTTAACTTTGGAGTATCTGGGATATAATCTGAGGAAGATAGAAATCTACACGTGCATTTTGACTGACACATCAGGAAGGTGATGGCACTTGAGAAACAGTGGAAGATGAACTTGATGTCAAGCAGATTTGGTTGGGATTCTGACTTTGGGCTGCTTTGAAGGGCAACTGTAGAGAAGTCACAAAGATGCATGATCTGAAGATATTCCATTCCTCTTACCTTGAGGAGCTGATGCAGACTCAAAGAGATGTAATGTGTGAAGTGTCTCATTTATATCCGATTTGTAGACAGTTATTCTTACTCTCTCACAAGTGTGGGATTATGCATGTGTGTGACATTTAGGAGGTACCTATACATAGCTGGGAGGAGAGCAGAGAAAAGCACGTAGCTTGGAGGTGCTGCCGTTCCTGGTGTGGGCCGAGGCACAGGGATAGAATGAGACCCAGGCAAATCAAGGATGAGAGAATGCTGAGAAGCCAGTGGATACCAGTGGTTCAGGCTGGGGAAAGGCCAAGAAGAAAAGCATTGACAAACAGCTTTGGGATCTGTCAGTCAGAAAATACCTAACTGCCCAAGGCGGGGTGGAAATTTTCAGGAGAGGGATGGGTGGAGGGAGAAAGCAATGGCAGGGAGTACATGCTATGAAGCAAGAAGCATAGTAGTGAGGGATGAGAGGGTGAACACTTGACCAAGCTGGATCCTGAAATGATATCTTTGTTTTATAAATTTTTTGTGTGATAAAATATATACAGCATGGAATTTCCCATTTTAACCACTTTCAAGTATACAATCTAATGATATGAATTATATTCACAATGTTATAATACCATCACCATCATCTTTTCACATCACCACGAACAGAAACTCTACTCATTAAGCAATAACTCCCCATTCCCACTCTCCCCACCTCTAATCTATTTTATATCTTTTAGAATTTGTGCAGTTTAGGATTTCATCTAAGTGGAATCACACAATATTTATCCTTTTTCGCGTGATATTTCACAATATCTTTACTTTTTGTCTTTATTGTTTTGTTGCTGTTGTTGGATATGGACTACTAGAGCAAACTTTATAAGCCAGTAGAGGGAGAAGGATTGAAAATGACAGAACTAATACATGGTGGTTAAGTGTTATTAGGTTCCGTAGTCTGGGTTCAAAATTTGGTTTTGCCTCTTGTTAGGCAGGTAATCTTGAGCAAGTTACTCTAAACTCTCAAATCTCAAAAGCAGAAAGAGGAAAAAAGAGCGCATTCTCCACAGGATTCTTGGAAGGCTTAAGTGACAATCTCAGTGAAGTGCTTTGCCAAGTTTTTAGGGCTGAAGGAACTCCTATATGAGGAGCACAGCAGATCACTGAGAAAAGAAAGGCTTGGAGGTGGTAGGAAGAGACATGGTCTGATCCCTGCTTGGCAGGAGAGGGCCTGCCCTAGGATGATTACCATTTTATTTTATTCTGTAAGAGAAGAGATGGAGTGTGTGGCTTGAGGTGAGAATAGAGGCAGGTTGGAGAACACTGACAGAGTTGGCATGGCCACTGTGAAATATGGACCACCTAGTCTGCAGACAGTTTGTGAGACCAGGTACACAAAGGAAGGGAGCGAGCTGAGTGGGAAATGGGGAGGAACAGGGCCAGCTTCGTGGTACATGACCAGAGCAGTCACACAGGGCCCCATGGATGGGGTCTAATGCTCTGTGGCTGCCATCTTGAAATTCTTAAAAATTTGGTGTTTGAATTTGTGTTTTGTGAGTCCAATGAGACAATGGGACTTGCTCACACATCCTCGGGATTGGCTCTCTGCTGCCTACTTCCATGCTCCCACTGACCCACCATGCCACCTTCCATCTCAGTATAAGCTTGAGTGCAGGAAAGGGGAGGGTTGAGGTCATATCATATAGGTACCCCATACATACTCCAAGTCATGGGATGAGGCCCTGGTCGCCTGAGAGGGTCTGTGCTGGCCCGTATCCCTGTGCTTGAGGAACCACAACATTTAATAGCAAATAAAAAACACAGAATTTAAACAAAAAGGGAAAAAAAACTTTTGTCTTGCTTTCTGACATTTTTCTTTTGCACTGGTCCCCAGAAATTATGTATCTGGCCCTGGGGAGTAGAGGTGCCTGGAGAAGTAAGAGGGCTGAAGAGCAGACTGCCAGGAGCAGCTCTGTTTGGAACCCACACGTTCTGGTCTACACAGTCAGGCAGGATTATCAAGGAGTAAAGGAACGAGATGGAGTGGTTTAGAGGGGTGTGGTGTGACAAGGAGGGAATGTAGAACTCTGGGGAAAAATGAATTCTTGGTGCTAATGAAAGGGAAATTTAAGTGATGAGAGTTTGAAACAAGTAGAGAAGGGACTGAAGCCACAAGAAAAAATGAGAAGATGTAGGATGAGAAACAGATTTCAAAGGAACCAGGCCCAGAAGAAAGTGGACTTATGGAAGATTAGGTCAGAAAAGGGAATTTGAGAGCTGCAGAGCAAGTTCCCTTATATCTCATTAGGAAAGTTTGTAATTTGCCTTTTTTTTGCACTCCATTTGCAAACAAAACATTGCTTTCAAATTCAAGATTTAGACTTCTGAATCATAGTACAACTCATTTTTTTTTTGTATAAGTAACATATGTTTGGTGTCTTTAAACACAATTACTTTTGTATAATAAAAGTGTTGATTTGATGATGCGACATTTTCTGCAAGTGTGTTTAAGAGAGTTTATGTTTTCATAAGTTGCAATGAAACTCAATTATGTATGTGTAATAAGGCTTCTGATTGTTACACTTAGACTTTTCTCTATAATGAAGCCAGCAATTAGAATTTGCTTGCTCTATGGCTTAGGAAAACACACTTGTTTTGGAGACAAAAGACTCTTAATGAGCCCCCTTTTTTGTTAATTTTTGTTGTTGTTGTTGTTAAAAACCAGTCTATAACTCAAACACATAATTAGATTTCTTAAAGGTTTGTATTTGTTGTTGTTGTTGTTGTTATTTTCCCCTCTAAGCAGAAAACAAAGCAAAAAGCAATAACTTTATGGCACATGCTGTTTGAAAGCTGTGAATTTTGCTAAGATCTGCAGTTTTACCTCTGTGGCACCTTCAGTGCATACTGACTTACTAGGTTCGGTGGTTATCTTGATTGAGTTGAAAAATGTTCTTTCCAAGCATTGCAGGGAATTGGTCTGAACTCTATACTTGGGATGGGTGTTGTGCTTGAGTCTCAGCCCTAGGCTTGACCTGAAGCCCTGGCTGGTCCCACCTCCTTTCTCTCATCAGAGGAACGTTGCACTAAGCAGGCTGAAGAAGCCTCCTTGCTTTCCACCATCCCACCTCCTCATCTGTGCCATCTGTGGCAGCTTCCGAAGGTGCCCACTCTCCACTGGCCACTCCCTGCACCGCTGGCCACTCATACAATTTCCACAGAAGGCAGTTTCTGCTCTCGTTGCTCAGACATGCAGGGGAGACCTTGGGCCAAAGAATTCACCATGATGTGTCAGTTTGAAGGAAGTCCTTCTTCCTTTAGAGAGGTTTTCCTTAAGACTATTGTTAAAAAGTACCTACTGTAAGAAGTGCTAAATTATTTTGTTGTTATTAACTGTTAATAGCATAATGAAAATTCATTTTCAGAATTTATAATATGCTAGTTGGGAGAAGGCTCTTAGCGGTGTCTCAGTGTCTAGTGAGGGAAACAAAAAAGTCTAGTTATTTTAAGTAGAAGAAGATTTAATACAGGAAATGAGTTACAAATATGTTGGGAGAACTGGAGGAGAAAATCAAGGGTGGATTTGTGTCAATGTGGCTGGAGTGAGCAGATAATACTGCCATGGGAATTGCCACCCTCTGCTGCCAGCAGGCACCCAGGAGCTCTTTCCTCTCCTGGTGACTGGTGAAACCCCCAGTGAGATTGCCAGAGCTTCAGCTGCCTGCAATTCCCTGCTGTTGCTTCCAGAGCTTCCTCCAGCCTTCCACTCCTCCAGTGAGGCCTCTCATTAGCAGCCTGTAGCTGGCAAAGGATTCTGGGAGATGCAGTTTCCAGGCTTTCACCCACCTGGAATAGAGAGGAAGGCAAAGCAGGGTGGGAATGGATCCAAATGTGAGCTGACAGCACCTGGCACATTGCAGGGATAGGACGTTAATGGTCCAGAAATTGCAGCCTTGTCTGGAGAGGCTGAACCTTCCTCTGGGTGGAAGCCTAGGACACCATGAGTTGAGACGGGGGCACTAGAATCGTGTTAACAACCTCAGGGGTTGAGACTCTGTTTTGTCTCTGTCAAGCTGTATCCCCTCAGGACTGCCAGTTCACCCATCTAAGCTTCATGTCCTTTATCCATAAAATGAGGAGAGGGAGCTCAATGATCTGTTAGGACATTCCAGTGGTTGGAATTTGTTCATACTCTGACATTAGGAAAAGGCAATTTTGGGAGCCACAATGTATATATTTAGCTGTCTCTGGTCATAGAAATTCCACTAAGACACTAAATAATTCTCTTAAATGTTGACTAAGAGAGCATGTGACATGTATAAGTTTGTATATCTCACTCTGCATGCATGTGTATGTGTGTGACCAGAATACGAATATACACAGGAACCCAAGAACGGACATAAGAATGTGTGTACCTGTTGGAGGTATGAGGTTGTGAGTATACTGATAACATCTGGGAGAAACACAGTTTGGACTTCCTGTTGAAGGCGAAATCTACGATTTAGTCTGAGTGGGAAATGGGCCTCCATCTGAAATCCTGAGGCTGGTCATCTTGCCAGCAGGGGATGGATAGGTTAGTCTGGTCCCTGTGCAAGTAATTGCCAGTGGCATCTCTCAGCCAACTCTAAGCTCAGCTGTGGATTTCATGTTCAATCAACTCTCTGAGCAGTGGAGGAGGGACAACTTAGATGGGGCATTCTGTTGGGAGTTACCAACATAAATGAAAGACAGTTCAGGTCTGCCTGCCAGAATTAACAATCCCCAAACCCAGAGAGTATTCCATTCAGTGTCTTCACAGAGGCAGACTTTTAAATTTTAAACAAAGGATCCAATTAAATTTGATGCAATTTAAATCCATTCAGTCCAGAAACCGTTATTAAATATCTGCAATGGATTGTGCCCTGGGCTAGATAGTGCAGGAGTTACCAATCGGTGACTGGCAGGCAAACTCTGTACTGGCACTGTAGATTTAAGTTAGAGTAGATTCCTGGTCTCCTGAATCCTCAGTTTGGGTTTCTTTGTTGTTTAATTGTAGAGATTTCATATCCCTCTGGGAGAGGCATTATCACTCCCTTGTTTTATATAAATGATAATTTATGTTGCGAATTTGCTATGTGCTAGGCACTGTGCCACTGGGCTAATCATTTGAAAAGCACCATCTCATTAAATTCTACCTAGATCCTGGAACTCAGCTATAACCTTAAAATTGTTTTCTTAATAGATGAAGAAACTCAAGCCCTGAAAATTTAAGATGACCTGACCAAGGCTACCACTAGGTTGCTGTCAGGGACTGCTAGTCCTTAAGTCTTGTGGTGAGAACGCTAAGGTGAATTGTTTCCTAGGTAAGGTTCAGAGTCAAGGATCTAGTCCATTGTATTGTGGTATTGTCCATGTTCAAAGATTTTCTGCTTGGTTGCAGACTTGGAACTCAGAGGACTGGATTTTTAATCCCACCTTTGCTACTCTCAAGCCACTTTACCATCCATCCTTGGACTCCATTACCTTATATATAGAAGACAGATTAAAGAAGATACTTCTCACTGGAAGATACAATTTACATGGGTGCATTCTATAGCTTTCATTTTCCCTGTCCCTTTCCCAATCCAATCTTTCCATTCATCAACACTGTCTCCCCCATTGACTATTTCGCAAGCCTTTTGTATTTCATATTCTCACCAAGTGATTATACTATTGACCTTCCTGGAATGCTTTTCCTTTCCCTTTCAACTTAATCACCATGATGTACAGTGCTTGCACCCTCCTCTGAACTCTGTTAGCACATATTTTTGTCTGAACTGCCCACATGACACTTACAAGTGACTGGGCATTTTTATTAGCTTGTCACATGTCAACTTGTCTCCCCAGTGTTTCACACTTAGAAGGCAGGGGCTATGTCCATATCCCCCAGTGTGGGATATGGAATGCAACACATGGCTGGTGTCACTTATTATCCATTAGCAGAGGAGCTGGTGAACAATCTACATATGTGTTAGTAGTTCTAGACAGGGAGAGGCCAACGTGGACTAAAATGTTTAAGAAGAGGTCCCCTGAAGAGGTAAGCTCAGAATAGGGTTTTGAAGTTTGAGGAAGATCTGGAAAGGCAGAGGTGATTCAGGATGGGGTGGTATTGATAGCACAGCTTTAATACAGAGGATGCAGGAAAAGCAACATGGTGTTTGGGAGATGCTGCAGGGAGACCTGGCTAGTTGACACCTAAAAACAGAATAGATTGTGAAAATGAGGGTCCAAGATATGGAGCCGATGGGAAAAGGGTGCCATCAGAGGGTAGTTGATCCAATCCAGAGAGGTACTCAGCACTTTCTATGTGCAGGGGAGACAACGTCGAGGAAGACATGACCTCTTCCGGATTATAAAAGCTCACAGCAAGCAGGGTAAAGTGAGGATCAATAGGAGAGCTGCTCCTGGGGTTCAGGGCTGGGCTCAGTAAACCCCAGAGTGTGGGGTTAAAAGCGTGGGCTGTGGAGTCAGAGACCTGGGCCTAAATCCCACCTCTGGCACCTACTAGTTACATTCTTACAGACAAATTCCTTGGTTTCTCCACATATGTCCTCAATAACTGTGAGCTATTATTAAAAATTGGTTTAAAAAGAGAAGAGGACATGGGTTTGTAGACTTCGTGAAGATGCCATGCGGGATGGGCTTTGAAAAAGGCAGGAGCTCTGCAGGTGGCGACTGGAGCTGGGGTACCCCCAGAGAGGAGCCAGCCTGGGCACTGCATGGTCAGGATGTTCCCAGCCCATGTGGGGCACAACGTACAGCCCAGTTTTCCAGATACTAACGTTGAGTGAGTGACAGGAGCAGAAGTGACACATGAAAAGGCAGGCAAGGATCTGCTGGATTTCAAGGGCCAGGTGAAGAAATGGATTTTTAGTGGTGCAAGCAATGGAGTGTTCTAATTGAACTCTGGAAATATGAGCCTGGCATGGCCCAGGAAGGGGCTCTGAACAGTCCTCTGGCCAGAGGGGGTCTTTCCCCCAGGCCTGAACTGGTTAACCTATCAAAGCAAATTCACTCTTTTCAAAGTCAGTCTCAGGGCAAGAGAGCCACATGAATTCAAATATCCGGGCAGCAGTCCCCAGCGGCGCCAAAGGTAATGAAACATCGGTATCTGCTGCTCCTATCTGTTATTGCTGATATTCAGATAATGATGCCAATACTCAGCTCGGGAGGGAGCAGGAAATGCTGCTAGAGCAGCTTGTTCAGCTCATTTCTTGGAGGGTCGGGAGAAGGGGGAAGAGTCAGGCAAGGAAGGTGACCCCAGAAAACCAGATCCTCTTCCACATTGTGGTAGAGAGTGAAGGCAAGA
This sequence comes from Dasypus novemcinctus, assembly GCF_030445035.2. Taxonomy (NCBI): domain Eukaryota; kingdom Metazoa; phylum Chordata; class Mammalia; order Cingulata; family Dasypodidae; genus Dasypus; species Dasypus novemcinctus. The sequence continues at coordinate 53,692,422 of NC_080688.1, forward strand.
AAGTAAGCTGCTCCTTACCACAGGGAGGTAGCCCAGGATGCTGGAAGTCATCCCCCGGCTCCAGCTAGCTCTGGTACTTGGATGAATGATTTCGTTTCATATCTGAATAGTGTTTCACAATCTTCAAAGTGTTTTTACATAAATCATCGTATTTAGGATTCATCATGAGAAAACCTACACCCAGGAGATGCTGGGACTCCTGCAGGGACCTTGTTTAAGTCCTGTTTTGCTACCTCTGGTTCACACAAAGCATCTCGAAATAGGGAAGAGGGTGGAACTTGAAAGGCCCTTGAGGCATTCTCTAGTGGATCAGGGGTCAGAGCTGAGAAGTGAGGGTTGGAGTGGCAGCCTGCCTCTTCTACCTGTCCACAGGTAGGGCATATACCGAAAATGGGTCATGACAGGCTTTCCCCTGAGCCCAGGCACAGCCTTAGGTTCCTTCTCAAGGCAAGTCTGGGCAGCCACCACCCACTGATGGAGGCTGCAAAGGGATGGAATCTCTTTGCTCTCCTGCAGGAAAGCACAGTCCAGAGCCTCTCCTTGTTAAAATGTCAATGCTTGTGGAATGTTAACTTATTAAGCCATTATTAGCCCTTGGAAACTTAGTGAGAAATCATTTTTCAGATTGCTGTGTGCAAACTCTCAAAGGAACTGATTTAGGATAGAAGAGTTTATTTACTAGGGGATGCAAGGCCTGATGGGAGCATGGAATGGCTAGCAGTAGCTCCTCTCACAGATATTCAGATTGTTTAACTATCTCTTGAGAAGATATATTGTCTATTCACATGAAATCACAGGCTGGGACCTTGGGCAAATCACTTAACCTCCATTAGGTTCCATTTCCTCACCTAAAAGTTGAGAATAATGACATCTGCTCCACCCACTTACAGAATAGCTGCCAGTGTGAAAGGCCTGTGAGGTTGGTTTTATATTTTTTAAAGTGTTGTACGTGTGCAAGGTATGATCGCTTAAGCTACATTAGAAGGAGGCAATCTCTCATTCCTCAGGTTGAATGCATGTGAAGGAAAAAGAGAAGAGAGGGAGGAGGGACTTAATATCTACTAGGCTCCCAATTGTCATTCACTATAAATATATTATCCATTTAATTTCTACAACCACCCCATGAGTTTGATACTATCAAGCCCATAGTATTTTTTAGAGACCAGATTTGAACCCAGGTGTATCTGAGCCTCTCCAGTGTGTGAAGGTCCAAGGCCTCACCTGTGTACCCTCTTCTTTTCTCCTTTCCTTATATGTGTCTGCAGATAGAGTTAGGCCCAGAGGTCAGAATATGACAGGCTGGAACAGGCAGGTTCCCTGAGACTAGAAATGCTGCAGACAGGCAATGTTGGCTAGGGTTTTGGAGAGCCACAGGAAAGGATTAGGGAGGCACAATGGGAAAGTCAGAAATCTGCTCGACAGGCCTGACTGCAGGCAGCTAACTTAGGGCAGAAGCATCAAGGAGACCTTTGCACTCAGGTCAAACTAGACCAGCTGTGAGGCTAGTGCATACTCCCCATGGGGGCAAATACCATGTCAAGGAGGGGGGCTAGGCCAGATTTCAGGTAAAAGCATCTAAATGAAAGCATGTGTCACAGTCACTGGTGTGAATGCAAATCCTGAGATGAGATCAAATTATCCAGATTCTTGGGAAGTGTTTTATGCATCTTATTACCCATTCAAGTAATTTTCTATTATTGTATCAAAATGGGTATGGGATAAAACTTGAGTATGCATGACCAGAAAGAATATGCTCTTTAATAAACTAAGCGGTGAGAGGCATAAATACTGCCAATTATCTAAAGTACTTTTAGTTGTATTTCAGGAGTTGCATGGAGTTTGGAACACCATGGTAAAGCCAACACATTTGTTACATTTGTTACTTTGGGCATGGCTGAGTGGGCTTTGATGGTTTGGGAATAAGTGATGCATGCAATGATCCCTTTATCTTTGCAATGTCCCTAAGGGAGATAGAAGCACAAGAGGAAGTTTCATGTAACAAATGACTCTTTGATACACTTGCACCTAATATCTCAAATCAAATATCTTTGGAAAAATAGACCAAATAATATGAACACTTCTCTTGCATATGCTAGTTCAGCACAGTTCCTACCAAAGGCCAAAGGTAGTATTAGGGGACAAAACTGAAATGCTACAACCAGTAGCATGGACCTAGCTGATTGTGTGTTAAGCGTGAGAGAGAAAAGCAAGAGTAGTTACTCCAAAGGAGGAGCCTGGGTCCACTTGGCTCTTTTGCAGCACAGAGGGTAGAATCAGCAGAAAGAGCCTCACTTCTGGCTCCTTTAATGATGTGCAAATCTGTAGAGTAGTGCTGCAATGAAGCTAAGAGAAAGAAACTTCAAGGATGTGGAAGGGAAGAAGGAAAAGCAGCAGTACAAGCAAGGCAAGCAGACAGGAGCAGGCAGTTAGTAGATTGTAGCTCAGCCTCCAGGTCCAGGAGTTATACTGCACATGGATGTAAAATTAAGATAGCTGCAGCTTCTCTAAAACTTCCAAAGAGTTCTAAGATAGCACTTACAAATAAATATTGAAACACAGCTACTAACCATGGTTACATTATGGTTTATATTATGGCTTCATATTAGACTATAAACTTTTATAAATTTTTGGTTACATTATGGTTTACATTTTAGACTGTACACTTTCATAAATTTTTGGTAAAATTAAAAATGCCCTGTATCCATCATTGCATGATCATTCAGAACACTTCAATTACCCCCCAAGACCCCTTTTCCATCTATTCTATTCCTCTCTCCCCCTCCCCTAAGGGCCCACAGTGACAACCAAGCTTCACTGCTTGAAAGACAGGATTCATAGATACTTGCAACAGTGCTTAGGGCTTAACACACAAGTCTGTCCTTCCCCATTGGGAGCCGCCTATGCTCTCAAGAGACACCCTCCCCTCTGTTTGAGAACATCAGGCCTCCTCAGGATGGGGGTACAATGCCTTCCTGATCATTGTATGGGTCTTCACCCACTGATATAACACCCTATGTCAAGATGAGCATACACACTCTCTAGAAACCTGCCCCAGGTGCACTCTGAGCCAAATGTCCCCCCATCCAACACCCTAAGCCAGTGACCCTTTCTTATTATATTTTCTAACGAGTTTTTTCAACATTATAGTTTCAACCACGTACCTGCCAATCTCCCGTGTTCACCTGCCCTCCCCTCAACCCTCCACATGTAAAAAGATCATTGTTAGGGATGGGAAAAAGGGGGAGGATATTTGGTATATGGAAGTCCCCTATATTCTATTTGTAACTTTACTGGACCTAAAACTTTTTTGAAGATGTAAGACACTGAGGAAGAAATGGAAGAGATTGCCTTGCCATTGTACATATAGGACAACACCTATTACAGTGATGAAAGGCAAAACGTCAAATAATTTTTATAACATTTTTTCATTTTTTCATTTTAATACTAAATTTTTTACTTTATTTTAGTTTTTCTAAATTATTATGTATTTATTTCTAATCTTTAAACCTATCATTACTATTTTATTTTCCTATTAATTGAATTTGGCAACATATGAGGCTTCATTTTTTAAGATATTTTGGATCACAGAGCAGTTCAACTATGGCAGAGGAGGAGCAATGGCAATGGTATGGGGTGTCATTGATGGTGGATGTATGGGAGGGAGGTCCACCAGGGCATGCATATAGTGTATATAGGTATGTTCAGATGTTCACTGGGTATTGACATAGTGGGTATTGACATAGTGGGTAGAGCTTCACAACTGTGGAAGTGCTGAATTCCCATTCCAGGGTACTCTGTCATACTCCCCAATGGAGCAGCAACAATTCCCCAAGTGGAAGGACAATGACCAGTGAAGAAGAATGGTCTAATGATGGGAACTTGATATTGATGACTATGCTTATGAGCCTGTGCATTTGAAATTTGAAGCTGGCCTAGAACTGCAGGGTGCCTAACAGTCTCCATATCACTCAAATGTGGCCACTCTCTAAGCCAAACTCAGCATGTAAATGCATTACTTTCCCCCAGTGTGGGACATGACTCCCAGGGATGAACCTCCCTGGCACTGAGGGATTACTACCAAGCACCGGCTGGTGATGCAACTAGAAAAAGACCTTGAATGAAAGAGGACAGTGGTAAAGATAAATGAATTTATATGGCTAAGAGTCTTTAAAATGAGTTGGGAAATCATCAGAGGGGTTGCCCTTACACGTGTCTCAGCAGGATCGAAGAGACGGCCAAAGTAGATACAACCCCAGGTGGTGGTGTTCCTGAGAGCTATGGAGACACCCAGGTCCTACAGTCATGGTAGATTGCTTTGGGGTTAAGTACCTTATCAGTGTACCCTACTTTGGAATTTGTGCTCCTAAGTGTGATGGAGTTGGACTCAAATGTGACTTCTCTTTTTGTCCCTTTTACTTAACCTGTGCTTGGTGCTAGGGTTGGTGTATGCCCAGGAGACTTGAATCTCTGGACTGTCCAAGTGCCAGCTGGACCATGACCGTCAGCAGAGTTTCAGTACCTATACTCCAGTTCATTGGATTTACTCAGATCAGCTAACAAGGAGGTGAGGATGGTCAATCACTACACCAAGTAACTGAGAGAGTCTGCAACTACAAGCAGGAGAATCTCATCCAACAGCCATGTGGGATTTAAGCTCCCTCTCAATTTAGAGGTGGAGTGGGCATTGCCACCCCAGGGTCCTCAGGATGGAGGAATAAAATATGGATTAGAGTAGACTTACTGGTATTCTACTATAGAATTATTGTGACTCAATGGAAGAAATTATATTATTGATGTGGAGACAGCGACCATGGGAGTTGCTGAAGGCAGGGAGAAGGAAAAAGAGGTGTGATATGGGGGCATTTTTGGGACTTGGAATTGTCCTGAATTATATTGCAGGGAAAGATGTAGGACATTATATATCCTGCCATACCCATTGAATGGACTGGGAGAGAGTGTAAACTATAATGTAAACGGTAATTGTGCTATGTAGCAGTGCTCCAAAATGTATTCATCAAATGCAATGAATGTACCACACTAATGAAAGAAACTGTTGATGTGGGAAGGGTGGGAGGTGTGGGGACTGGGGTATATGGGAACCTCCTATATTTTTTAATGCAACATTTTGCATGATCCATGTATCTTTTAAAAATAAATAAAAAAATGTATTAAAAAAAGAAAAGATAGTATTTACAGCTTGTTCAAAGCCACGAGCCTGGGAACAGTAGGCTGGGGCTGCATTGAGATGGTCAGGGGATCAGAAGACACTGTGACTGTCTCATGGATGAGATTGCTAATCATAAAGAAAAAGGATTCAGCTTGTTCTGTGAGGTCCCAAGGAGTAGAAGCAGGACCCAGTGACAGTGTTGTTCAGAGCCACATTTTGACTTATTATATGATTGATCACTTTAACAAGGGAGAGCAATCCAAAGATAATATTTTACTTTGGGTTATCATGTCCCTATACTTGGGGCAATGGCACTATGGCCTAAATGAGTATAGTAAAATAAGAGTATTACAATTGCTCGCTACATATTAGATTACCTGGGAAATTTCTCAACACAAATTCCTGGTCTCCATTCTTAGAGATTAGGCTCTAGTACATGACAGGTGAGAACTGGAAACTTATATTTTTAACAAAGATTCCCAAGTTAATGTTGGGGGTAGTTCATGGACAAACATCTGGAGTAATTTTTATGAATAATATTAAGTCATTTCTTGGGTAATCGTAGTTACATATCCTCCGAACCTATTCTCTACTTGAATCCTACATCAATTCTCTATTCTCTACTTGAACAATAAACCAATTAGAATCCCAGCCTTAAATCCACACCAAATCTTTTCCAGCACCTCCACCTTAAGCAAATCAAATTCTTCTCCTGGTTCCTTGATTGTCTTCTGTGCTCTTCTTTGAGTTGCTGTCATGGTCTCCTGCTACAGCTGGCCCCATGGCTTTAACCTGTCATCAGGTTTCTTTCTATCATTCCTTCAAGAGGAAGGAGCTTATCGTATACAACAGCAATTTCCAAGCTAGATTAACTGCATGAGGATATTTTGGATTTTATATGAAAAATGCTAATAGTTTATCCAGCAAGCATCCCTGTAGAAAGAAAGTAATAACCTCATTATTTTCATTAGCATTGATAATAATGATAGTTTCTCAATACGGTATGTGCTGGTCAGGAGAAAAGAGAGAAGGAGGGTTCGAGACCTAGGTTCCAAAAGTGGTAGAGATAGACAAGGATTCGGACCCTAAAGTCAAATTCCAACCACATGGCTGTACTGCGGCAAAAGATAGGAGCATCCCCCCCATAGACAATGGCTCTTCCTGCATTACACTTGGCACACACAGAGAGCTGAGGTCCCCCTCTTGGAAAGGGGACATGTTGATTCTGTGACCTCGCAGGCAATTTGTAGTGCAATGACTCACCTAAGGACTGGTGACAGGACCCAGGCGATATTCAAGATTCATTTATGATTTACTCAAATCATTGTGGCTGGCACTGCAAAAGCCCTGACAAGAGTGAGAGATAAGGAGGGATATGAGGCTACAATTACGCCATGTGTCAAAAAACTCAGCTTAGAACCAAGGACTTAGTAAGTGCTCAGCCAGGTCAGTCAGTCTTAGCAGTAGTAATACTGTATGCTTAGCCTTGGTTTGTTACTCATGTGGGTTGGACATGTACTCTCTAGAGGCCTCGGCTGTGCTTTTGTCCGTGGTGGACATTATGGCAGACTGCGCACAGTAGGTCCTGTAATTCCTTTTCGAATTGTCTCTCTTGGATCTTCTTACATATTCTACTGAATCATCTTGCCCCCTGCCATGCTATTCAGATACAGGCCCTTTCATATCCCCACACACTTTGTGGGAATAAAATGTAGCAAAAATCTAGGCATAGTCTTCATTACACCTGGTTCCTGCAGCCTCTGAAGTAAGTGAGTGAGTAAGGAGAATTTGATTACTCCAAGGCATTAGGGCCTTTCAGCCAATAACAATTTACTATCTCTACTAAGTACCTCTGGATGCTCTCTGTAGAGGGGGCACACTGTTTTATATACAAGAATCATAACCCATTCCTATGAGATCGGGTGGCCAGGGAGTCAAATGTCTGCAGCAAAGAGTGGAAGGGCATGTGTTCCCTTTTCCAATAAGGTCAGTTTCTTCTCTTCCAGAATAAAAAGATAGGATACAAAGCAAGCAGCAGTATTCTATGAGCTCATAAGGAAGAGGGATGTATTGAAGCAGGAAACAGTTGGCTATAGGTGGGTGCAGTGCCTGGGAAGTGAGGCTAATCTTTTGAGGTTGAGTATGTCAAAGCAAAGTTGTACGTGCAAGTGTGAATGTACGTGTGCATGCCTGTGTGTGTGTGTGAGGGTTAGATGCAAAATGCATGTTTATGTTTTCATATGTATGTGTATGCTTGTGAGTCTGTATGTGCATGTGTGTGTATGAATGTCCTATGTGTGTATTTTGATCCTTTGCTCCCTGGTCCTCTATTCCTTTCCCTTCTTCTGGGTATCTATCTATCTATCTATCTATCTATCTATCTATCTATCTATCTATCTATCTATCTATCTATCTACCTACCTACCTACCTACCTATCATCTAATCTATTTTTATCTAATAGCCACACTTTATTGAAAACACTGTATGGCAGGAAGTGTATTTGTATAACAATTCTCTGAGGTTACTTTTATAACCCCAGGTTCCTTTGAGAAACGAAGATTTAGAAAGTTGAGTAATTTGCCCAAAGTCAGCTGCTTTGTGAGTGTCCCTGCAGGGGATCAAATTCAAGCAGATTCTATCTTAGGGCCAATGTGTTTTTTTCTGCAACATGCTCATTTTTCCCCCAATATCCTCTTTAAAGCACTGCCTCCAGAACTTCAGCCATGATCCTTCTGGAGTGGTCTGTTGGGTCAGTGTTCAGTCCTACAGTTAGGCTACCTTCCTTCTCCTAAGGCAGCCCTGGCGAGTGCTTTTAGCACCTGCCTTAGAGCATGGGCTTCTACTCCACTGACCTTGTGAGAACTCATTGCTTTTCAGTCCTGGACCCCAGGCCCTTCCATAGCTCCTTTAGCAAGCACAGAGAACAATCATGGGGCACAGAACATGGCTAGGGGTAATGCCAACCAGGTCTTCAGAGAGAGAGAAGGGAGAACAGGTTTGTGTGACACCAGTTTCCTGGGCCTTCCAGGGTAATCTTGGGGCCAAAAGCAGGCCGCTGGCTCTGAGAACATCCTCCAAGCACAAAAAGCGACCCAGACTTACCACCCATACCCTCTCCAAAATTACTGAGACAAGGTGAGGAGAATCCAGAGGGTGCTAGAAAGTAATGGGAATTTCCACCACAAGCTATGGTTTGTGTGTCAGACCAATTCTTCCTGACCATTTGGTCTCCTCATGGGGCTGCCTTGGAATGTGGAAATTATCACTCTAAGATAAAATGTTATCTGGGAGGTCAAAGTAGTAAATAGTTACTAGCTACTAGCATGTTAGGATGAATTAGTTTATTACACCAATGTTTAAAGGAAGTAGTGACCTGAGAGGCTGAAGCTGAGGACAGCTAGGCTGTCTAATATTGCCTTATGAGCACTTGAAATGTGGCTAGTCTGAATTGATAAGTAGGTGTAAAATGCACACCGGATTTGAAAACTTAGGTGAGAAAAAGCCCGCATTAGCTTATGAGAGGAATCTCTGCTGGACTGTTACTTTCTTCCCCTCATGACCAAACCAACCATTTGACTTTTCAATCTGAGTATTTTTAGGAGATTCACATTGTCATTAAGTCTCTAGCACCTATCTCTAACCTGCTATGTTTCAACATGGCTAGTCTTCTAGTTATCAACATGTCATCCCCCACCCCTATGCTCATTTCCATGTTTTTTTCTTGTATCTCCTAAAAATAATCCTCAGATTATCTTACTTTTGTGTAACCAGTAAACACTATTCAAGGCTCATAAAACTTTCCCTGACTACCTGGAGCCACAATAATCTTCCTTTACTGACCTTCTTGTGAACTGAGTCCTGGACTATGCCTTGGATCACACACAGCCATTGTTCTCTTCTTTAGTCACACGTGGAAGACTTCCAGGTCATATTTATCCCTCCCCAAACCTACTGGGCCAAGCAGAATAGACATTTAGTACTTAATTGCTTGCATCATCACTTTGCTCTACTTTGCCATATCCTCCCACTAAATTCATGCCCTTGTAGAGACAGGCAAAGGTAGCGAGTAGGTTGAGGCCAGGTGTGATACATTCTGAGTTTGAGGGCTCATTTTTAAGCTTTACGTCAATCAACCAAAATGTGTCCAAGTGTTACAAGAAGAACTCGATGGCCTCTTACCTTCCAGGACTGGTGCTGGCTGCCATGAATGTGCCACGTGGGTGCCTGACACAGAGCCAGAATTCCTTCAGTAAAAAAGTGTTTCCAGTTACACCTCACTCTTCTTTGACCATATAAAATCCCCATGGGGAGGGACACATATTAATCCCCGCATTCCAGAAAGGAGTGAAGCTGTTGGAAGACACAGGTGGGAGAAAGAGTAACTCCAAGAGAGAGAAAAGGTAAGGAAATGTGGGGTGGGGATGGCTAAAAATATACTTTGCCTTCCTCCCAAATTTCCCAAGGGCTTGCCCTTTCATGGGGCTAGAAAGAGTTCACATCCTTGCTTTCCCTTTCATCCCCACAGAGCCAGAGCTGAGGCTGGAGAGATAAACCACGTGCTAGTAAATCAACAGAGCTGAGAGATCAGTCAGTCAGTCGATCTTAAGAGCATTCTTGGATTTGTGGATGCCTTGAGAAGGAAGCTTTGAGAAACCGAGGATAGGGTAGTTATTAAAAGAGATTAAAGGGTATTAGCTAGTGCCTCAGCAAGATATAATTAAAAAAAAAAAAAGGAATGGAAAGGAAACAGGAAACTAATTTTTCCAGTTGCTGAAATTTCAAGGAGGAGTGAGCTGGCCTGTGAACCATTACAGCTTTATATTAATTCTCCTGTATGGTTAAATCTAACCCAAAGACACGTCTTTCTCAGTTGGAAATGCCCTAGTCAATTTCTCTGTAGAATACAGAGAGGAGACAGCCCGGGAGACCAGGCAGCTACTTTAACCTGAGATGGCATTATTCTCTGAAGGATCTTAAACCTGTTCCAAAAATAAGTGAATTGTTTCTAGGGTACACCCTTGACATGGGGAAGGGGAATTAGCGTGGTATCCATGTGGGGAAGTTGAGTCTAAAGAGAAGTAAAGGAATAGATCCCTCTAGGATACCCAGCAGTCAAGTGTGTTACTAAGCAGCAACTTTGTGGCAAGCATTGTAATGATTTAGTCCCTTTGCTGGTAGTTAGGACTATGGAAGGAAGGCAGGGGCCACCTACCAGGTGAAGTTTGACAGGCTCCCTCCAAATATCTCACTAATGTCTAAAACTCACCATTAGACTTTCTGTTTGCTAATGTAAATCATGTCTCTGAATATGAAAATCACTTAAGCAGTGCTATATTGAATGGAAGCCATTTGTCTATTTTGAAGTATGGGTTTCACTCTGATGACAATTTTTGGAGGAAGGTTAGATCATTAGGCCTCTGGGCTTCTGATGTAAGAGAGAGATGTCTCAACTTTGCCACACCTCAATTTTTTCACAAGTTTAGTTTTGCTAGTTATTATGATGTGCAAAGTTATTATTTCAAAAGATTGGGCTACAATGGATCTAAAGCTCTTGGTGTCATCTAAGAGAAACAATTAAAAAAAATAAAGCACCTATCAATATTTATATAAGATAAATGTCTGGTGGTATGGAAAACTCTGAATAAATGATTGATTTTTTCACTCTTAAATCCATATATTCAGTGCTATATAAACATAGTGTATTCTCCTAATGGTTTCTAGTCCATAGCAGATTAGAAGCAACACAGGCAAAACTGGCAGAATTGAAAAGTAGCAGCTGGCTGTCTGACAGAGGGAGGAAAATAGGAAATTTTAAAAATCAGACATAAGAATTTCAAAAGGCACAGCAGTCTGAGATCAACTGGGATGGCATTTTATTTGTCAAGCCCCCCTCGGATATCACTATGTGCCAGTGAAACAACCACTGATTTTCATTAGGGGTGACCACATGCTATTAGAAAACATTGAAATTAGATCCAATCTCCTTGGCTGAACAGAGGGTAGGTACAGAGAAAGGAAATTAAATGCATTAAACCACGAATTGAGATACGTAATTGACATATATCACCCCTTTAATTCCTCAACATTTCTATGCAGTGGGCATTATTGTCCCATTTTAGAGAAGAGAAAACTGAAGTCAACTGATGCAGGTACTACACAAATGCTTGTGTCTTCCATTCACCAGCACATTCCTCCGGGCCACCAGAGATACCTCATTGCTACTCCCCACCCCCCTCACCTTTTCTCCTTTCTTCTACTCATTTGTTTACTCAGCTCAGACCGCCTATCTCTTTCTCTCCACATTTCCAAATCCTTTCTCTATTTCAAGGTCCAGCTCAAGACCCATTTCCTCTCAGAGGACTTCTTGGCTCATATCACATGGCTTTCCTCTCTGTCTGATTTATATAGCACCTGGGGCCACTCTGCTGCTCTTGCAGTGATTGTTTCCTTTCAGTACGCGGTGTTTCTAATGCCTTATTCTGGACAGCATCGTGGCTGGCTTTATCTCCTCCTCCAAAGCGTTGCTTCCTTAGGTCAGGAACCACGTCTTCCCTTTCTTCTTTCTTTTTTCTGGTTCCACATGAAACACTCATTTACTCATGGAAAATTCTTGATTGTTCAGACTGCCAAAAGGCTAATCAAAGCAGTCTCTTCCCCACTGGTGCAGTTTTGATGAGCTGATGTTCTGTGTCCCCAGAAGCCTGCTTCACAGATGTCTGAAATAGTTTTAAGGGCTCTTTCTCCACTTTTAGCAGGCTCTGCCCACACCAATCCTGGTGACCATGCCAGGAGGCATCCTCTTCCAAGGTTTGAGTCGTATTTAGTATATAGAATATATAGAATATTTAATATAGTATGTATGTTGGACGTTGCATTGATGAATTGTTGCAGTACTAGAAATTATGCAGCACTAGAGCAAATTTCTCCTCCATATTCTATTCAGTCTTCTTCATTTATATCTTTGGCCAAAATGGTTTCATCCACAGTTGCCCCCACCTCCTTCTGTCCCTTCTTTTCTCTCTCCCAGTTCATAGTGAGTGCTCTTCCCTGTGTCTCGCTCTAGCCCCAGGAGTCACTGTCCTTTGCTAGCACAGACCCTTTCCTCCCTTCCATTCTTTGCCAGTATGGTTACTTCATCAAACTAAAGCTCATTAAAGGAAAAGGCAGAGAGGCGATTCAGCATCCCGACCCCAGATATTGTAGCTGAAAAAGCCCTTTGCCTTTTATATTTCAAACTGAATAGGTGTATGACTCAGTAGTGGAAGGATTTGTAGCTGACACTCAATAGAAGCTGCTCTCGAATTTTGACAAATCCCATCTTGAGCCAAGAAGAGAAACAGATATTGATCCTAAGTGTACCTAATTCATCTCTGCACTTGTAATCCCAAAAGAAAATGCCTTCTATGACCAGAGGGCAGTCAATATTTTTTCCATCTTGTAAAATAAATAGCAGTTATTTTGTTGTGTCTTCATGTGTCTGGGGCACCAGAAGTAAACAAAGAGTTGATTTTTCTTCTTTCTACAGACGAGTTATATAACTACTGGGTCCCTTGATTGGACTAATTAATACCACAACAAATAATTTGGATTGATGAGCAACTCAAGGCAATTGTATCATACTTCGGCCACATTAACAAGGAGACCTTATTTCCGGGCTGGTGAGTGGCAGATCTGCGAGATTTAGCTAGAGACATACAGTAAATTGCAAGAGAATTCATTTCAGGGGACTTTCTCTGACTCCAGCAGTATTACAGTTTTAGCCACACAGGGGAGGTGTTCATACCAGCCAGGGGTCTACTTACAAACATGGTTTTATTTATTGTTCTTCTTCTCCTTTACCTGTGAGACTAGAGTTAGTTATGGGAGAACTTCCAGAGGGTCAGGAGGTCAGGCCAGATTGAGAACTGTTCTGTTTCCACAATCATTCTGTATATTCTCAACTCAGATAGAGGGTCACAAGTTGTTGGAAATACTGAAAAACTGATTTGTGTCTATATTGATCCAAGCTTCATATTATTTCCCAACCACCCCAGGTCAATTCCAACAAACCAGCACAGAATCTCTTTGAAATGATGCATGTCAAGCACTGTGCCTACATGTGGGCAAACCATCTGCTCAATTTCAGTTTCTTCTGCACGTTAATAATTGTTTGGGTTATTATAGCTGACTAGTTCACTCAGATGAACTAATCTTCTAACTTCTTGAAGATTTTCGAGAAAAATATAGAAGTAAATATTTGATTACTCAAGTTTTTGAAGGGATGTGAATTTTTAAGCTATAAATCATTTGATTTTGGCAAGCTAAGAGAACCATCTGGTTTTTCTCCAATTTTATTTTTCAATGGCCTGTTAGAGTACTTATTTGGATAGAATATGAGCCTTACCCAGAGAGGCAATTCTGATTGTCTCATCATCTGTCATATCCATTGGGTGCTGGACAGACACAATAACCAGATATTTGGGAATGGTGTGCACATGTTTCACTCTCCAGTAAAAGCAGGCTGCTCCTTCTTCCAAAGCTGGACCAAAGGCTTTCCCCCTTAGGCTGTTGACTGCACTTGGAACACCCTCCCTACCAGCAGATTTTTCTAAACTGGTGTCTTCACTGGTTTTCCCAAGTTCCTCATGGATAGGCTGGGAGATGCCATCCCCTAGCTTTGAGGTATTTCCTGTCAACATAAGGAAGGTTTGGTTCCAAGTCTCCTGCTGTTGATTGATGTGGAGATTATGCTGGGCAAAACTAAATGAAATTGTTTCCAAAATTTAAAGTATTTACCTCACATGAATTTATAACTAAATATCTCAACATTTCTTTAGTAGAAATGTAAGAGCCAAAAAAGCCCATTATTGTGATTGGGCAAGTGGTACATTGAAATGAAAGGATTTGATTTGATGAGGAGTTAGAAGCCCTAAAATTTGTTCTAATCTTTGACCCAGAGTAAATCTGTATGTCCTTGGATAAGTCATTTAATATTTCTGGGTTTCAGTGTTCTTATTGTCAAATGAGAGGGTTGGGATTAGATAGCCTCTAAACCCTGCTGCTTTAATATTCTATGAGTCTGTATCTCAAAGCCATGTAAATAAGCCATTGGGAAGATTTACATTGTTTTCTTTCTAACTGTTTTGCAGAAACAGAGATATTGGGCTTACCTCAGCATGGTTAAAACTTAAGAAATATCAAGCTTATGTTGTGAATTTCCTTAGTGGATCAAGGTATTTACCAAGGTTCTTCATCTATACTTTTACTTTCTAGGGTTCAGGGATGAAAAAAAGTTGCACCAGTGCTGTGTCATCACATTCCATAACATGCATCAACAGACTGTTTATATTTATAGTTCTTATGTTATAAACAACAACAACAAAATACACCACAGAAATGGTCTCATCTGGTCCCATCTTTAACAGATGAGAACATAGAGCCCGAGAGAAGAGATGTTGCCTAAAGTTACCCAAGTAATTTAAACATTTTGAGTTTGAATGGCTGAGCTCTTTTTGTTTCCTCCCTCCATTCCACGGAATGTGCATACCATGCGTATATACAGATTTACATCATTGAAGTAAAATGCAAACATCTTTATTACTTTTATTTGTTTACCTATAAAGCATTACGCCACCACCCCCTCCTTAAAAAATGTATTCATCAGACCTTTGCAGAATTGTTAAAGTTCCTCCCTAGACTGCAAGCCCTCTTCAATCTCTCTAGGACCCTGGCACGGCCAATCCCTCTGCCTTGCAAAGTATCCAAAGTTATACAGTAAACCTAGGCCTAAACCTAGATTTCTCTTCAGGCTGATTATTTTTAGAGTTGAGCCTGGAGTGCGGGGCTTTTTGTTCTCATTCTGTGCTCCTCTTGTATCAAGCTGTCATTTATCCAACTTTCATCTCTTTTCCCACATTCTTACCCAGTCTCAGTTTGACTATATCCCAATAAATGGAGCTTACCACTGCCTGAAATAGCCAATTTCATCTTAAGAATGTTGTCCCTGATTTTTATCTTAAGATTAATTCTCGTGACTCCCACTCACCTGTCCTAATTTGCCCTCTGCCCCCTTGTGTTGTACCTATCACCGCAGGACACCCTTTATGCATTTGAAGACAACCATGAAGTTCCAGGCATGCCACCCTCCAGTGTTCTGGTTACTGGGATCAGCTTTCCCATTCTATTCACCCTTTCATTCTTCACTCTGTTCCCCTCCTTTGAGCATTTCTTATTGTCCTCACTAAAACATTCAGCCCCCAAAGAAGCCCCATTCCCTCTATGGTCTCTGATCAGTCCAAGTTCAGGGAGCAGTTATTCTTCAGGAGCAGGAGACTGCCTTTCCGTCAAACTGAGACACTCATCAGTTTTCACTTCTTGCTTTGTTAAGAGGTGATGAATTTGCTCATGCCTTTCCTTGGTTCCTCAGCTGAAGGCAGGCAGAGGAGCAGTGGGCTTGATTTTAAGAATCTCTTTCCTGCTAGAACACTGGAGAGCCTGTCAATATCTTTTCAAGGTGTGTTTTGTCAAACCGATATGCCAATAGACAGCCATTAGCACCTCACCCTCTGCTTCAGAATCGCATTTGGGGGAATTTGCTTTGACTGATCACAGTTTGCAGTGATCATTTGGCTCTGTGGATCCAATCTGATGCTTCAAAAGCCATTGCCTATCAGTGATGATGTGTGTACCCCTTGCTCATACTGATTTGCAAAGAACAGAGTGGAAAGGAGTCCTTTGTTTTGTGGTGGTTGTTGTTTTTTCTCTCTCTTTTTTTTTTTGAGGTTTGTCAAAAGGAAAGAACAATCCCTCTCCCCTACCCCAGTAAGAGCCAATCACTGCAGATAAAAGATAATCACACCTCCTAAGAACTCTGAGGAAAGCAAATTGTCACCCCATTGACATTCTCAGATGGCAAATCACATAGTGCATTTCCCAGGCCCCAGCAATATGAATGTTTTTCTTCCTAGAAATGTATCTGATTTGGGAAGTTTATTGTCCTATAGATTGGAAAGTGTTGATCAGTCAGATAAAACTATCAAAGGAAGAGTAACTCTGATTCTTATAATAAGCTGTGAAGCGGTGGACATATTTTTATCGGGGCACCAGAGAAAGATAAAATACCTAAGCAGAAGAGATTCATGGATATAATTCTCTTCTATGGGAAGAACAGCAAAATTGGGGTTGGGGAGTATAGTTTAAAAGACCAAAGGAAAAAAATCCGATGGGTGACAAGAACAATAGATTTCACAGGAAAATATGTGACAAGAAAGAAAATTGCATTGTTTGGGACACCTGTAGTTAATTATTGCTGCTAAAGACATTAAAATCAGTTTCTTTGCTCATATATCTTCATAGACTGTTTGGCAATATTAAATGACAAAGGCTTAATAATCAAAAGTACTGAGTTAGCAAATGTTTTCTAATTTTAATAACTTCTTGTTGTAATTACCAAGTCTTAGAGTGAAATGATTTAATTAGAAAGTAATCAAGAAGTGTCTACTGTTAATTGAAGGAATTATAAAAGATCTACATTTTTAATATATTTCTGGGGTAATAAAATTAGAGTTTACCATAATTATTTTCAAACCACCCTGATGAGAAATGTTTGATGTGGAGACAAAGTCTCTGATATTTCTAAAAGAGGCACCCATCATTGATAACATGGTAGGATTTCAAGATCTCATCCTTCTTGGTTGGGAAATAATAATGATAGTGATAATGATGATGATAATAATAACGTGTAATATTTATTGAGAGCTTATCATTTGTCAGAAAAAAAAGTGGTTCAGGGCATATCTTTTTCAACTCACCCTGTATCTTCTGTGTTCTAATAGACCTACAATAAATAGTGTTAAATCACGTCGAATGAAAAACTGCAGAATCAGAGATAAAGAAGTGTGATGAAGTTTCCTGAGCTCAGCTTTACTGGCGTGGCTCTGCTCAATCACCCTTATCATTAGAAACTCCTCTTGGCATGTAGACTTGTTTATACTTTCCTAACCCCTGAGTATAACACTCATTTCTACACACATTTAGGTCAGTTGAAGTGGTGAAGACCTTGTCCTAGGCCTCAGAGTGCACATTTTTGTTTCCTCAGCCATATGTTTCTTGAGGATAGAATGTCTGCCCCTCCCTGTTTATCCCCTTAATGTACAAGCATTCAGGTACTGAGAGTTAATGGCTATTTATGGAATGGAAGTGAATGGACTACACCTTCAAAGATTAGGGAGGAAATCAAGAGAAATAAAGAAAAGCTAATGTCAGATGATTCAGGAAGCTTGACCCAGGTAAAAAATGCAATTCCATGGATGTAGGAGTGGTCCTACTGAAAATTGTAAAGATAAAATTATTCTGCTTTATGTGTCGTATACTGCTGATGAAGAGTTGAGGAGGTGAGACATGCTTTTAAGTAATTAACTGTATAAAGCAATCGTTTTCATGGATACTGGAAAATTTACCTCAGTGCAAAATCCATCCATCTGTTCCTGTCCCTCCCAGGCCCAAACACTCTGATATGCCTACCTTACTGTTCAGTCTTTAGCCACAGCGAATTATCAGGGCTTAATTGTTATCTGGGTTTAATGACTCTTTCCTGCATCTTGGACCATCAGCTCCTCCTGGCCCTTCATTAAGCCCTGGGGCAATGGCTTAGACCACAATTATTATTGCTTTAACAAACACTTCCAGGATATGAGGAGAGTGACTTTCCATTTATCTTCCATGGAAATTCATTCTGCAGGAATGACACTGTCAGCTTAAGAGACATGAGCTATTGTCTTGGAGTTTATAAAAAGGGTATTGCTCTCTAGTCTTATAACACTGAAAGACAAAGGCTAATTAAATGTTCTATTTCTTAGCTTCCTGGAGACAGAGAAGTGCTGGCTAAATTTCCTTACTGAAGTTCTTAATATTGTGAGGAGATACTTTGCCTTTATACAGGTAAAAGCCAGTGGAGATTGAGGGAGGTGTGAGAGAGGGGTGGAAAGTGAGGAATCAGTGCCCCAGAAACATCAGTTTTTCAAAGTATCCAAACTCCAAAATTTAATTGACCAAACCAGAGAACAGATGAATTGAACAGCCAATGTCTACTCATTAAAAACATCCTGTGTTTGCCATTGATTTTTCACTTTAGATTGTAGACTCATCCTACAAAGACTGTTGATTCAGCCACTAAAAAACAAAACAAAATGCAAAGCAAAGCTCACGGATCAGGTATAGTGGCACTAGAGAGCAGAATTTGCCTTGGGCATGTTATATGTACTAGATGTGATTCATCAAAGACCCATATTACAATAAGAAACTTTCCAGTATACTATTATTGAAGAATATATTAGAACAGATTAACATGAATAACACCAAAAGGAGAGTATATTCATTCAAACATGCTCTTTTAGAGTAACATTTAAAGCAAGAATAAGCCCAAGGTATAATTGAAAACTTTTTATACCAACTTCTGGTATGTATTTTTTAGACAGAAAATTCTAACTCCTTTATCTAATTTCAGAATCTCAACATCTGGCTCTAGGCCACTGCTACTTTATTTAGAACCAAAACATTTGTGCATTCCATCAGAATTGTTTGTTGTAAAGTTTACTTCCAATATATATTCCCTCAATTAACATTTGCCCAAAAGGGACTCTTCTCTCTATTTCCTTGTTCCCTTTTTCCTATCCATTTTTTTTTTTTAATTTGGGAGAGGTGAAAAGAAGAAATCTTATGAATCATTTCTCTGTTAAATTTTCTATTGCCACTCCCTTCACATTATCTAATGTGCAATAGGGAGCTTGCCGTGCAACTTTTGTGCATATCTCTGTCTTCAAAGAAGGGCTATATTAGAGGGTTGCTAAGGTCTCTTTTGATTTAAAAGTATATGATTTGAGAGGAGAATATGTACTTTTACTTTGCCCTTTATAGAAGACAATTGTTTCTCCTACCCATGTTCTAACATGGTAGACATGTCTTAGCCTGCCATGGTAGAGTAGTAATACTTTGATATCAACCACTCACCCATCCAGTTAGTACTTGACATTGAGTTCTCAGAAATTCTTTTCAGAAATAGTTTGTATGTAGATGGGAAAATTAGATTAAATGTTTCAGAAGAACAACATATTTTTCATAGTGTAAAAGTGGGCTTCTTAGTACTTCTCATCTCTAAGAACTTCTCTTTACAGCATCCTTTGATTTCTACGTTTGCAAAGTGTTAACTAAGAATCAAAGTGTATTTATTAAGTAATTGTTTATTTTCTCATACTAATTACTCATAGAACTGCCTATCTACCATCAGAACTTAGACTCAGAATGAAATAATGAAGTTTGCTACGTGGTGCTCCTTAGAATTCCAAGCCAAAGAGAAAAATAATCATGACAGTAATCAGACAATATCATGATCAGGCGTCTTCTTCTCATTTAGTTTTTTTGAGATATTGAAAATAGCTTGCAGTCTGAGCTCTGAGGTCTATGTATCCAAGGTATGGGCCAACTGATCTTGGCCCGTCCTATCATTTACCGGATGAGGAAACTAAGGTCGGTGACTTACCCAGTGATAGTATCACATGGCTCTTTCTGTATTCCTTGCCTTTGGTTCTAAAAATTGGGAATTACCATAAACTCCTTCAGACCCTAACTGCTACTGAGATCTAATGGATTTTTTTTTCCATTAGATTATTTATGTCATGTCTTCTCCATAACCATGCCAGTGCATTGGTTCATTCTCTCCTCACTTCTTGCCCGAACTGTGAACTATTGTGTCATTGATCTTCCTGACAATCAGTCTTCAATAATCTTCTCCAATATCATCTCTTCCTGAATTCCACTGAGAATTAGACAACCCACCGCTGTGCACCCAAAGCACACTCTTCTATAGTAACAATGTTTACTCTACAATAGAATAATAATCTATTTTGGGGGGGTCTATTCTCTCTAATATTCCCCAAGCTACATTAGATCAGGGACCACAGTGTTTTGTATGATTCCATTAGGATGCTTGGAATCAGTACCATAAATGTATGTGGGCCCTGTAGTCCATAATGAACTAAGATGAGTAAGATTATTTAAACATTTAGGACTTGGAAGAAGCACAGACTTCCTCATCCATGGTTAGTATGTAATAATTAGGAGAATTCTTTGCATCTTGGTGGAAGTAAGATTAAAAAAAACAAAACAGCCTGCTTTAAATATTTGTATATAAAATGATAGAGGCCACCTCTCAAAGAGGTTTCAAAATCCGGAAGTCTTCCTTAATGATAGATCTATATTGGATTATTAAAGAAAAATCAGGAATTTTGGGAAAAAGAATAAATCCTTAGCTTAAAGAGAATTTTAAGAATTTTAACTTCTATATAACCCCTCTAACACACACATATGCAGACACAAATTCTCACACATACACACTGTGAGCCTATACTTCAAGGGTCTTATTTGTGATAGGATCCTGGGCTGAAAGGACTGCTGGAACTAACCCACACAAACATCCATTGGAGGTGATGTATTTCTCAGATTTCTCTCCACATCTGGTTTTGGCATGTTGCAGGTGAGATAGCCCAAAGAATTACAGTTATCTTCCACTTGCACCTTTATTCATTTAATAACCCTTACTCCCTCTGCACCAAAAATGTTTCTGACTTCTCTACCAAAAATATAGGAATATGTGCTATCTTGTCTTAGATAATTTTCTAATCTTCTATGTCCCCACTGTCTGGTAGCACTAGGTAAACTCTTTGTC
This sequence comes from Dasypus novemcinctus, assembly GCF_030445035.2. Taxonomy (NCBI): domain Eukaryota; kingdom Metazoa; phylum Chordata; class Mammalia; order Cingulata; family Dasypodidae; genus Dasypus; species Dasypus novemcinctus. Next base: position 53,713,290 of record NC_080688.1, read on the forward strand.
AAATATCTTCAAGTTTACCAAGGCAGTCTGCTTGTGTGCAAAAAAGCACTAATTTGAAACTCTCCTAAGAAATTGCAGAAATTATCCCCCTTTTGTCTAAATCCAGAGACTTATTAGTGATTTAAAGCAAAACACGTTCAGCTGTCACCAAGAATGATGCAATGCAATCTTCCTGCTTTCAGAGAAATGTGGAATATGAAAGTTGTCTGAAACACACTATGGCCATGATGGAGACCTCCTCTCCACATCTGAATTTTCCAAGAAAAATATTTGAACAGATTTGGAGCAATCTAACAACTCTTTGTGAGGGAATGGAGTCAAGCAACAACACTTCAGGAATATGAATGAGTTTAAAACGAACCACATGCAAGGTTCATTTATAAATATATAAATATTTATATATTTTGCCTGAAAAACATGAAGGGAACAGAAAGGATGAACACAGCGTATTTATCAAATCCGAGACAGCAAAGCAAAGCACTCCCATTTTTGCAAACTGAAAGGGATTGCATTGAGTAAGTTGCATAAGTATTACATTCCTATTATAAGTCTATGTCCCTCTGGCATAGATTAGTCAGCCACGTGGTAGCTACTTCCCTGCTGGCTGTTGAAACAGTGGCAGTAGACAAACCAATGGGTTATTTGTCCTATGAACTTGGTGACTGATGTCATGAGCATCAGAATGACTGGATTTATCATTACAAAACCTAATTTACTGAATATGGTAGGTTTTTAGAAGCTTCCTCAGCTTTAGACTCCCCAGAAGACAGACAAGCTGCCAAGAATTAAATTTGAATTATAAAGTATAAGTTTGTCTTTTCTACTCTACTGCCCCAAACCCATTCCTTCAGCCCTTCACAGTTGATGCCCCATATACCTCATTGAATCCAAATAGGTGTACATGGCCATATCTTATTGCAAAATTCACATGACTCGCAGAGAGTGAGTGGATGATTATTAACCTGAAACTTTGCAGATATAGGTCTTCTGTCCATTTCAGGCAACGCCTTCCCCTACATGTGGCCTATTGCTTCCTGAAACACTGAAGGAGCAGTTTTCCTATGCCTCTATCTACGTTAGCCATGGCATTTCAAGGGCATTAGCTCCATCAAAGCTTCAAGAAGGTCTTTGGGGGAAAGTAGAATTATATTTTCTCTCGTTGGAGAATGTGAGAGAGGCAGATACAAAATAAGGGTCTTCAGCCCTGGTGATTTTTTTTCCCCTGGAGAGCTGGGCTTTGTCACAGTCCTATATGACATTCTGTTCCAGGGTGGAGGAGACCTAGTTATTGTACATTCCTTGATGGGGATAACCTGTGAATTAATGCTTTCCAGAATTTTCTGATTGTTCCTTTACTACACAATTTACAGAGATTTTGAGCCAATCCTGTGCTAAGCCTGAGCTTTATCCAAAGGATGATATGCTCAACTATGCAACGATAATAATGTCTTACATTTATATAGATAAGGATTTTTTCAATCTCAACCATATTGACATAGGACCAGATAATTCTGTATTGTGGGGGGCCACCCTGTGCATTGCAGGGTCTTTAGCAGGCTCTTAAGCTTTTATCCCCTAGATGCCAGTTAGGCCTTTCCTTCCCCTACTCCCCCAAATATGATGATAAAAAAATGTCTCCACACACCCTCAAATGTACCCTGGGGGCAAAATTGCCTCCTCATTCTCATTTAGAACCCCCAAAAGAGGTCTTTAACTTTTCAAAGCACTTGTATATGAAATTGGATTCTCACAACAAAATTGTGAGGACCAGTATTGTTATCTCCACCAAACAGGAAAAGAAACATAGACCCCGAAGCTTTAGGCTTAAGCTGCAGAAGAGTGTGCGACTGCCAGTCCGTGGGGTATAATGCTTGCTTAGGATATGTGAACCAAATGGAAAACTGAATTAATATAGCCAATCGCAGAGTTGAAAAGTAAGCCTAGGAAGTTAAAAAGAAAAATGGAGAGGCAAATATGCCCACAATGAAATGATTTTTCTTCTGCCAAGACTGGACCAATATTTAACTGGCTCCACCTGAAGCTCTAAAGGAAAAAGAAATGTTATGTACTAACTCTAAATTATGTACTGTGTGCCTACAGTAATGTAATTTGTTTAATTCTCAAAAGTTGTTTTTGAAAAGTTTAAAACATATATATGGCATATATGTAAAAGTTACCCTCCCATTTTCAATTATGAAATACTAACGATTGAAAAGTTGTTTCACAATTTTTTCATTAACAATGTGAAGAAGGTAATGCATCTGGCAGAAATCCCTTTGCTTCCCTCCCAGGCCTGTTTTACTCTTGTCCCAGTGTTACCTGCTTGTATGAATTTGGCCAGAAATTAAGTCTTATTCCTTTAAAACATAAATATATATCCACAAACAATACATGCTAATAATATATGTGATATTTAATTTATAAAAATGAAATCTCTTATTGAACTTATTTTATAAGTTATTGTTTTACTTAGTATTAGGGTTTTGAAATCTGTCAATCTACCTATCTTAGTTGATTTTAATTTCTGTATAATACCCTATTGCATGACAATACCACAAGTTATGGCTTTTCCTATTAAAGGTCATTCAGCATGATCCCAATTTTTCACTGTTCCAAACAATGCTGCAGTATGAATATCTGGACATGCCACTTGGGGCACAAGTTTCAGAGTCCTTCTAGGCAGGATTCATCTAGAATTACAATTATTTTATAATAGGAATGCACAATTTTAGCTTTACAAATTGCTGATTTTGAATAATTTTCTGTATTTTATAGTTTCTCTACATTTTTATTTTCTTTCCATAGAGTTATTTATTTTCTTATTAGAGAAGTTGTGAGAAGTTTTAAAGTATTATACTTCCATGATTTTAAAAACTAAAATTTGTGTTTTAATTTATGTACCATTAATGTTCCAGTTTTTTCTTAAGATTGATTTTTAATTTCTCATGTCTTTTGATTGATTTCTATATTAATTACTGCTATTGTTTCTTTTTGCCTTTTCTACTTTTTTCTCTTCATGGTAGTTCGAAATTAGTATTATTAATTTTTCCAAAGAAATCTGAAAAATTGCGTTAATGTTCTGCATTGCTCTTTTGTTTTTTCTATTTAATTGCAAATATTATAAAAGTGCAACTGATTAATTTTGGGTCTTAGTTTTATTTCCTCCTATTTTCTTTAGGTTTATTCTTTTCCTTATCAGGTTTCTGAATTGAAACCTAATTCATTCATTCTCAGTCATTATAATTTTAATTGATGTTTTTATAGTTAAATACTGCCTGCTAAACATTTTATAATTTCCATTGTTATTTCCTCCTTAATCCATGACTCATTTACCAATCATTAAAACAATCTACCCTTTTTTTTTTAACTTTCTTTTTCCTTTTAACTTCTAATTTAATCACATTGTAGTCAACGAAAGTGGGCTTTCTGATATTGAGTGTTTGGAATTGTTTGAGCCTTGCTTTGTGACTTCATTTATATATGGACAAGTCAAAAATGTTTTATATGTACTTGAAACACCATATAATCTCTATGCTCTAGAGCAGAGGTCTAAAAGTTCCCATTGTATAAAACTTCATATTGATTAAGATTTATTGTCATTTTAATGTGTCAGTCCCTGATGGATGTTTGAAAATTTTCACTAATTATATACCAGTCATTTGTTGTGCACATTCTGTCAGTTTCAGCATTAAATAATTCTATTTTGTTACTTTAAAGAATTTTATTTTTAGTTTCTAAAATAAAATTGAAAATGATCTGCAATCCATAGCTAATTAAACTTACTGACTTTACCTATTTCTGTGCTCACCATTGTGAGAGTTACCTCTAAGTACATGTACTTCTTGCTGAAGTAGATACCTTAATACTTTTTATGATGAGATTCTATGGGTAGTAAATTTGCTCAGTATTTATATAACTGGAATTGTCTTTTCAGGAGAAACCCTGGTGAGAATTGTCTACGTCATTCTACTTTATTCTCCTCCCATAATCTCTTGATATCTGCCTTCAGTCAGCCTTTTGTCCCTATCATTTCTGTTCTTATTAAGGCCTGCAATGACCTCCATTGCCAAATCCAATGGTTATGGCTCAGCCTTCATCTTTTTTGACCTAAGAGCAATATTTGATGCAGTTTATCACTTGTACTTCTTTGAAATGCATTCCACATTTGATTTTTGTAACAGTGCCCCCACCCAGTTTTCCCCTTTTTCTCCTGGCCTCTCTACACAGCTTCCTACACTGGTTTCTTCCACCTTTCTTATTTATAATTGCCATGTTCCCTAGGGTTCAGTACGCAGACGTTTTCTCTATCTCTAATTCATACCTGGCACATGACTTTAATTAATATCTAGATGCTGTCCTGCATCTTCTGTTCCAACCTTTCCCCTTGGATTCCAGATTGCTATTCAACTGCCTACAGGATGTCTTCATTTAAATATCTTGGTAGAACTCTCATGTATAAAATCACCGCTTTGTTTTTATTCACAAATTTGCATCTGGTGACATTTTCTCCATCTTAATAAATGACAACTCTTCTAACCAAAAACTTGAGTCATTTTTAAATTCTTCCCCTTCTTCTTCTTCCTCTTCCTCCATTTCACTCCACCCCCTCTCTTTCTTCTCTTCCTTCTTCTTCTAAGGTCATTCTGGAGTGCTCCATCTGGAATTCATTGCTACAGATACTTTCAAATATAACTTTCCAATTATTTTGGGAGTTTGATCAAATGTCATGTCCTCAAAAGGGCTGCCCTTACGATTCTTCATGGATGGCATTTTCTAATCATCACTCTTTAATCCTCATCTTGCCTTTTCCTTTTGACCACACTTATTACCTCATGACTTATTATTCATTTATTTTCTGTCTGTCCATCTGCCTTCATTATAATGTAAGATGCATGAGAAAAGATGCTTTGTCTCTTTTGTTCCCTGCTATATCCCAAGACTGGAACAGAAGTTGGCACACAGTAAATGCAAAAAACGACTGCTGAATGAATAAATTATGTCTTTGTTTTAAATTCTTCAAAATTCTGTAATTCTAGACATACAGTTATTTTCCGTTGGCTCTTTGAATATTTTATTCCAACGTCTTCTGGACCCTATGGAAATTTTGTTTATCATACTAGTTGTCATTCCTTTTTATAAAGAATAATCTGTCTTTTATTTTACAAAGTGTTTAAAATTGTCACTTAATTTTTGGTATTCTATAGCTTCACTATGATGTGCCCTGGAATAGATTTATAAAGTTTAAAAAAATCTTTGTATTTATATCTATCCACCTGTCTGTTCATCCATCCATCTATCCTCTACACTCTAAGTTTCTTATAAGTCTGGAGGAATTTTTGGCTTTCTTAAATTTTTGATAATTCTCAGCTATTATTTTCTTAAATATTACTTCTCCACCCTTACTTCCATTATTTCCCAGAAATCTACCATCCTCTTCCCCAAATCAATCAACCACTTTTCTTTATTAAAAAAATACTTGTTTTTCTGAAATGTCTTCAAACTTACTAATTCCAACTCACTAATGGGAAGAGGTTTTAACTTCCATCAAATTTCAAAAACTAAACTTTTATTCTCAAGATTTCTGATATTTTTCTACTTAGCTCTTTTGCTCTTGCTTCACTCCTGCATAATTGTGGCTCATAGTTTCTTTGTTTCATAATGAGTATTTTGCCTATGTTTGTCTTTTAGGCTTCTTAAACATTTAGTTAAAAGTCTTTGTAAGACAGTTCTGTGAAAGAAATTCATCTGGCATCCTTCTTACAAATTCTTAAGATTACAAAAGAGACCTTTTGTTAAGAACTTTAGAGAAGTCTGGGTTCTGAATCAGAGTATTTGAGTGAGAGAAGAACTTCCAGGGTCTGTTAAAGGCTGCAGCCATCCCAGCCAAGGCTAAAGGACTCCCTGTGGCTTCTGTGTTGATGATAAATGGAGAAATCTTTGGATTCGAGCTGAGGTTTGGGAAAGGAAGGCCTGGAGCAGCTATTGACAAGAAAGTGCCAGATTTGGTGGGATCTGCCCCAGATATGAGAAAATCAGGAAAAAAGTAACACCTTACCATTCTTACTATTCTCATCCAAGAATAAAAGGAGCTAAAAAAACCCCCCAAAAAACAAAAAACATTTATTGATTTGTGAGTATTCTTCTACTTCCTATAGCCTAATTGTGTCCCTAAGGGTTGTCATTGCTCACAACTGAAGTGGCCTTTTTTAGGAAGGTGGCTAGAATCCATCATCCACCCCAGAGTCTGGAGAGACATGGGTGCCAGAGAGTACTCCTGAATTTTCCATACAATCAGGCCTCAGGGAGTTCTTAGAGAAGAAATAGAGTAGGGCTAAGAGAAGGGTGAGAGGTTAAAGAAGAGGGAATGTAGGCAGACACTAGTCCACATGTTGATATGCAATGTTACAATTTTTATAAATTTACAATTTGTTCTTAGAAATACTGTCTCTTTGAAAGTGTTATAATTCTTGATGTGGTGTGTAAAATTTGATTCCCACTCTAATTTGGCATGTTTTCATTTAAAAAATTCTCTCTTTATGCATGTTAACTCTTCCCTGTTTAATGATTTGTGGGTTGCCCTTCTTCTGGGCACGTCTTGTGTTTGTAACCCTTATTCTTTCCTCCATAGTTGTTTTGAGGTTCTAACATACCCAGTTGGCTAGCCAGTGGACAGTTTGTTTCTGTTACTAGTTAAAAAGTAATGTTTCTGGGAAGTGGATATGGCTCAAACAATTGGGCTCCTGCCTACATGAGATGTCCATGATTCGGTTCCCGGTGCCTTCTAAAGAAGACAGTGGCACAATGGGCAGGAGCAGCAAGCTGACAAACAAGATGATGCAGCAAGAGACACAAGAAGAAAAACCGATGAGAGATAACAACAAAAGCAGGGAACAGAGGGGGCTTCAGTGATTAGGTGCCTCCCTCCCATATTGGAGGTCCTGGGTTCAGTTCCTGGTGCGTCCTAAAAGAAAAAAGAAGATGAACAGACACAGCAAGCATAAAACAACAAAGGGGTGGGGAGAAATAAATAAATAAAATAAATCTTAAAAAAAAAAAAGTGATGCTTCTGTCTTGTACCAGCTTTGGCTTGACGTTTGCTTTAGCCATGATTCAAGATAGCAATTAGCAGCCTGTGTTTTTGCCTTGTTTCTTGAACAAGAGAATCCCACTGCAGCTTCAACAGGTCAGATTTTACACCTATTTTTTCTGTGGGGCACCCTTACTCGGTGAGTCAGCTGGCTTTGGAAATCAGAGAGTTCTTCCCTGCATAATGAGAAACCACCAGGCCATGGTTTGGAATCACCAACCTAGTCATTGCTGTGCATATTTTGCTTCTCTGTGTCTTGCCCATAGGTATGTTTTTATTGAGTTCGTGACCAGCTAAATTAATCTGGTTTTCTCTTTTTTATTTTTATCTCTCAATACTGTGTGATCTGAGCACATAGACAATGAAAATACTACCTCATCTTAACCAAGAATCTCTGCTACCTTCTCATAACCCATGTTTTTCTTTTCTTTTTCATGTAGCATGCTTATTAGTTTCCAAAATGTTCTTTAAATGTTTTTTGTTTCATATTTGACTTCTTTTTATTTAATTTTGATCAGAGAACTTAATCAATCTGTTTAATAGTAAATATTTTAGAAAATATTAAAGCTTGCTTGTGGCCTTGTACATAGCCAGCTTTTTTTTTTTCAGTTTACAGTGTATTCTTGGAAATAATTAATATCCTAATTTCATTGAATTTATCTATCTAATTATCTTCCTATCTATACATATCTATCATTTATCTCAGCTATATAATTATCAATAAAGTTTGTTATTATGTAATACAAACTGATTTTGGTTTTGGTTTGTTTGAATTTTCAGCTTCTGAAATGTAAAAATTTTTCACACTGAGTTTAACTCTGTCAAATTCTCATTTTAATTGTATCTGTTTTTGCTTTATAATATTTTAAGAAAATGTAGTTAGGTATAGACAAATTCACAGTCATTTCTTTTCTGTAATTTATTCTGTGCTTAGTCTTCCTCTTTATGTTTATCTGTGCTCTTTGCCTTAAATCTATTTAGTCTGTTATTAATATCACTAAACCATTTTTTATGTTAGATTTTATATTGGATTAATTATTTTTCCATCCTTTTATATTAATCTTTCTATGTCATTTTATATAAAATTGTTTTTTATAGGTTGCATAGATGTATTATGTGTCTATTTGAAAATTAATTTGAAAGTCTTTTAATGATTATATTTAACACCTTTACATTTACTGTGATTATTAAATAGTTGGATTTATTTACTTTTGCCATCTTATTTTGTGTTTTCACTCTCCTATGCTTTTTCTTTATTTCTGTTTTTATCTCCTACACTGCTTTTTATTAGATTAGACAGGATTTCTGTATACCTCTCCTCCTTTTCTTCTCAGTTGAAATTGGGAGTTGTACATTATATTTCTATTCTTTTAATGGTTGCACCTACAGTGCACATTTACCTAAACATGTTAAGAATTAATGATGCCCTTCTCCTTATGCCAAAATGTACAAGGACCTTCGATTCTCCAAACTCATATCTCTCCCAATTTCCATTTTATTATATTTACTGCCTTACCTTTAATAACCCATTATGTTTTTCTTTATTTTCCATCAATACTTCTTTACATATACAAGTATACTTATTATTTTAATTGCTTACCATTTTTCTTGCATGTCACGCTCTCCTTTTATCTAGCTATGTGGAATGTATTATGTTAAAAATACTCACTGTGTTTCTTGTCATAGAATTATACTTCCCATCCCTCCTCCACATGATTTGGCAATTGATGTGTGAGCAGAAGAGAAATGTGCCTCTGATGAGCTGAGGCTTTAAGAGCCACTGCTGTGAGGTTGTGGGGCAGAGCTCTTATTAACCCATCGTCAACCTGGGATTTGACCCATACGTGAGTTGTACGGTGGTTTGATGGTGCATCATAACCCAGCCTCTTCCGGTTGACATACAAAAGTCTGTCTCTCAGTTTCAGCTCCTACACCCTGGTTTACTGGACTTACCCCACTCAGCTAACATGGAGTTGAAGAATGTCAAACACCACAACATGGAGCCTAGAGTGCCTACAACTGAAAGCAGGAGGATTGCATCCAGCATCCATGTGGAATCTAAGCCCCCTCTTGACATAGATGTGGAATGGACACAACCAATCCAAGGTCCACAGGAAGGAGGAATACAGTAAGGATTAGAGTGGACTTACTGATATTCTATTCATGAACTATTGTGGTTAGTAATCGAGAAAATATGGCATTGATGTGGAAAAAGTGCCCATGGTAGCTGCTGGGTGCGGGGAATGGGAGGAAGAGATGAGATGTGGAGGCATTTTCGGGACTTGGAGTTGTCCTGGGTGGTGCTGCAGGGACAATTACCGGACGTTGTAGATCCTCCCGTGGCCCACTGGATGGAATGTGGGAGAGTATAGGCTATGATGTGGACCATTGACCATGAGGTGCAGCGATGCCCAGAGATATACTCACCAAATGCAATGGATGTGTCATGATGATGGGGGAGAGTATGGCTGTGGGGGGAGTGGTGGGGTAGGGGCGGTGGGGGTGAATGGGGACCTCATATTTTTTGAATGCACTATTTATAAAAAATGAATTAAAAAAAAACCAATGAACAAAAGTCTGTCTTTTAGGAGTTCCTCACTGAGACTTTGTTTATAGTAAAATCTTGTAGCCTTTGCCAGAAAAAACAATTTTTACTTTGCTCTCACTGTTTTTACTCTTTATTTTAAAAGAAGCTCAGAAAAACAATTTTAAGAACAGTGCAAAGAACATTTTGTTTTCCCCTGAACCATTTGAGTGAGTTGTCAACACCATGTCCCATCACCCCTAATACTTTCCTACGTGTTGCTACATAACCCAATACATAAGCCAAAATATGGAAAATAACATTGATACATTATGTCACCTAACCTTGACATTTCACCAATTATCATTCTATATATTTTTTATAGCAAAAGGATTCAGTTCAATTCTTATTTAGTTGTCATGTCTATTTAGCATTCTTCTATCTGAGAGTTCCTCTATTATTTTCTTGACTTTCATTACCTTTTTTAAACTGTTGGCCAGTTATTTTACTGAATGCACCTCAATTTGGATTTGTCCGATGTTTCTTCTTTATTAGCTGTAGACTTTACTTCACAGAATCAATAAGGTGTTCTGCTCGTTGCATCTTATCAGGTGGTAAATTTTGATTTGTTTCTTTACTGGAAATATTTACTTGGATCACTTGACTAAGCCTGATGTCTGCCAGGCTTCCCAATATAAATGAGTCTATTTTTGTATTTATTAAGTATTTTGTGGAGGGTTACTTTGAGATGATGAATATCCTGCCTTTTTCTCAACAAAGTTTTAACAATTCACTTATATTTTTATATCCATATGGATTCATGGTTTCTTAATTTTATTCAGTGAGTTAAAATCTGATAGTATATTACTCATTTTAATGCTGAAATTATCCCAGATTTTACCAGCAGAAGGCCCCTAGAATTGGACTCACTATTCTTTGATACAGCTCCATCATTCTTTGAGCACATCCTTACTTTCAAGCACAGCATGGTGTTCTAATATTATCTTATACTTTCCCAGTCCCAGCCTTGAAATCAGCCATTTCTCCAAGAAACCTTGGTTCATTTTAGTGAGGGAATGCATTTAGAAAACAAGATCTGAGTACCAGTTATGCTCATTGCTATTGAGATGTCAGTGCTTTCAGGCTTTCTAAGTGGACAAAGCTAAAGAATATTTGTGTATATGAGGGTGAGGGAGTGGGTACAAACTCATTTAGATCTATCTATCATCTATCTATCTATCAGTCATCTATCTCTATCTACCTAATCATCTATCAATCAACTGCCATCTATCTTTCTTAAAAACTCTGTTTATATTGATATATCCAATTCCAGTCCAGCACCATGGGATTCATTTTAGTTTACCTCTTTCATATTTGCAGCTCTCTTCCCTAACAATGAGAAACCTGGCACCCATAATCTTCAATATAGTCATTAATTTGATCAGTGCTTTTCCATATAATTAATCTTCCATCACCACTGCTGCTGAATAGCTATTGTTGCTAAGTTTGCTGTCAATTCAGTTGGCATTCCTCTGTAGGTAGTATTTTTTTTAATAGACTTTAATTTTTAGAACAACTTTAGACTTACAGAAATATTGAAAGATAATGCAGAGTTCCCATATACTCTGTACTTAGTTTCCCTGATTATTGAGTTCTTACATTACGAAGGTACATTTGTTACAATTAATGAACCAAGATGATAATGCTAATTATCATATATTATCATTAACTAAAGTCCATAGTTTATTCACATTTCCATAGCTTTTACTAATGTCCATTTTCTGTTCCAGGACTCAGTCCAGGATAAATTACGTTTAGTTTTCATGTCTCACGAGGGTCCTCCTAGCTGTGGCTATTTCTCAGATTTTCTTTGTTTTTGATGACTTTGACAGTTTTAAGGATTAGTGGTCAGCTATTTCGTAGGATATCCCACTATTGGAATTTGTCTGGGCTTTTCTTCATGATAAGTCTGAGGCCAAGGTTTCTGGGGTGGAAGACCACGGAGGTAAAGTGCCATTTCATCAAGGGTATATACTATCAATATGGTATATGCTATTGATGTTGTCCTTGCTCACCTGACTGAGATAGTGTTTGTCAGGTTTCTTCATCTTAAAGTCATTCTTTTTTTCCTCCTTTTCTATACTATACTCTGTGGAAGGAAATCACTATGATCAACCCATATCTAAGGAGTGGGGAGTTATGCTCCCCCTACTGGAGGGTAGAGTACCTACATAATTATTTTTTAACTTTCTGACATTCTTCTCAGTGTTCAGTAGCATCACATAGTTGTTTTAATTTGCATTTCCATGGTAACTAATGATTATGAACACCTTTTCAAATACTCATTGGCCATTTTGATACTCTTTTTGGTGAAGTATTTGTTTAAATCTTTTGTCTACTATTTTATTGGATTGTTGCTTTTTTTTCTGATTGATTTGTAGGAGTTTCAAAGAATATATTCTGGATAGGAGTTTTTTGGTCAGTATATAGTTTGGCAGTATCTATTACAGCTCATTGTTTTATCAGATGATTTGAAAATTTTATTATTATGATGACCTTATAGTTGGTAGAGTTTACTTTTTGTTGTATCCCAGCAATTTCTGGACTGTGTAAAAATCCTTAAATGACAAATTATTATTTTGCCACTGCTAGGGCTTCACTAGTTATGTACTGATATTATAAATATTCTTCATTTGGGGCCCTTATTCCACAAGTATGAATTCAGAACCTCTCCTACACATGGAGCAGGTGTGCTTATCCAGTACCTTTTGAGTGATCACACCTATGGCCCAAGGAAAATAATAAAATTCTGTGCTGTTTCTCCAAGCTGATAGGTGGAATTTTTTATTTCCCATTTTATGGATAAAGCCATACTTCACAACTCCTAGATTTTATAGATAGTTTAGTTCCAGTTCCTAGATGTCAAATGCTTGTGACTGAACCACTGCAACATGGGTGAGAGACAGGAATTTCTGCATCAGCTTAATCTCCAAATTTGACCAAACGCTCTGCTGTGTGTTTAAATATTTGTTCTCAAAACATTAGCACATGCAACCAATTTTAAGGGCTACACCTAGGAACACCTCTAAAAATATATATTTTAATAAATGCTGGATAAGACTAGGAGATCAAGGCCTTAGTCATTTCAGTGCTAAGCTGCTGGAATAGTACCTAGCCCATAGTTTGTTGATTTTGAAAATAAATCAAGATTAATTTCAATCTCTAATGCAGACCGAAGTGTGAAGAAGATATAGTTGGAATCCATTTTACTGAAGACAGACTTTAGAATGATTCTATTCTTGTTTGTGTAAGTTATGGTCATTTGACAACAGTCCCTAAGAAAGAGAATATGATAAGCCTCTTGTCAATACCAAGGATGTGTCAATAATGGAAAAACTGTTCTGTGCAACCTGTCCTGGGAACAACAAAGCAGACAATACCCATTATCCATGTGTCATTCCCTGGTTGAGGACATAAAAACAGATCAAGGCAAAACCCAGTGCATCTTTAAATTAGTGGTACAGATCGATGCCCATATTTCTCAGTGTCATGTTTCATTATGTTGAACTATTTATGTCATCGTAACCCAAGGCATCTTAATGCAACCTGACATCCAGGTTATGTTGCATTAAAAAAAAAAAAAAAAAAAAAAAGCCACTGCATTTTGTTAATGGGGTGGAAAACATTTCAAGTCTCTTTTTCTGTTCAGTAAAGTGTTATCACATCTTGTGTAGGGGTACAATTTCTGTATTGATGGTTGAAAGGTCAGAGACCTTAAATATAAGTCTGGCAGAAATATTCCTTTAGTTTGACCTCTCATTCCTCTTTTCTTAATTTAAGGGTGGTGAAAATATTTTTCATAATAGACTTTTGATATGGCCACCACTTAAATTGGGACAACTCTCATCAACTTTTCAAATGGAAATGTCACTCATTTTTAGAGTCTCCTTAAATGCTATTCCCTCATTAAGCTTTTCCTTCCTACAATTTAGTTTTCTTCTTTCTTTTCTGAACTTTCATAGCAAGTCATCTCTACCAGGATGGCATATTTTAATTTCCAAATAATATTATATATTTTTGAGTAGCTCTATTAAATATATTAAATGTCTTTATCATAGGGACTAGTTTTATTGCTGTAGCTCAGTGATTCTCTAATCTTTCATGTCAATGAAAATAATTTATCTAGAAATTTAGTTCTTTGCTCCACTACCAGAGATCCAGAAATAGTAGGGCTGGGGTTGGACTGTTCATCTATGTTTGTAACAAGAGCCTTTGCTCCACTACCAGAGATCCAGAAATAGTAGGGCTGGGGTTGAACTGTTAATCTATGTTTGTAACAAGAGCCTATGAGAAGGTAAATACAAAGAAAAACATTCATAGTCACATCATAGTCATGCTGCTGAAAATCAAAGTTAAAGAGATAGAATATCTTGAAAGGGTCTAAGGAAAAACATCACACTGCATACAGAGGAACAGCAATAGGAAGGAAGATTGATTTTTCATCAAAAACAATGAAGGCCAGAAGACAATGGGATGACCATCTTAAAGTGCTGCAGGAGAGGAAAAAAAAAAAGCAAACCACTACCTGTTAACCCAGAATCTATATGCAGCAAAATATTCTTTAAATATGAAGGTGAAAGAAAGATGTTTATAGATTTAGGAAATTGCTCAGTCATATGGCAAATCTATAGCTAGTTTTTTGAGGAACAGCCAAACTGTCCTTCATAATGGCTGGATCCTTCTACATCCCCACTAACAGTGAATGAGGGTTCCCATTCCTCCACATCCTCTCCAACATAAGCTGAGAATAAACATTGCCAGCAGATCTGTACTATAAGAAATACTAAAGGAAGTAATTAAAAATGATGTGAAGTGATATTGCTTGGAAATTTGGTTTTACAAAAATGAATGAAGAGAACTAGAAATGATAAATGTGAGTTCATATAAAAGACTTTTAAATTTTCCTCTCAATTTTGTTAAAGAATAAATGACTTTTTAAAGCACGTCATTGTAAGGTGATATTTATAAAATATGTAAAAATAAAATGTATGGAAATAATAGCACAAAATTTGGTGGAGGTAAATCAGTATTAACTGCTCTAAGATTCTTACATTAGTGAAATTGGAAGTGTGAAATATGAACAGGTAAAATATTAATTCTGGGGATATTCTGATAAACTACAGATTCATATTATAAATCTTAGAGTTCTTAAGAAAAGTAACAATAAAATGAATATAACTAAAAAGTCAATGGAAGAAATAAAATACTCAATCTATTCAATTAAATCAAAAGAACAGAGAAATAAATAAAAAAATAAACAGTAAGGTTCTAGACTTAAATGCAACTCTAAATAATTACACTAAGTGAAAATGGCCTAAACATACAAATTAATAGGCAGAGATTGTCAAGCTGCCCAAAAACGTAAAATATACATGGTCTTTATATATGCCATATATTGGGTCATAACGTATATCTCATAAATTCAAGAAATTGAAACCTTATAAAATATGTTTTTTTGGCAACAATGGAATTAAGCAGAAAATTGTTAACAGTAAGATGTATAGAACAGTTCCTAAGTGCTTGGAAATCAAATGACACTCATTTCTAAATAATCCATGATTCAAAGAAGAAATTATATGGGAAATTGGAAAGTATGTTGAACTGAATGATAATGAAAATATTGAAAATCTATAGATCTTGTGGATAGAAAAAGCACTAAGCATAATAAAAAACTAATAGATTGGCCTTGTGCAGCTTAAATTAAGATGTCGGACAATATCAGGTAAGGATGTAGGCAAATGAAATTTTCATACAAGGTTGGTGGGAATATAAAACGGTACGACCACTGTAGAAAACTGGTCATTTATTTTAAAGTTAATTGTATACCAATTCTAATGTATTTATTCAAGATAAATAAAACCTTTTTCATATAAATGACTTCTGTAATTAAGTTCATAGTCATAGTGGCTTTATTCACAAAAGACCAAAATTGAAAACCAACTCTTAATAAGACAATGGTTAAGCAAATTGTGGCATATTCATACAATGGGATATTATTCAACAAGAATGAACAAATTTTTGATGCTTGCAACAACAAGAGTGGATCTCTCAGACATTATGTTAAAAGGAAGAAGCCGGGCACAAACAGATACACCCTATGTGACTCCATTTATGGAGTTCTAGAACAGACAAAACTAACCTATGAGGATTCTAAATCAATTCAGTGGTTATCTGGAGTAGTGGGGGTGGCAACAAAAGGATATGATAGAAATGTTCCAAATCTTAATTAGAATAAAGGTTACACAGGTATATAAATGGTCAAAGTTAATTGAGCTAAATACTTAAAATCTATATGTTTTATTGTGTGAAAGCTATACATTTATATAGTTAGTAAACAATTTGAATACTTTGGACAGTATTGAACTAGTATTATATGTTTAGAAGTCCAGATTATATTTTGCAAAAATAAATGAAATAATGATACCTCACAATGGATGTGTCATTCCTGAATTCTTCTACCTGTATATCCAAGAAAATATATTAACCTGTTTTCTTTCCATTTTTTGAAAAATAACATGTTTATGAGTTTTCCTCAAAACTGGAAAAAGTAAACATGCCTTTCTTCCTTATCTCTGGTTCATTCCTCAATAATTCCAGAATTTGTTCTTATTAATGCTCTTTTCTTCACCAGAAATGCCTTTCCCAGCCTTTCTGCCTGTCTTGTTTCCTCCCCTTCAAAAGCCCAATGACACCAAGGCCTTTCCAACTAGGCTTGTTGTAAGCATCTAACCAATAATGATTTTCCTTCCTTTAAATCTTGTAGTTCTTATTGACTGATTCAGTCAGTCTGACACTTACATACAAGCCAAAGTGTATGGCGATCTCATTCTCTTGTGGGTCTTTTTCTGCAATAATATAGTACACATCTATTGAAAACATTTCTGCTTCTCAGTCTCTTATAGCCTGTCTTTCTCTCCCAGCATCCATGTGGAATCTGAGCCTCCTCTTGACATAGAGGTGCAATGGACACAACCAATCCAATGTCCACATAGAAGAGGTGGCATTGGATTGGGAAAAGTGGACATGGTGGCTGATGGGTATGGGGAAAGGCAGGAAGAGATGAGAGGTGGAGGCGTCTTTGGGACATGGAGCTGCCCTGGATGGTGCTTCAGAGGCAATCACCAGACATTGTAAATCCTCACAGGGCCCACTGGATGGAATGGAGGAGAGTATGGGCCATGATGTGGACCATTGACTATGAGGTGCAGAGGTGCCCAAAGATGTACTTACCAAATCCAATGGATGTGTCGTGATGATGGGAACGAGTGTTGCTGGGGGGGGGGAGAGGTGGGGTGGGGGGGGTGGGGTTGAATGGGACCTCACATATATATTTTTAATGTAATATTATTACAAAGTCAATTAAAAAAAAGATATAAAAATAAATAAATAAATAAAATTGAATTACTTGATCATGCATTTTAAAATTAAGAACATGGGTTTTGGGGTTAAATGTGAGTTAAATATGTTATGGCACTCAAGAACTATGTATTTTTGGAAAATTTATCTGTCTTCATCTGTAAAAATGGAGAGACTAATTCTATGTTCATTAAATCATTGTAAGGATAAAATGGAGTAAAGTACATAAACCATTTAATATGTTTTCTGGTGCTTAGTAAGCAATTAGCAAATGATTGTCAACAGGTTGCTGCTATTGATGTGCCATTATTGTGTGGTTGTGACATCATCATTTATATTATTAAGGAACCATGCAATATTTGACTGACTGAGAATTTAGAAATTATGTAATCCCATATGGAACCCACATGTTCCACTAATTGGAAAACTGAGGCCAGAGAGGAGTCTGTTGATTGATTAAAAGTCTTAAAGAAGAGTTTCTAAACCAAAGTTTATGTTCTTTATCATATTATGCTACAATTTCATACCATATTTACAACATAGAGAGAAGAACTTCCCAGTTAAAAGAATAAAATGCTACTCTCCATTTAGCACGGAAGTTGACCCTTAGAATTTCTTACCTACGTAAAAAAAAATTTTAATTTAAAATATAGCACCTAAAAGATGTAGGAGGGAAAGCTCTGATCACATGCATGTTCCACAATTATTCTGCATATTCACAAGTGTTTAGGTCAACCTCATTCAGGGCATGAAGAATTTACTTGATAACTCACTGTTTACCCTATACTGTGATCTCAGTACTCAAAGGTAAGCACAGTTGATCTATTTTGGTTAAGTGTTCTTAGTTGTATGAATCCTTGCAAGAGACTGCTTGGCCCTGCTACACGTCCAAACTTTGCACTAGTATTTTAGCCAAACTTTAGTGTGAACTTCCCTAATGCTTGGCCGTGTTCCTGGGTGTACTACTGAGCCCATCCTAAGCTCTTTCCTAAGATGAGGTAACACTGTGTAAATCACAGAATATACTATTCTTAGAAAGACCGTAAATTATCTGACCACATTCCATAAGCCAAATGCCAGACCACCTGACCTTTTACAGACCCTCTCAGTAATTTTACAGTTGCCCATTCCCCTCCCCTGTAGTACTTTTTAAAAAAATCCAGCTACCTTTGCACTAATCAGAGTTAAGACCAGCTGACTGCTGCTGGCTTCTCTTCTCCCCTATCATGGTAGTTTGAATAAAGTCTGTCCTGACACTTTAAGTACTGTTTGGTGCTTTTCTTTGACAGTTGTTTAATTAAATTAATTAAATCAATTAAATTAATTGTCTTACTAAGAAGATACCCAACCTCCTGCATTGGAGGCCACCACAGCACACTAGTAGTAAGCCCATTTCTCCTCCATCTAAGAAGTGTGGTCCTGACACCTTGCTGAGAGGAAGTCTTGGTGAGAACCTGCAGATGGCAAAGGAAAGAGAGAGAATAAAGACATGAGATCTGGAAGATGAACCAATGGAGGTTTTCAATATTGATGCTCTAAGAGGAGAGGATGAATTAGTGTCTGTGAAAATGGACTCCCTTCTGGCCTGAATGCAGTTGCTTACAGTGTGCTCAGGTCAGCAGTCATGTTGGCTTCCTCACAGCATTTATCCCATTGTCCTCCTTCTAACCTTGGGTAGATTTTGAAATGCCAAGAGCTCCCAGATGGTGTGGCAGTCACCACTCCCTTCATTACTTATCCATTGCTTTGGGGCTGTCTGGGTGTTGATAGTTAAGTGCTTAAGAGCTGCTGATTATTGTGATTTACTTTAACCAGCTCAACACATTCTTTGCTTTTCCATATTTGATGGCAGTCCTAGTGTGTGGGG
Source organism: Dasypus novemcinctus (assembly GCF_030445035.2). Taxonomy (NCBI): domain Eukaryota; kingdom Metazoa; phylum Chordata; class Mammalia; order Cingulata; family Dasypodidae; genus Dasypus; species Dasypus novemcinctus. The sequence continues at coordinate 53,732,184 of NC_080688.1, forward strand.
CCAAACATGTTGGAACTTGTTAGGATTCTCCAAATAGCTTCTTTGTGCTGGGGAAATCACACCAGTGACAGGCCCTCCTCTCCATCTCCCTGGAGCTTTTATTCATGTGCTATGCCCCCTGCTGTCCCCATCACTCAGTATCACAGAGGAACTGACATTCACAGAGTCCAGATATCAACAACACTTATTATTTTTTAAAACTTCATTTCTCTATGTATTTCCCCCTTATTCCATTCAAATACTGCATGTAATAAAGTTGCCAAAACTCTCCCTCCATTGGAGTGAAAACCATTCATTTGTCATCTCAATTTAAGATTCCTGACTCCAAATAGAAAGATATTCTCTGTGGACGTAATGGGACATTTAGCAATTCATTCATTTTCTTCACATGCTACTTATTTAGGCTCTCAGCAGTTGGTGGCTTTGATGTGGAATAGTGAAATTATAAAGACATTACATATCATAAAAATATAAATGAAAGAAAACACAGACCCTCTTTTATACCAGACTAAATTGACTGCTGTCATATTAAGGGTATTTTGTTTTATAAATTATACCCGTTTCGAGGTATTCCCTTGAGTGAGTCACTATTTTGTCTTTTATTTCTTTTTTCTTTAGTTTAACAAAATTACTTTTTCCTTTTCAATACATGGAGATAAAGAACGATGTGTTCAAACATTGAAATTATTGTTTCTAGTACCAAACTTGACATATAATTTTCAATATCAAACTAGCAAAGTGGTCAATTCATGCATGACTCCCCAAATCATGTTGGACATAACAAAAGGACTTTGGAATCACATCAGATTTACGAGTTATATTATTCAAAATTTTGTTTCTTAAGAAGGTTCCACAGTATGGTCTCTGCTATAATATTTGGTATAAGAAGTTAAAATTATTCTGTCCAATACACTAATAACCCCTTTCAATAATTCCTTGTGTCTGTCCTCCATAAATGTGCTTACTCTTTTTCCAAGGTTTGCTCCCTGCTGTCTGGGCATGGTTTGCACGGAGGAGATAGCAGCTCCAAGATGGAAGACAGAGCTGCCTGCTCCAGGAATGCCATCAGGGTCAGATGTGGGGTTGGCCTACATGTTAGAACACATGAACAACCTTATGTGGTTACTGGGGGGAGGGTTCAGATTGAGTAGTCCCAGCAAAAGCCTCTCTCAAGGAAGAGATGGGAAGTGGTCTGAGCCATGGGGATCAAAGCCAAGAGAAGAATTAAGATAAAAAAAGTTCAAGGCGATGGGTGCCAGGTCAGATGAAACAATGGGAACAGGAACATGACAGAAAGTAAAAGCAGAGAAGGTAGGATTTGATGGGAATGGGCTGAGACCAAAGAAGTTACAGGATTTTCCTCAGGTCCTATTATTTTTAAATGTTAGGAACTCCCTTTCCTTATGATTGACTGTTTTTATCTGGAGTTGGCTGTTTTCATCGGCCAGGCAAAAGTACTTAGGAAGGAGTGCTTCCTAGGGTCTTATGATTTGACCTAATACTATTTTGCTGAATCTCCAAGAAAGGCTATTCTTACCAATATTACAATATTCTATAAGAAATACTTGTTTCCCCTCTCCATTCCTCATTGCCTCCATTTCTAATGGATCACTGCATTTGTTCTGTCCTCGAATGAGAGTCTCCCCATCCCCTTGAGGATTTGAGATGAGATTCTCTTGGTGTCCTTTAGCTTATACATTAGTACATTGGGGTTTAAGGGTGAATTATCATGGGAGAATTTCTCCTAGTTAGGGACAGACTTCCCCATGAATACCTTACAACTCACCCCCAAGCTGAGTCCTTCCCCCTCTGCCATAGAATAAGGTCTAAAATAAGGACCATGATGGCTTAGCCACCCTTATCCTTCTCAAATTGTTCCCTCCTGCCTTGTTAGAGCTTATCTAGTAACTGTGGCAATGATTTGCAAATTACAAAGTAATAAATTCTTAATCCAGTTTTATTTTAACATCTTCATTAATTATGTGGAAGAGGGAGACAACCACCCGCTAATTAAATTTTCAGATGTTGCTAAATTGGGAGGAGTTGCAAACCCAGCTGAGAGCCAAAATGCAAGCTAAAGGAATCTGGAGAAGCTATGGGGAAGTGCAGGTAGGAGCAGACTGTGGGTCAAATATGAAACAAAGCCATGGAGGCCATCTGGAAAGCAGGAATAGCTGCTACATTATCCATGGTCTGGGGGTCAGTCTGGGAAGCCAGGGCAATCAAGACTGTGATGGGGAGGGTCAGAGTGGGTGTGGTGAAAGATTTCTGTTTTCTCCTCTCTGGTGGTTGCATCTAATGGCTTCAGACCCCACGGTACTGGTCACAACGACCTGTGAAAGCAATGGAAGGGCAGCACAAACATCTCAGGGTGTGTGTGAAACTGGGTTCCTTGCAGCCCCCACAGTACCTGGATGCTGGCTGAGCACATGGAATGTGATAAGGAATAAAAAACTAAGGTATGCAAAAAGGGTTTCAATAAAATAAAAAAACACTAAGGGAAGAGAAAAAGACTGCTGTTATCTTTTATAGTAATGATAATTATTATCAATCTTTGTTCAATTAAATGTAATTGAAGGTGATTAGGGGGAAAATGGCATATGTGGGCAAAGATAGCAAAGGAAAAAGCAACAGCTGAAATGATTTACATGGGTTGCTCCACATAAATGTGGAGGCAAGTGACGTGGGTTGCTAAGGGGCTGAGGCCCTTCCCTAACTGATCTATGTTCCAGGAGTGAAACACTGTAGTGGCTTTTAACTCTTTCCAGAATAGGCTATATGGAGAATGTGGTTAGGAAGAGTGGCCACTGAGGCCAGGGTAGAACATTTGAGCATCATCTGTGTTGGATGGAGGGAATGATTTTTCCCCCCAGAACTACCAGCTGATTCCCTTTCCCAGCTTTAGTTACATCGACCTTTAGTCCATGCGCCATAGTGGGTATTGAGCTCACCATACCATAACTGCCCATCTCAAGCCATATACTTATTTATCGCTGGTTGGAGTCCCAAGCCCTAAAAATGACTGCAGATGCAGTTTACTCTGCTTTCACTTCTTTCCCGCTGCCTACAAAGGATGCTGAATGAAAGGGTGCTTATTACACACCTACTCCAAGAGCTGAATAAACACCCCAATGTAATTGTTTTACTGAAGTAAAGAGACAGTTTCACCTTTATAGATGGAAAGCAGCAGCCATCATTAAGACTTTCTCCTCCTATAGCAGAGATTTATTTTTTCCCCCCTTACATTTGACTCTGATCTCTACAAGGCTATGGAATATGGCTTCTCTTATCCTTGCATCTTCCTCCATGAAAACAAGGGGTAAACACAAAGGAGGCATTCAAATTGTAACTGATTGACATGAGGCATTCGGGAGAAATACCGCTTCCCCCCTAGTACCTATCTCTCCTTATTTAGAAAAAGAACACTGGGCACATATGCAGTCATATACAATTCTAAAAAGAAAAGGAAGGATAATTGTAGATATGATGCATTTTCTGTCCAATAAAGGGGAGGTAGTTCTTGTAGTTCTTTCATCAAAAAGTATCAGATAGTGCTGCTGAGAAAGCATTGGACTCTGTTGCCTCTTGGCTCCTAACTGGTGAGGCAGGGCAGTGAATAAAAAAAACCAGAAAATAGTTAACAAATAAGTTTAGGATTTTATGGAAAAAGGTTAATTGGTCTTTCATCTTGTTTTCCCTGTCATTCCTTCAAGTGAAGCTTCTGGATACATTTCAGGAGGGAGCTGTTGGGGTTACACCTTGCCTTTCTATCCATCATGACGACAGCACCTGTAACATGGACTCGGTTTTGATAAGCCCTACTGTTCAACATGCCACTCCTTTTAGTCAAAACAGGCACATAATTTATGGTGCCCAAAGCAGTTGTTAGTGTGAAAGAATTAACCAGGAGGAAGGCATGTGCACCAAGGCAGTCACTGACTTGTTAAGTGGCTGTTCTTGCCTGCTTCTGGTTGGTTGTTGTTTTTTTCTCTTTGAAGTTCCTAAGCACTGACTAGACACAAATAACTGCGTCTTTTACTATTTTGAAAAGGAAAAAAAACATATTTTGGAAAAGCAATCTGAGACCTTTAAGTTAAATATTCTGGGTGTCTCTTGTGGAAGAATCTCTGGAGCAGACCAGGGTTTGAAAGTGAGCCAGAGGAAGAGGCACTGAGGAGATGCTTGTTGAATGAGTGAAGGGAAATGGGGACTGGGGGAGAGGCATGGGGCTTGACATATCAGGTGAGTTGAGGCCCAGCAACAGTCCAGGCTTTCAAGGGCTCTGAGGATAACTGACAGGACACAGGCTAAAATGGAATGAGGAGCCCTAGCCAGGTTCTAGGAGACAGAGGTTCCTGGGCATAGCACTGCTCAGATTCCGAAGTTCTGAAGGCTGGAATGCACAACCCAGCTCACACCCAGGAAGCCCAGTTGACCCTGCTTGGGTGAACACACTGCTCTTGAGAAGTCATATTGGCTCAGAAGTTCCAGATCCACAAGGGGACCGTGATATTCTTAACTGAAACAGAAACCACCCAAGTCTATCTGAAAAGCAGAACAAATGGAATCAAGACTTCTTCTTTAAGTAGGGTTCAGGATAGATATGTAATTTAGCTAAAATCTTACAGTAAATAAATGATGGAGGTATGGCTAGAGTCCAGATTTCTTCTTTTATGTATGCTAAGGTGAAGTCAGGATACATAGTATGGGGTTTAAGGGAGGTTTTTCGGGGCTCAAATTCCCACCACCAGCCCTTATTCCTGAGTTGTCTTCCACATTCAGTTTGATCATCTGTCTGCGTGTCCCATCCTCATCTGCTTTATAATGCTCCTGGATCTCAAGGCAAAAGTAATTCTTCTGTTTAACAATAAATCAGTTTTGCAGCTCCCTCAGTGATGAAGCTTCCTTCATAAGCCAATGGCCCAGATTCCTGATACTCATCTTTAAAGTTGCTATACTAACCTTTAAACTTTTAAAAAATTCAAATGAAATTATTTCTAAAATGTATCATGCAAGCTTAGGCAGAGTACTGCTATTTCCTTAAGTAGCATTTAAGCTTTCCTAATGACTTAAGATCATTATTATTAATACCAGTTAGCAAACTGATACAGACAAGTTCTCACTATTTTCTCTATCCCAAGCTATATCTAAACCTTCTTGGGTTTATTTAGGTAGGAGGAAGAGTATTTTAGTTACCCATTGCTGCATAATGAACCATCCCCAGACTCAGTGGCATCACACAACAATATATTATTTTTCCTAATGCTTTGGGTCAAGAATTTAGGCAAAGGTCAATTAGGCAGTTCTTTAGCTCCATGTGATGCCAGGGGGCTCTTCCAAGCAGCTGCTTTCAGCTGATCTTAGCTATAGGTGGGATTTCAGAGATGGTGTATCATCTAAGATGGCTCCAAGCGTGATGACACAAAGACTTCAGTCTTCTTATGCTCCCTGGGCTCAAAAGTTCCAGAACAATTATTCTATCACCTTCTGGTAGTCAAAGAAAGTCACAAGGTCATCCCAAGTTTAAGGGGAAAGAGAATAGTCTCCATTTTTAAAGGGAATGGGGGAGGGGGGATGGAGGGACTTTTGGCAGCCATATTTAGAGACTACCAATTTAGAGACTTAATGGGATTAGATGATGTAATTACCAGAAATATGAACTAGAAAATCAACTGTATGAACTGCCTCCCCTCAATGTGATGACCAAAGTTACTAAGTGCAAAGATACAGAACAGTGGTCATCAGAGTACCAGCTTTTAACAGCTGCATGGCCAGCTCTGGTAGAGAGCTTTGGGATCTACATTTCAGGCCAGGCAGGGTCTTCTCTCTTTTCTCTGAATCTGTATCTTCACAGGGGGATGGAATTGAGTCAAATGAGTCAAAACACTTATTATACATCCAGATGTAAGGAAAAAGAACATGAGAAAAAACAAAAACAAAACAAAACCCTTCCTTTTGTGGGGAGAGTAGGAAAAGGGTAGCAGAGACCAGAGGGGGAAAACATCTTCTGAGTTCCTTTATTTATGTTTCATATCCCCTTTAGGGAGTCATCAACTGTCACTTCTTTGTGTTATGGGTATACCGACTCTTGCTTATGTTTGCCATTTGTGGTTTTGAATTTGCTAAGGGAAATTGGGAAATGGATTTTTATAATGTGCTGAAATGAAGAGAACATTAAGCTCTAAGTGAGAAAAGACATTGTTTTCCATAAGAAGACATAAGAAATAAACATTTTTATATTTATTTGGACTATTAGGGCTATTTCAGTTCCTTCCTAGGTTCTCATCTATGTCTAAACCAATGTTTCTCATTATCTGATATTTAAGATCACCAGGGAGCCTTGGAAAGACATCTATTCCCAGGTTCACCTCAATTCCATATTAGATTTCAGAGTTTTGGGGAAAGGACCTAACATTTGAAGAAAGAAGGGAGGGAGGGACGGAGGGAGGGAGGGAGGGAGGAAGGAAGGAAGGAAGGAAGGAAGGAAGGAAGGAAGGAAGGAAGGAAGGAAGGAAGGAAGGAAGGAAGGAAGGAAGGAAGGAAGAAGGAAGGAAAGGAGGGAGGAAGGGAGGGAGGGAGGAAAGATATCATTCTGATATCACCAGAATGAGGAAAACAATGTTTTGGGCTGCATTTCAGAAAATAGGATGAAATAGTCAGCAAAGTTTGAATAGAGCAAGATCTTTAAAGGTGTATCAGATGCAAGTCCATAGAGACAGGGAAAGTCCATGAAAAGGAAATGTTTTCTTTTTCTTGAGGTAAAGTGCTGATCTGGGAGTAAGGCAGGCAAAGGCAGAACTATGATGGAGTTCCTGGAAGCAGCCAAGGTTACCCACGAGGGATGAAAGGAAGCTTGGCCAAAAGAGTGGGATAATTGTGGAGGCTTGTCATTTACCAAAACATAGTATTTAAACTGTGTTGGAGAGGCAGACAACTTCTGAGCTGGCTGTTTTGGCACATGTGAACAACTGAAATTGGCACTGTCGGTGCCAGTCCCACCTTGGCAATAACAAAACCAGCTGGAGTCTCCCCCTGATGGTCTTTACTGCTGAGGTTTGGCCCAGCCTTTCACAGGAGCAGTTTCACTCTCCTTTTTATCAGAATTTTCTGATGTCTGCGCTTCATATGACCAGCTGAACCATGGTGAAGGACATGTTAGATTTCTAGGCCTAAACTCTGGTGTCTCTCCAATTTCAGGGATCAATTCCTTGCTTAATAATATCTAGCTGTCAGAATAGAAGACGTTGTTTGACAATGCAGAGATTTAGAAAAGGAGAAGGGGCACAGAGGTGGGAGCTTTGACTTTGGTATGCCGACCATAACCCATGAACTCAGAGAATAATAGAGGCTGAAGGCAACTTAGACATTACAGATGAAGAAACTGAGGCTAACGGCATAGTTATTTCTTTTCAAGAGTCTCAGATAGACTTCACAATGGAGTTAGAACTAGACCTTAAGACCCTTAGCTGTTAGCCCAGAGCTTTTTCCTCTACACTAGCCTTTCTGAACTTAAGCACCATTACATTTATAATAGGTTGAAATTCATCATTTTAGGGCAAGGAAGATGGAGAGAGCAGGCCTGTTTAGAGTCCCATTTCCCTAACTCAGACAGTTTAATAGAGAGCCAGCTTTGGTCTTATTTGAAATTGTGAGGTTGACCTAGTTCCCTTTTTATATGCTTTCACAGATTTCAATCACCATTTGATGTAATATGTTAAAAGCCAGGGCACCCATCTTTCCAAGTGTCTGAAAAGAGTCAGTGAATGTGGGAAATGAACTTCATAGTAGGAAAATTGATATCCCCTTCTCTCCTGGTTGCAAAGAAGCCCAAAATTATTACCAATGTATATGGAAGCAGAGTATTTCAGGCAAAGAGTTATGTTTGAGATGGCATATATTTTGGGGATGGTTTAAATATGCTTGCAATTATAGATTAGGTTTTTAAACCTAATTTCTAACTTCTAAATTTCCAAACCATCACAGAACTGTGTGGTGCTGATGGCAGGTTAGATGCACCACCAGTGTTGACTGGAGCTATTTGGGAGGCCTTGGCAGAGGAGATGAGGCATTAGAAATAGGCATTAGAAAACTTTAATAGGTGAAGATTATCTAGAAGGCTTTGGAGATAATGTTAGTGTATTTTATCTCTTGAACTAGATAGAGGATACGTAGTTGTTCATTTCAAGGCTAGTCTTTATAACCTACAGATATTTCATTATTATTCTTTTGTACCTGCCCAATATTTTGTCACCCCTCCCCAAACAAAAGAAAACAGAACAAAAACAAAACAAGGCATTTTTAGTGGAAAGAACAGGGATAGTGGTGTGCAGGTACACAATGAGTCTGCCACTTGAATAAAGGATAGGGGCTCTCAAAAGAGATCCAATGGAAAAGAAGAGGCAAGAGGGAGGCAAGTAGGAGGAGGAAGTTGTGGGTAAGAAGCCATAGAAGATGTTGAGCATATAGCATCTGAAAATGCCTTGAGTTCTGAACAGAGATTGCGATATTGAAATGCAAGATAATATATTAAGTCAGGAGTCATCAAAATTTTTCTGTAAAGAGCAACTTTTTGGTAAATGGTCTCTGTTCCAACTGTCCAACTCTGGATAGCCAGACAAAAGCAGCCATAGACAATAGGTAAACAAATGGGGGTGCCTGTGTTCCAATAAAACGATATTTATGAATGCTAGAATTTGAATAATATTCATGTACCATGAAATGTTTTTTCTTTATTTCTTCATTTTTCTTCAAATGGTAAAAAACATTTTTAGCTAATGGTTGTATGAAAACAGGCTGGATTTGGCCTGTGGGCCATAGGTTTCCTACCCTTTGTGTTAAGTGACATTAGAGAGGAGAAGAATGAGTCAAGTGAGCAGTACAGATAATTAATACATTTTCAAACTTATTAATTTTGCCTGGAATACTTTCTTTTTTCCATCCTTCTAACTCCTGTATTTGCCTTCAAGAATCACCTAAATTTTTACTTTCCTCCAACATACTGTTCTCTCCTTCTTATGAACTTATAGCTGTCAGCATGTGTACTAGTTATGTGTTTTTATTACTTCCACCTAATTGCACTGTCTTGAGTGTATCTTAGCACTGAGACTCAGGCCAGGTGCTATCCTTCTTTATTTCCCTCACAGTGGCTAGCACAGTGCTACTACACATATTAAGTGGCCTATAAATATTTAATGTGATGCCTTAAAGTATAAATACAGATTGGATTTCATTTTGGAGTAGTCAAATTAATCCTCCAAAAATGGTCCAGTAAAATATGTACCAAAAATTGTACTAAAACATGTATGTTGATGAATATGAATTGCAGGAGTTCACATTTAAGCAATAGAAAGTAACATTTAAAATGTAGATGGTCCTATTTTGCAATGACAACAATAAATAAAATAGATCTAAATACAGTCTAATTAATCAAGTCCAATGTACCATTTCAATATCAGGAAAAACAGACTATTCTGGATATTTCAAACAGGCAAGGCAAGCTTGGAAATCATTTGCAAGCCTTCTATCATGACAACAGAGAGGAGAGTAAATGAAAGCAAGTGCGGAGCTGAGGAAGAAGAGGTACTCTATGGTGCAGTCCAGTCCACCCCTTTGACTTCTTAGCATCTGTAAACACCCTTCTGCCTGTAGTTGAATTCCCATCTCATGACAATGAAGAATCTGGCTTCCACTTAAGAGATTAAAACTAGCCCTCACCCTAATGAATATATGTACACCGTCTCCTAAAAAGTGGAGGCACAATATCCTATCAGTATATCCATGTTTGGGTAATACTAAGCTAGTTCAATCCCAATTCCCTCTTGATATTCTAAAATCTGATGACTAATTGTAAGGCTGAACTCACAATATTCCTTATTCAAAAAAAAATGGGACAAGGAGAGTAGAAAACTGATTAATATGTACAAATTTGTGCATTAAAACAAGGAAGAAAATAAACATTCTTTTATTCTCAATTCTGAAGGCGATTATGAGTCTCTAGTATATATTTATAATTTCTTTATTACCCATTCATTCTATATTCCCTTTGTTCTCAACCAGTTTATTAGGGTTCTTTCTCTGTTCTTTTCCCTAAGTCTACGTCTTTAGTGGGCATAGTTTCATTGGGTTGCTGTAGTTTTCACTTTCTATTAGACTGAGATATGGTAAAAGTGTCTCCCAGCATCCCCCATAGCCTGGGATACTTGTCAAGTATTATACTAGGATCCCAAGTTCCACATACTCCTGCCTCCAACCCTATGTCACAGAGGGCAATAAACTCTCTGTTTCTGGTCCCTCTCCCTCTGTTTTCCCTGCCATCCCATCATGTGATAGGTTACTTTTCTTCTCTAATTAAACATTTTGAGCTGGGAGTCATTTGTAATGATTTATGGCAGCTGTGCTTTTGCCAATCTTACACAGTATTTTTCTTATTACTTAATTGTTTTAGCAGTGCTTCAGCCATTAGTTTCTGAGTTCTGAAAACAGGAAGCAGAAGTCTTCTATTATAGACTCCTGCCTAATTAGCTCAGAGGCTGTCTAATGGGGGCTATTAAAAATGCAAATGAGGTGTGATCAAACAGTGAAAAGTTTGGTTCTGACAGAATATACTAATGCTTTTTCCCCTGGCAAAATCTACCACAATCCTAAGTGTAAATTCCTTTCTCCCTTCCTTATCACATTGAAATACCTTTTCCTTAGTGACTGCATTCTTATTTCCTCAAGGGAGCTGGGTTGCAGCTTAAGGATAGTTCTTTGGGAAACAATCTTTAATTCCACCCCTTAGTCTAAGGGTGTCATTCTCAAACTTTAGCATGTCTTAGAATCACTAGCAGGCTAGTTAAAACACAAATTCCTGGGCCCACTCCCAAAATTTCCAACTCAAAGGTCTGGAGGAGCCTGAGAACTTGAATTTCTAACAAGTTCCCAGGAAATGCTGATGTCGTTGGTCAAGGACTCTACTTTGAGAAGCCCTAATCTAGGGCCTCCTGGTTTCTTACCTCTACCCTGAGTCCAAAAACTTCCTTTTTCTCTTCCTTCCATGCCATCTTCCTTTGGGCTTTGTCTTAATTAATATGAGCTTGGCTTGGTTAAACCAGGCTTTGATTAACTGGAACAGCTTCTCTGACCCTCTCTCAATCTAAATCAGGGTTATGTGCACCTCCATTATATTATTATAAAACTCAGCCCTTTAAAGGGTGGATCTAGGTTTTAAGGGATCTGCAGTTTTATAATCTTGGAGATCTTCTTCAAGAGAAAGAATAGACATATTAATATAAATTTTTCAGGAGTCTTTCAATGCTCATGTCAGTGAGGAACGCGTGAGCTTCCTGGTTAATTTCTCTAACATCACTTTGCATTGAATTGTGTGATTGTGTGATTCTTTGTTCACTGGACAGTGAGCTGCTCATGAACTAGGACTGGATTTTGTTTGTCTCTATATACTCATCACCTGTGCAGTATCTGGCACATAGTGGATGTTCAATAGATGCTTGTTGGCAATCTGTTGTGTATCACTTTAACATTAAAACAAACAAACAAACAAAACATGCTAGCTTTTCCCAGTCATACTGAAAGTGGCTTCTTACCTTTCCATGTCACAATGCCCTCTCCCTAAGTATCATGTGTTGGAGGCCCTCAAACTTCTAATTTTGCCCATGAACTTGAGGTTCTTTCATGTCTCTTTGAATTTTCATGTTTCTCCTTCATGACTTGGAAAATTTCTACTCATCTTTCAAGACCCAAATTAAATGTCACCTCTTTTTGGAAGTCCTCCCTGCATCCTTCAGGTAGAAAGAGTTCTTCAGTTCTTTGATCATACATTCATTATAGCATGCATCAAGTTTTTCTGCCAGGTTTCCTGCTGGGCTGGTACAGAGGGTTCTATCATTTGCGAACAACATGAGTAACTATTCTTGGTAGCCCATCCCCCCCACTCATCTCTGTGACTCTGGTGTCTATCATTGTACATTTATATAGATGTGAGTGAATGAATGAATGGATGAATGAATGAAGGATGAACTTATTTTTTTTGTAATACTACTGAAAGCAGCAGATTGACAAACCTCAGGAGCAAGAAGACAGAAGGAGAATTCTTCTGGAGGACAAGACACTTTGTGGCCTCCCTTTGTGTGATTGTGAGTTCAAGTCCAACTCAGTGGTCTCATTCCACTTCGACCCACCCTCATTTTGCTTCTCACAGTGCACTCAGGAGATCCATTATTTCCCCTTCCTTTCTTCCTTTGGTCCATTCATATCTTAGGGCCTGATTGTATTTGCTCGCCTGAAAGAAAAAGATTTGAACTGGCACTCAAGTCCTGGGATACCTGTTGTGGCTGTCCTACTATCTTCTGTGGACCAAAGAGGGTGTGTGTGCCTGTGTGTGTGTTGGGGGAGTGGGGCAAATGAGGCAGGAGAGGCTGTGCTGGTGGCACTCTAAGGAAAGTACAGCGTTTGTAACATCAGCCCTAAAGGAGGGCATCAACAACCAGAGCCCTTGACCCTTGCAGACAGTGTCCTCCAGACTCAAGAAGCTATAGCCAAGAACTATCTTTCCAGCTCCTCACTGGTCCATTAATGAAAAAGAAGTGCCCAATTGATTCAGTTCTCATTGCTGCTGTTCAAGACTTGTCCTGTAGATTTGGTAATTTTGAGGAGGATCTACACTCAAAGGTTGCCCTTTTTGTAAGTTGTCACTCTCAATGTCTCCTTACCTCTGACTGATTCTGTGTAGTTGGAACTCAAAATGAAGCAGAGGCTGAGGAGTACAGAGTGTAGTGCAACAGAAGCCCTCAGATCCTGCCTGAAGATCTCGACCTGATGCCCTAAAGCAGGGGTTCTTAACCTTTTTTGTTTCATGGACCCCTTTGCCAGTCCGGTGAAAACCATGGACCCTTTACTAAGTCCACACTATACTGTGAAATATTTAATAAATAGATCACAGCTGCACTAACATGTCCCCACAAGAATAATGTTTTTTTTTTTTTTTAATTTAAATTCAAGCTCATTGACTTCTTGTTAAGAACCCCTGCCCTAAAACAATCTTGCTTTCCCTAATTTTCCCCTCATTCTCCATCTTCAGAGTCTTGGCTTCTTTCATGCAGATGCCTTGTCATCTTCATTTACTGCCTCATGCTGAGAATCTTGTTTCTCCCATCACAATGGAAACTGGTCAGGTAGAGATTTCTGTTCTCTCTTTCTCATAGAAAACTCAAGTCATGCTTCCACACCCAGAGAAGGGGATTCTGAATCTACCTGCTCACTGCCTCTTATTTCTCCTGGCAAAGGAGTGCCAAGCCTGCTACTGGGAAAACAGAAGCATTAGAGCTACTGAGGGCATATCTGTTGCCATCCCAGTGATGACTCTAATCCAAAATAAAGGACCAGGCCCCCATCTCTGGATCCTGCTGTCCTTGCCTGCTGCATGTTCTCCTGCCACTTGTTGCCTATCTTGTCAACTCTTCATTTCAAATGGCCCTGATGCAACTTAATTCTTTAATTAGACTGTTAGTCCACAGATACTGAACTCCTGTCATGTGCCCAACACTGGCTAAGGCATCAGAAGAGGGGGAAAATCAGTATTTGTCCTTGCTGGGCTGGGGAGAGAAATCATGCATTATAGGGAAAGGATGAAACATTGATTCACTGTGCAGGAAGTGTAAGGAGGTGGCTGGGTTCCACCAAGGTGCAGTGGTGGAGCCGGAGGCAGCTCCCGGAGCTATTCTTCCCTGGCAGCAATTGGGACACAGTCCTTAAAAGTTTGCAAACATAACTCAATTGTTTAGTCCTTGAGGTGGGGATAGCTTGGACTGTTCTCTGACCCTCCCCAGCTTCCTAACAACAACCACTGTCCACTGCAGTTTCCTCCAGGCCAGGCCCCCTGCCAGGCACTCCCTCCCCTCATCCCCAAGCCTCTATATTTGTCCCTTCCCATTTCCTTCTCCCAGGGCAAACACTGTCCAGAAATGACAGCTCCAGAGGTGTCAAAAAATGAAATCAAGGCAAGGCATAATCACAGACGAAAGGCCCCACCTGCTTGGCTCTAGAGGGGGTCTCCAGGGATGCTAACAATCACAAACCCTCAGGGCCTGAAGAAACCATCCTCTCCGAATATTTCCACAGTGAAAAAGACTAGTTTGGTGCCTCTGTCTGGGGCTTTAAGAGTTATTTTTGTCCTTGAAGCCTAATAGCAGGTTATTGGTAATTATAGGAAAAAAAAAATGGAGTGGAAATAAAGGGTGTTTTGGAGTTCTTTCTGCATCCAGTATTATATTTTGAATGTCCTATTCAGTTAGGCACAACTCCTGGGACCATGACCTCTATGATTATAGCAGGAAAAAACACCCGTCATCCATGAGCCTATGATTTCCACTTTGTTTCTGTCCCTCTAACGAGTGTAATTTCTCTGGAAACTGCAGAGAAGGGACATTACCCAAACGTTCGTCCTTCAGGGCACCATTTCGATGCGTCGAGTTCACTTGGGGTAAGGCAACAAGGGGTCTGGTGGATCTCCGTTCGTGGGTGTTTTATTCAGAGCCCTCAGAACATTTGCTCTGGCAGAAGCGTTCAGTGGTTGCCGCCTGCTGACAGGCTGAACGCCACACTCCCCAGCCAGGCTTTCCTGTCCCTCTGCAACTAGCTTGCACACTGCCTCAGCCACTCGGTTCTATTCGTTCCCTCCTTCCTTCCTTCCGTAAACGTACTCACTACCTCTTTGACAGGGCTGAACCTCTCCTAGGTGCTGGGGATATAAACAAGAATAACACAGGCCCCTGTGCACAAAGCTCTAATAATCTAGAAGGGGAAGACAAATATGGGAAGAGAAGAAACACAGCGACGGAGGTGTGTTTAAGGCAGAGCAGGGCCTCTCCATCTCACTCAGGCACAGAAAGCTTTCAGAGAGGAGGTGGCTCCAGGGTATTATCACATGGAGAAGCCATTCCAGGTGGAAGCAGTGTCACCAGCAGGAGCAAAGAGGAATAATGTCCGCAGGTCCCCAGGGAACTACAAGCCTGAGATAAGTGGCCAGAAAAATGTTGGATGGAAGGGCAAAGGCAGAAGTTTGAGAGTGACACAGAGATTATGGGGGGCCCTTAGTGCTGTCAAGTATGGGGATGACACCATCAAATCATTGCAGTCTCAGAACAGAAGACTCTGCACAGCCTGCTAAGAATACCTGTGTGCCAGGAGGCCTATAATTAGATAACAAACAATGCCTTGAGTATTTAAAGGAGCAGCACAGCTAGGCAATCACTACACACCGGCAAAAGATGAATACCTTAGAAGACATCCAACCAACTGATCTCACCAAGAAATGTGTGGTTCAAACCCTCCTGGCTCAGGTGCCCTTCCTGCAGCCCTGCAAAGGGCGCTGGTTATTTCTGAGCGCTCCAGGGGAGTAACACACAGCTCCTAGAGCTGTCTCTCACCTCAGGGTCACCCCATGCCTTCTGTCCTTTTTTCCTGCCCCTCCCTGATGTCCATTTATGTGTCCATGCACTGCCCCCTTGCACTGTGGGAACACTGGGCTCGGGGGACAGTGTCTGAGTATTCCTGTGCTTCAGGTCTCAGAGAACTAGACCTATTCAGAGGAGGAAAAGGTCTGCTCCCCAATTCTGGGACACACAGTCTGCTCAGCCAGACCCACAATCTTACTGAGAAAATGCACCAGCCTCTGTCCCTTTCCTTCTCCAGAGGTGACAAGGACCTGTCTCCTCAAAATGCCGTGTGCCTAGTTAAGCACAAATGCTTTCAGCTTTTTGCTTATTCTAACAGCAGCAAAGTAAACATGTCCTGTTACAGATGGTAAAGAATCTGGCATTTGTGCAATAGGAGCAGGGGACACAAAGAACTGAGGAGCTAACTGAAATAAGAAAATACTAGAAATAAGAATGCACAGAAATTCAAATTGCAAAAAAGCAGGAAAAAACTATTGAAAGAAACAAGGGGAGATAAATGTTTTATTCTATAATGCAGTAGTGGTGGGAATCAGGTCAAAACATATTGATTTGTTCTCAACTTTGATAATTAAAGAAAATTAAAAATTGGTAAACTATTACAAATGAAAACATAATTTTTACTTACAAATAACCATGGAAGTTATAAGCAGATAGATTATATCTATAGAGTTAGAGACAGAAAGCCAAAGCAGTAGCTAGCAAGAATGCTCAAGCAATAAAAAGCTTATAACAAGTTGAAATATGTGAGCAAAGCCATATGTTACTCCAATAATTATAAATACCTTAGCATCCAATATTAAAATGGATGAATCCCATAGTGGGTTAAAGACAAATCTTAGGGAAAGAATCACCTAAACAAGATGGCAAAGAAATAAGTTAGAAACAAAAGGATCGTTAAAGACCTATCAGGACACTTAAAATGGATGTATTTTGAAGGCTATACAGAATACTGATAAATTGTAGGGTGTGTTTCTGTGTGTGTGTACCCAGGATGAGTGGCTATAAGCAAAGGAGACTTTGGCTTTCTCTGAAAAGTTCTAGAGAGAGTGAATTTGTGTATTACATTTAAAGAAATTAAACAATACGTTTTGGAGGAGAAAAAAAAGACCTATCAGGAAAATACAAAGGAGTTGATCTGGAAATATTAATATCAGTCAATGCATAATTCAAGGAGAAAGCATTAAATAATTGTCAGAGATGGTTTATCAGATATGAAAACATTACTTTTACAGGAATTAATGTATTGTGGGGAAGTGAAAATAACTGCCCTAGCAGAATCTTCTTTTGAAATCAGCTTAGCTATATGAAGGGAAGGAGAGAAATAGTATAGCAATGATAAAGATGTTTGTCAAGGGAAGGTTAAAAATGTATACTTATTTTATATTTTTCTTAAAAAGAAATAACACACGTTCCATGTAAGACACTAGGAAAATAAAAGTAATGTAGAAGAAATCAAAATCACCATCTCACAAGTCAGGGGTAGCTGCTCCTTTCATAGTTGTTTTCCTCTTGGGAATCTTGCAACCTTGGAGAAAGGACCTGTGTAAGGCTGAGGGGGAGGAGGTGGAGAGGAGACCGTGAACTTGCAAAAGGTGAAGGCACTGCTTTATCCCTCTTTTTCCTTACTTTGATCACTCTGTCTGGAAACACAGGGGGCTTGTATTCCTCTAGAGTGCCCAATATAACTGAGCAAGGTACAGTGACTCAATGAGGAAAAGAGGGAGAAGACTGATGAGCAGGGAACTCACTTTACTTTTTAAGTAACAATTATATTAGGTAAAAAAATCAGAGGAAAAACAAAACCATCTGAGAAAACAAAGCTAAGTAAGTAGCATAGATAGAGAGGACGGAGGCCAGGAAAAGAGAAAACTCCACAGCCCAGTTGGTAACTTTCAGCTTCAGCCTTTAAAAAAGGAGGAGAAGGAAGGCATAGTAAGAGGAAGGAAGAGAGGATCTAGAAGATAGAGTGACTCCGTGGAAATGGAGGGAGAAGTAAACAGCGAAAGTATCTCCAGCCAAGGAGCTCATCAGGAAACAAAGACACATTCTTAGAAGAAAGAAGCAATTTTATAGACATGCAGTACCCAAATATAACTTAAAACTAAGGTTGCTGAATTTTAATGGTTTCAACATTTGATCAGGCAGGCCAATGTCCAGACCCAGCATGGTTTGCTGAGAGCGACTAGCACCCTAATTCCTCTTAGAGCAACTAACTTGGGTGTTAGCATTGACAGGAGGGGCAAGTTTGAAATCCCCACTGTACCCACAAATGCATACCGCTCTATGAAGAGTAAGGTGAGCTTAAAGTTCCCATCAATGTAAGCTCACTGAGGCTAGAGGCGGTTCAACAAATACAGGGAAAAGGGGGCCTTTTGAAGTTGTGGATTTTATGCCAGCAATCACATTATGATAACAAAACAGCATTGTTCCCTAATGATTTTCTAGGATTCGGAACAGAAAGTACAGAGGTAGGAAACGTGGTAGGTGGAAAATATTGCTTCAATGTGGTTTTGGCTGTATCGTTCACATAATTCCTGTGGAGTCTGTTTCTCCCCCAACCATGGCTGTCATCCTCAGTATTAAATTATGATGGTGACAATGATTACTGATAATTATCCCTTTCATTTATTCGGCATTTTCTACTTTTCTAAATTACTTTCATATATATCCTTTCACAGTAAGCCTAGGAGACAGGCAGTACCTCACCACCTCTGAGATTATATTAAATAGATATTTAATATCTATTGGTATTGTCTGGGTCACAGATGTCATTAGGGCTTCTGGCATCCATGGGTCTCTAGCTCACTTTCTCTCAGCTGTATATTTGGGTCATTAAAAGGGTATTTCTTTCTGCATTCATGGAGGTACTTTATATATTCCATTTGTCAAAAGTTGAATTATTATGCTTAAAACATAGAGCACTATAAAGCTTAGAGTGTATCTCTCCCTTCTTCCTTCAATCTGTTTCTTTCTGTGTCTCTCTCATAAACACACACACACATACACACATACAAATTGATACATACATACTCTGTCATTCTGGAATTGAAGCATTTTCCAAATAACAAACCATCTCCCTGGCCAGGTATGATGGCTGAGACTTTTGGCAGGCTTGTCTCAGATTTCTGCTTCTTCTATTCATTACAGAGGAAAAGACTAGGGATCGAACTGGGTATCAGCATCACATTTAGGAAGATTCAGAGGAGTGTGTGGTTATGTGTGAGAGGTACTGCCCACTTGTACTTTGGCTGACTGCTGACTTTTCTCCATGATCTGGAGCCAGTCCCGGGATTAAGTGAGCATCTGTTCCCTGGTGCTGACAGGAAGATAGGGCCAGGCCATAAACAGAGGGGGTAGACCAGGCTCAGGCAACCTGGCCAATGTGCAGAATGCTGAGCTTCCCTGAGAGTCCTGGAGAATGGACCCTGGTTGCACTCGTCCCCACCCTTCTCCATCCTTTATACCCTCATCCAGCCTCCCTTCCTGTGGTTATGAGCCAGGGTCAAATTGCCCGAATTTCTACTCTGCTCTGCCTCTGCCAGCTTTGTGTATGTCCTTGAGCAGATGGCTCATGGAGTAAAGCCTCAGCTCTCCTCCATAAAATGGGGATGATCATAATAACACAACCCTCAGAGGGTCATTGTGCACATTTCACTCCTTGAACCTTAGCTACTATGGCTGTTGGGTGCATATCAGCCTCTTGCTCCCTTCACCTTTCATTCCTTGTTCTTTATTTCAGCTTGCACGCCACCTCCCACTATCACAGTACATACTGATTTTCCTTGCTTCTCTGCCTTGTGTTACTTGGACTCCTCTTCTGGCATGTATCTTGTGAGAGTTATGTACTATTTTCTATTTTATGGGTCTAAGGCTGTGAGCTCCTGCTGGGGAAGGTCTGTTTCTGATCTGAATTTTCTCTAGTCAGGCACACACATGCAGAAAACAGGAAGGAGGACATGAATGAAGACACCAAATTTGTTTGAACCACTCTGAATATTAGTTTCCTTCCCACACTTCTTCCTCGTTAGGCAGAGCCATCTCAGGAGCTACACCTAATAGCACAGACTCAGCAGAAGGTCATCGGACTGTATTCTCAGCAACACAGTGTTTGGAAGTAGAAAAAGACCCTGCTATTGGAATATGACCAAAGTAGTGATCTCAACACAGAAGTTTCCAACTCTTAGGAGACAGAAGCACCACTACCTCCCAGTTCAGGAACAGAGCAGAGAAGAATGACTTTGGGCAATTCCTGAGGTGGAGTAATCTGTTTTCCCTCACATACTTTCTCTTCTCCTTGAGATTATTTCAGGTGGTGAGGGGAAATGGCAGAGAAAATGTTGGAAGGGTCAAGTTTGTGGAAAGAAATGGCTGTGTCTGGAGGTACCAGAGGATGCTGAAAACTTAAGGAGCTGAGGAGCTCCACCAACTCACTCCAGAATAACTAGAGCACTGGCCTGGCCCTACATCAACCAGACCCTGGCTTAGGAGGCCACAGTCAATCTGGATGACCTGGGGCAAGCCACTCCACTTCCATGGTCTCAGTGCCTCATCTGGAAAGTGCAGGACCTTCCTTAGTTCTGACATTGAGAGGCTTGTCTCATCCTTAACAGAAATCACTGCCTCAGTACACAGGACAACACTTGGTAATTAAAATAATGGTGGGGAGTAGTCTAGAGGAGATGACAAAAGATGGTTGTTCTGATTTATTCTCCACATTCTGGAATACCAAGAGCTGAGGGACTTTGCAGAGCTAAATCTTCCAGATAACTGAACTCTAGCTATTCTGTAAAACTTAAAAAAAAAAATTAAGCATATTTCCTTGGGATTTGTTCTCATTATATTTAATAATTTGTTCACAACTTTTTATTTTCTGTTTAGTAAACAGGAGGGGAGAGTAACTTGCCCTTTCCCCGATGCCTCATGGCCATAATTATGAGGAGTGATGATTTTATTTTATTTTTTCATTTGGTAGTACAGTGGTGCCCTTGCAAACTCCTGACGTCTGGCCTGGATTTGGACTTTTCCAGCACAGACTTCCCATGAGACTGTCCTAGTTCCCTTTACTTTGTTGTGTCAATGAGTAGGAACTAAAAGGGATGTCGTTTTCACATAAAGAGTCCTGAGCTCAGAGTCCTATAGGGATTTCCTCAAAGTCAAAGAGCTGGTCAGTGAGGGCTGAGGGAGGACCCAACTCTCTTTATCTTGTGAGCTACAGTCTCAGAGGACTCCAGATGCCAAATTGCCTAATTTCCAATTCTGTATTTTCCTCCTCAGGGGTTCTCTAAGTCATCCAACTCAAGTTTCATGGTTGGCTCCTCACAGAATTGACTGATATATTTGTGGATGAAGACTACCCCATCAAAGAGCAAATGCATACCCCATTTCAAAATTCTTCCATCTTGGAGAGGTTATTTAATGAGGACTAATAATTTAAGAAACAATCACCTATTATAGCAACCCAGGTTCCTGCTCCTGCCTGGGTAACTGGAAGAAACCTATCACATTTAAGCAGTGTTGCCTTTTCTTTTTTCTTTTCTCCTCCATTCCACCCTTTCTCCATCCTTCCTTAGGTCCTTCCTTTCATGTTGAAGAGACTCCAGAAGGGTGGAGCTTATTACTGATATAAATGTATCTGCCATGTTGCTCTTACATGGTGCCTTTCATCCAGAACTCCAGGTACTATTCATTTCCTCATAATTCTTAGCTGGCAATTTCAGCACAGACCATTTTAGAACTGTAGTGGGAATGTATTTGCCCTTCGGTGGTCCAAATAATAGACTTCATTCCAAAGTACATCAGGGAGGTTGCCTTCCAAGACTGTAAAGTAAGCAAAATTTACACCATGAAATGAAGATTTAGCAAACTGGGACTTTCCTGAGAAAGGACAGATCTGCTTTGCACCATGTGTCCCCTTTTGCTCAAACTCATGTAAGAGGAAACATATGCCCAGAATATCTGATTATAGGTTGTGAAGGCATGGGTGTCAGCTTGGCTAGGCTGAATTCCTTTTCCTGTGTGTTTCCAGTCAGGGTGGGCCACAAGAGATGTTCTTTTAGGAGATTGAGAGGTTGAGGAGAAGCAATAGCTGTTTGTAGCTCACTCACATTGTCCTTTTTCTGCTGACTCACTTCATTGGTGTTTAAGGCAGCAACTGCTCCATCCTCCTTTAGCTGCTCCAATAGCTGGGCCCGGTGTGTGTGCTTAGTTTCATGATGAAGGGTCTTAGCTTCAGCAGGATGTCTGTCCCCAAAGTCAGAGGCAGTAAGAATCCACAAGAGTATCAGTCTACCATTATGGGCTCCAGCTCATGCTTGTGCTTTCTACCTTGTTCTTGCTTTCCATCCGTATGTCAAATTGTAGCCCACAGGAATTAAAAAAAAAAATTTAAAGACACTTAGATTATATAAATGTTACATAAAAAATATAGGGGATTCCCATATGGCCTGCTTCCCATATCTCCCACATTTTCCCACATCAACAACATCCTTCATCAGTGTGGTACATTCACTGTAATTGATGAACACATTTTGGAGCATTGCCACTAAGCGTGGATTAAAGCTTATATTGTAGTTTACACTCTCCCACCCAATTCTGGCAAGATATATAATGGCTTATATCTGTCATTGCAATGTCATTCAGGACAATTCCAATGTCCTGAAAATGTACCCATATTTTACGTGTTTTTCCATATCCCTGCCCTCAGAATCTCCAGTGGTCACTGCTTCCACATCAATGACATAATTTCTTCCATTGCTAGAATCACAATAAGTCTATAGTAGAATACTAGTAATTCCCCTGTAGTGCATAGTTCATTACCCAATCCTGAGGATTCTGGGATGAAGATGCCACTCCACCTCTAAGTGAGAGGGGGAGCTGTCAACAGGAATATTGATTGCCTTCTCCATCCAGAGGACCTCATACTGATCAATTACATTTTTAATATTATGCTATGGTGATCAGAAAGTAACAACTACTCTACATACATTGATAAGAAATTTATGTGCTAGAGGGTGGAAAATAAGCCACACAAAGGCCTTCCACCATAGTGACATTTCTGGGGGATCTAGTGGACCATAGTATGCCAATATGTCTCTTTCAAGGTGAAGGGCTACTTATTCATGTGGTCTCTTCTATCACTAAGAAATGATGCATTGTGGGTCTCTTCAGATTTCAGAGATAACACATACATTATTTAGATGTATTTCTCTGACCCTGTTTACTAAGAGACATTAAAAGTTGCTAGTTTTGAGGTGGGCTCAGATCAAAAGTGTCTTTAGGACAGGCCCAGGCTGCTATGCAAGCTGCTCTACCACTTGAGTCATATGATTGAGCTGATCCAATGGTGCTTGAAGTGGCAGTGGCAGATAATGATGCTATTTGGAACCTTTGGCAGGCCCCCATACGCTAATCACAGCATAGACTTTTAGGAGTTTGGGATAAAAACATACTATCTTTTCATATAACTGCTCTCCTTTTGACAAACAGCTTTTGACTTGCAAGCAACTTCAGTAGAAACTGAAAGCTTGATCATTGGCCACCAAATTATCATTCTACCATAGCTGCCCATCATGAACTGATTTTGCCTGACCTAGTAAGTCATAAGGTTGGGTGTGCACAGCAGAATACCATTATCAAGTGGAAGTGGTTTATTTGAAACTGGGTTCAAGCAGGACCTGAAGAAACAAATAAGATGCATGAGGAAGTGGCACAGACACCCAGGTCTCTACTCCTGCTACAATACTTTCTCTTTCAACCTTTGGCATCATAGTGTGTTCTCTATGATCAGTTATTTGAGGAAGAAAAAACTTGGACTTGTGTTTTACAGATGGTTCTGCATGATAGGCAGGAACTATTAAAACATGTATGGCTGTAACACTAGAGCCTTGCTCTGGATGGCCCTGAAAGACAATGGTGAAGGAAAATTGTCCCAGTGGCCAGAACTTTAGGCAGTGCCCAGAAGGAGAGATGGCTATAGATACATATCTATATAAATTTATATACTATAAATGGTTTGACTGAATGGCCATGGGTTTGGAAAGAACATGACTGAAAAATTGGTGACAAGGAACTTTGGGGAAGAAGTAAGTGTGGATAAACTTTCTTTTTTTCCAATTTTTAAAAGACAAATGCATTTTATCGATACATATTAGTAAAGCATACAATTCATCCAAAGTGTATAATCAATGGTATTTGATATAATCACATAGTTGTGCATTCATCACTTCAATCATTATTAGAGCATTTTTATTATTTCATTAATAATATAATAAACAAAAAGCAGGCAAACAATCAAGAAAATTCTTCACCTCTCAATCTATCTATGATAGGCACAACATGTGACAATATTTCTGTCCTATAAATTTTTACTGAAGAGTAGCCTAAGCAGAGGAGAATTTTAGTAATTGAGTATATCAGATGGCTTCTTTTGAAGATACCAGCCAACCTCCTTCCCCAACCACTCCTGTCATTGCCTAATTTGTTCATCACAAAGTGGCCATGGTGGCAGGGATAGAAGTTATGTGTAGCATCAGCAACATGCACTCCTACTCACCAAGAAGGACCTGACTGAAGTCACTGCTGAATGACCAATCTGCCAATAGCAGACCTACACTGATATGGCTCCAAATCCCAAGGAAAACATGTAGTTACCTGGAGGCAGGTGGGTTACATTGGATAGCATCCATCAGGGAAAGGGCATCCCATTGTTCTTAAAGTGAAAAGACACTTATTCTTTATAGGGATTTGTCTTTCCTGATGAAATGCTTTTGCCAGAACTGCCATTCACATGGACTTATAGAATGCCTATGTGGTATTCCACACAGGGTTACTTTTGATCAAGAAACTCATTTCACAGCAAATTAAGTATGGCAATGGGCCCATGCTCAAGGAATGCACTGATCTTACCATATTCACCATCATCCCAAAAAAGCTGATTAGATAGAATAGTGGAATGGCCTTTCAAAGATTCAGTGGCAGCAGCTTTCAGAGTTGGGGCAACTTTCTTCATGATGTGGTATATGCCCTAAATCAGCCATTAATATATGATGCTGTTTCTCATAAAGACAATATTCATGGGTCTTGGAATCAAGGGGTGGAAATGGGAGTGGATTCTCCCACTATTATCCCTAACGACTGGCTAGCGCAATATCTTTATCCCCTCTCCACAACTTTAGGTAATGTCAATGCACATGGAGAAATATGCCCACAAGTAGACACACCAATGATTCTATTGGAGTTGAAGATAAGATGCCCACTTGGCCTCTTTGGGCTCCTTGTACTTCTGAATCAACAGGAAAAGGTGGTTACTGTACTGGCTCAGGTGGTTGCTCCTGAATACCAAACGAAAATTGGGATTGTTCCTACACAATGGGAGTAATGAAGAGTATGCCTGGAATACAGGTGATACCTTAAATCATCTCTTAGTACTATCATGCCCATTATTAAAGTCAATGGAGGGTAGCAGATGTGGCTCAGGTGGTTGAGCACCTACTTCCCACATGGGAGGTCCTGGGTTCAGTTTCTGGTGCCTCCTAAAAACAAATAAACAAACACAAGCCAAACAAACACAAAAACCAACTCAGGGGGGCTGATGTGGCTCAGTGCTTGAGCGCCAGCTTCCCACATATGAGGTTCTGGGCTCATCTCCCAGCCTTGATACCTCAAAAAAAAAAAAAAAAAAAGACAATGGCGAACCACAATAATCCAGTTCAGGCAGGACTACTAGTTGTCCAGACCCTTCAGGAATGAAGGTTTGGGTAACTCTACCAGGCAAAGAACTATGACCAGCTGAGGTGATGGCTGAGTAAAGGGAATTTGTAATGGGTGGTTGAAGAAGGTAGTTTATAAATACCAACTACTACCATGTTAACATTTGCATAAATAACGATGTAATAGTTATGAATATTTCTTTCTTATTTAGATATGAATGTGTGTATGCAAAAATATTTCAAATATTTTGATTTTTTTACCCTTCTCATACTCTTATCATTTAGCATAAAATATGTTAATAGTACTTAACACTTTTCCTCAGGATTTAAATTACAGGAAAAAGGAGAAGAATGAACATCCCTCAAAGATAAACATTGTGCTTCATATTTTGTTCTAGGACAAGGGTTACCATATTTTTATTTGCGTGGGTGATAGTTGTATCATGCCATATAGAATAGTTGTATGTTATTAGATGGAAGTATGACTTTGTTATTGTCTTTATTTGGAGAACAGTTATGGTAAGATGAACTGGCATGGTACCAAGTTGACAAAGGGTGGACTGTGGTTGCTTTGTAATGTGTCAACTTGGCTGGGCTGAGCAATATTTTCCAAAATTTCTTTTCCTGTATGTTTTCAGTTAAGGCAGACCTCAAAAGAGATTTCTGTAGATTTGGAGGGCAGAAGTAAAACAGCTACCATTTTGAAGCTGATTCTTGTCCCTGCATATCTGTTAGCTCACTTTTGGATGAGAGGCAGCAGCTGGGACTGCAACAGTTTCTCAACACCTGGGCCAGTCATGAGTGTTTAACTCCATGATGAATAGCCCTGGCTTCTGAAGGACACCCTTAACTTCAAGGTCAAGACAACAAGTTCTGAAACAGGTTTTGATCCATCCTTGTAGGCTCTAGTTCATGATTGTGTGTAGAACTTACTGTTACATTGTCCAACTTAAAGCCATTTTTCCCTTCTGATTGTCTGCTCTTTGGATTTCAAACTCCAGCATCAGACACAAAAATAGCAACAGCCTTACAGAGACTGTTTAACTAGATTCCACAATTACAAAGATAAGATTCCTAAAACAAATTCTTTTTTACTGCGTATACATATATACCTCCTTTCACTTTTCCAATTGATACATAGGTTAACCCTGACTCATACCTAGGTTAAAAAAAGAATTTTAAATCTCTACAACAAAAGCCAGACATTGACGACTTTCACCTATAGAAGACAACCAACTTAATGATTACTTATAGCAATTTTATGCACAATTTAAAAATAAGAAGTTTAGTTATTTCATATCTAGATCCATACAATGTTAGAACATTGAAATTAGAAAGTGAGGGCTAAATCTTTCCAATTAGGCTGTTATCCTGCACCAGCAAACAACCTCAAACTCCCAAGAGGGAAAAAAACTGGTAATATCACAGGTTGGCTGGAGGCTATGCTTTAGGGCATTGGTTTACAAAACCACCACTTTCTGGAGTATTGCCAGTCATGATAGCAGAAGGAAAGAGTTCCTGGGGGTCTTGTGCTGGTGATGAAATTGGCAAGGCCCAGGTTACACGACTTCCAACTGCAAGGGAGCTATATGCTGAGAAGCTGGAGAGCACAGTGGCCAGCATAGCTGACTACTCTAGACATGAGTGATGGTTGTAGCTGGCAGGCTCTCCCACAGCATTGAGAAATGACAGTTCTTTAGAGGGAGGAGATGAGGGAACGACCAGAAGTCAACATGCAAGACTGGGACTATTTAGTCTAAGGGCAGATGTTCAGCCACATAGACCTGAACTTGACAGTGATTTATAGTATGGAATATTAAAATATAATCAAATCAGTTCTCAGTAATTGAGGAAAAGTAAAATTGTGTTCTGTGCATTTGGTTTAAGAAGGCTAGGACATTTATATATCATTTTAGAATTACTCCCATGTCATGTCATTAGAATTTTGATGTTTGGTCTAAAGGGACACTATGTTCAGATCCTTATTCTGCCAAGACACATGAGAGTTGAGGTACAGTGGAATTGCCACTGATTTTGTTATGATCACCATCACAATACCTGCCCTGGACTTTATTTCTAAGTGAAGTAATTCTCAAGAAACAAGGAAGAAAGCCAGTCTTATTGGAAAGCATCCACTCATTTAGGTTTGTCACTTGGCTGTTTTCAACTGTGACAGAAGAGAATATGTTAGGATGACATGCAGCCCTGGATAAGATTGTTTTGAACAATATGAGAAATCAGTGGCATTCAGGCCAAATTAAATCCAATTTACTCTACAAATTGCCGAACTATCAGTCCTATTAAATCTGTTTATTAAAAGGCAGGAGAGTCAGCCTGGGTCGCAAGCTGTGGCTGGGATAATAAGACAAAGATGAAGCCCACTAATGTAGATAAATCATATTTGATTTCCAGACCAGAAGTAGCCAATGGAAGGGCTTTCACCTCCCCTCCCCTGTCATCCAGAGATATTTATGAGCCAGTTGGATCTCCCAAGAGTCAGGCCATACTGATTGATTTCCATGGCACTGGGAGGCCCTATCATTGCTCCTCATCTGGGGTCGTTAATAAAGCCAACTCTATTTCTCTCCTTCCATCCTACAAAATAAGCAGATCTTTATGATTTAAGGTTGAGTAGAATAAGGCAGTTAGAGCAGAAGACAAGGTTGGTGGCAGTGGCTGGACTAAGGGATTGCAACTGGATACTCTTAAATCCTGAATTGTTAAATAGGGCAAGCACTAGTTGACCTTTATTTCCAAATGAGTTGGGGTTATCCATAAAGACTTAAAAAAAATAATATTCTATTTTATTTTCTTTTTTTCCCTTGGTTCTATATTTTTATTAAAAAGCCCAAGTTTGTATTCACCCTTCCTCTCAAATATATTTTTAAGATTTTTTTCAATTTATTGATAAATATTAATAAAGCAGAAATCCATCCAAAGAGTACAATCAATGGTATTTGGTGTAATCACATGTTCATGGATTCATCACCCCATTCACTCCCAGAGCACCTTCACTATTCAATAATAAACAAGACAGACAAAACTCATCAACTCTCAATCTCTCCATGCCTCTCCTGGTGTAGATAGCTGCTATTTTTTTTTTCTCTCTGGTATATTTGTACTAATATTTTGTAAAAAAAAGTCTTATATATGTGATACCACCAATATGTGTGTTTTACATGAGGTTTTACTGCCTTATACACTTCCATGTCACAGTTCTTAGCATTCCTTCTAGTAATATTCATGGCCTTAGACTTTCCTTTTCAATCAGTGTCATATCCATACAATAGCAATGCTAGTTATGAACATCATGATCTGCTTTAACCATTTCTATTCATTTTCAAAGATTTACAAACAACCTTTTTAACAATTCTGCATAGATTAACCCTCAGTTTTCCATTCTCTACCTTCCTTCTATTTTTCGGTGACCTACATTCTAAATATTAATGCCATAGTTTTACACAGTATTGTTAGTCCATAATAGCTCAATCATACAGTGTTTGTCCTTTTGTCTCTGGCTTGCTTCACTCAACATAATGTCCTCCAGATTCATCCATGTTGTCATATACTTCACGACTTCATTTCTTCTTATTGCTGCATAATATTCCATCGTGTGTGTGTACCACAATTTGTTTATCCATTCATCAGTTAATGGGCACCTGGGTTGTTTCCAACTTTTGGCAATCATGAGTAATGCCACTATGAACATCATTGTGCAGATGTCTATTTGTGTCTCTCTTCTCAGTTCTTCTGGTATATACCTAGCAATGGTATTGCCAGGTTATATGGCAAGTCTATATTCAACTTCCTTAGGACCTATATTCAGTCTTCCACAGTGGTTGTACCACTCTACATTCCCACCA
Organism: Dasypus novemcinctus; assembly: GCF_030445035.2. NCBI lineage: Eukaryota > Metazoa > Chordata > Mammalia > Cingulata > Dasypodidae > Dasypus > Dasypus novemcinctus. The sequence goes on from NC_080688.1 coordinate 53,761,206, forward strand.
ACAGTGAATAAGCATTCCTATCTTTCCACATCCTCTCCAACAATTACAGTTTTCCGACTTTTTAATAGCAGCCAGTCTAATAGGTGTGACACGATATCTCATTGTAGTTTTGATTTGCATTTCCCTAATTGCTAGTGATATTGAACATTTTTTCATGTATTTCTTCACCATTTGTTATTTCTTCTTTGAGCAATTGTATTTTCAAGTCTTTTACTCATTTTTTAATGGAGTAATTGTCTTTTTATTCTTGATTTGTGTGATTTCTGTGTATATTATAAATATTAAATGCTTATTGGATATGTGATTGCCAAATATTTTCTCCCATCGAATTGGTCACCTTTTTACCCTTCTGACAAAGTCCTTTGAGGTACAAAAGTGTTTAACTTTGAGGAAGAGGAAGTCCCATTTATCTATTTTGTTGTTGTTGTTGTTGCTCATGCTTTGGGTGTAAGTTTTAAGAAACTACCAAAAAATAAAAACAAAAACAACAACAGTAAAAGAAACTGCCACTTACCATAAGATCTTGAAGATTTTTTCCTACATTTTCTTCTAAGAGTTTTATGATTGTCACTTTTATATTTAGGTCCTTGATCCATTTTGAGTTAATTTTGTTGAATAGAATCTTTTGACCCAGCTGGGATGGCTTGACCACCTTGTCAAAAATCACTTGACTGTAGATGTGAGGGTCTATTTCTGAGTTTTCTATTCAGTTCCATTGGTCAATATGGTTGTCTTTATGTCAGGACCTTGCTGTTTTTTACCACAGTAGCTAGGTAATATGTTTTAAAGTCTGAAAGAGAGAGTCCTTCAACTTAGTTCTTCTTTTTTAAGATCTTTTTGGCTTTTTAGAGACTCTTAGCCTTTCAAATAAATTTGATAATTGGTTTTTCCAATTCTGTAAAAAAGGCTGGTGGAATTTTATCAGGATTGCATTGAATCTGTGTTAATTTGCATAGAATTGACATCTTAATGACATTTAGTCTTCTAATCCATGAACACAGGATATCCTTTCATTTAATTTAGGTCTTCCTCAGTTTCTTTTAGCAATGATTTGTAGTGTTCTGAATATAGGTCCTTTATGTCCTTGGTTAAATTTATTCCCAAATATTTGATTGTATTAGCTACTATTGTAAATGGAATTTTTTTTTTCTGATTTCTTCCTCAGATTGTACATCAGTAGTGTACAGAAATGTTATTGATTTTTGTATATTAATCATGTATCCCACCACTTTGCAGAACTCACTTATTAGTTCTAGTAGCTTTGTTGTGGATTTTTCAGGAGATTCTAGATATAGAATCATATCATCAGCAAATAGTGAAAGTTTTACTTCTTCCTTTCATATTTGGGTGCCTTTTATTTTTTATCTAGCCTAATTGCTCTAGCTCAAACTTCTAGCCCAGTATTCAATAACAGTGGTGACAGTGGACATTCTTGTCTTGTTCCTGGTCTCAGTGGGAAAGCTTTCAGTCTTTCACATTGAGTAATATGTTAGCTGTAGGTTTTTCATATATATGCACTTTACCATATTGAGAATGCTTCCATCTATTCCTATCTTTTAGTGTTTTTTATCAAGAAAGGGTGCTGTATTTTGCCAAATGCCTTTTCTGTATCAATTGAGAGGATAGTGTGATTTTTCTTATTCAATTTATCAATGTGGTTTATTACACTAATTGATATTCTTATGTTGACCCATCCTTGCATACTTGGGATAAAATCCACTTGATCATGGTGTATAATACTTTTAGTATGCTTTTGGATTTATTTGCAAGTACTTTGTTTAAGATTTTTGCATCTATATTCATTAGAAATGTTGGTCTGTAATTGTCTTTTTTTTGTACTATCTTAATTCGGCTTTGGTATCAGAGTGATTTGGGTTTTGCAGAATGAGTTTAGTAGTATTCCTTACTGTTCACATTTTTGGAAGAGATTAAGCAAGATTGGTATTGGATTGTTTTTGAATGATTGGTAAAATTCACCTTTGAAGCCATCTGGTCCTGAGGTTTCCATCTTTGGGAGGTTTTTGATAACAGTTTCAATCTCTTCACTTGTGATTGGTTTGTTGAAGTCTTCTATTTCTTCTAGGGCCAGTATAGGTGGTTTGTATGTTTCTTGGAATATATCTATCTCCTCTATATTGACTAGTTTTTTTGGCATACAGTTGTTCATAGTATCCTTTTATGATCTCTCTTATTTCATCCTTAAAGTCTTGGAAGTTTTCAAGTTAGATTTTATATCCTAACAATTGTTGGCATACACAAAAAATGAGGTGAAATGGGAAATGCTAAATACTAAGGCCTTATTCTTTAAGAAACATTAGGCTTTGTTTATGGTGTCCTTACTTGGAAAGTTCTGTATCAAGGACTACAGGTTACTAAAATTCTATCCATTTTCATATTTCTATCTAGAATGCTCTCTGTCTTAAGAAGCCATCTTTCAGTGTCCCAACCCTTAGATTTCCCAGTGGGTAGTAAGAGCTTTTGGCTTAGTAATCATCACATCCTTGACTACATTGAATTTTGATGAGTCTTTTTATGGTGTATTTCCTTGAAACATCAAAGTAAACATATGGAGAAACTGAGTAACTTGCCCAAGTAACCACACAATCAGGGGTTCATGTTACTCCTAAATTCTCCCTTGAATTTGTATTCTCTAGGTTAATTTGATCTTGAAGTGGAAGAGTTTCATGAGGATGTGAGTTGGAGTTGGCTAGAGTCTGGTTAGGGAATGTAGTCCACTTTGTAGATCTAGAGAAAGAAAGGACCTCCAGTCAGTGCAGCAGATAGGCTGTTCTGATGTTGAACCCATTGGGCTCACCAATTCAGAACTGTTCCTTGTCATCAAAATTTGGCCTTCAAGCTACCATCTTCCATTTCTTTACTTTCCTTTTAGCTCCAAGCAGCTTTCAGATCAGACAGCCTCTAAAATGGATATGCTTTTAAAATTAGGAATAGAAGGAATGAATGATAGATAAAAGAGCATTAAATTGCAAAACCTAGGTCTTAATTCCATGGAAGTAACTTGTGGGATTCAGTCACCATTCCATATAATCTAATGCTGGATCCAGAAAACCTCTGGAGGAAAGTTGATGTGGGGGAAGGGAGAGATGAAAATTGCCCACAGTAATCCAAAGGCTTTATTACTTTGTAATTAGGAGTGATGGGAGGAAGTCAAGTGAGGGGAAATTTAAGCTGAATTGCAAGAAAAAATGAGTCTCTAACAATGAAGAGTATTCAACTGTGGAGGAGGATGACAGAGACAGAGCAGCAGCAGTCACTCATAATTTCTTTATTGGTAATTTGGTCTCTATATTTTGGATGAAATACATATCTGGGAAGTATGCCAGGTCATGCAAGGAATGCCCTTTAACCAGCATTCAGGGTGATAGCATTAACAGCCTAGGAGAGGAAAATGAGATAATCTTGAGAACTAGTGAGAATGAGAAGTCCATGGAAAAAGGCGTTTTCCTAAGTTTATTACTGGCACTGTATACTATTTGAGCTACTCATAATTGGAGTTACACACCAACAAAACAGAAACCAATTTTCTTTCATTTAGATCTAAGTATCTTTAGGGGGTATTTCTTACTGATTTCTACTTTAGAGGAATCTGATTTCCCAGGTAGTCTGAAAAATAAGAATTTTAAATACTTTTCTATTACATTTATTTTGGAAGGGAAAAAATACCAGAGGTGAGTTTTCAAAATGTGTTAAAATACACAAAATTCTTCACATCACTTTTCTGTTAAAATTTCTTTATGAAAGCTAACATTTATTCCTTCCTCTCTCGAAAACTCTGTATTTCAACAGATCTTTCTTCCTCTAGCTACCTAATCTAAGTGGATCTTTCTGTGCTATTTTTATGTTATCTCTGAGTTCACAATCTTTCTAAGGACTTCTACAATCTGTTCCCAACTTTTCTTTGTAACCATGTCTGTTCTTCTCAAATCCTCTGTTTTAATTTCCTATTTGTTTTAAGTTTACTCAGCACACATATAAACACACGACGTCCACACATATGTCCACATATGCACACACTAATACATGTGCAGATATATGCACATGAACACACAATAAAATAACTATCTTTAAACTTAACATCAAGGTAGGATAGTGTTTCTTGGAACATAATTTGAGGAAATTAAAAAAACCAAATCTACTCATTCTTCGAACCCATTTTTCTACCTCACCTAAATTGCCACATGTGCATTTTATTACGACTCTTTCTTCATGGAATCTACCTTCACTCAACTCATTGTATTAAATTTCTGTCTGTTCTTTAAGACTCAACTCCAGTACTACTACTACAAAATGTCCTTTCCAATTTCCTCAGCAGAAAGGGTTCCCATATTCATCTGAACTTCTGAAGCCCTTTGAATAATCCAAGGGTGCTCAACACATGTGTTTTCTATTGCAGATGTGTGCATTCATGCTTTTTCTCCTTTACTAGCATGCACGTGTCAAATTTGAGGATCATATTTTACATAGCTTCACACTCTTCACAGCAATGTTCTTTTTATCTAATTGGTACTCAAAAAGTGCTCTTTTAAGAGAATGAATAATTTAATAATCGGAAGATGGATTTCTCTTCATATCATTCCTCTGCATAGAGCATCCTCAGCTTGATCTTTCTTCCACAGTCACATTAGACTCTGTACTCCCTGTAAAATGGCAAGTAATGACAGTCCAGCCAGCCATCACAGGTCCCCAACACTCTTTCCTGTTCCTATCAAGTTTATTCTTTAAGCTGCATCATTACACAAACTGAATCCTCAGCCTAAAGTGACTGCCTCTCTTGACTGGCTCTTTGTAGCTGGCCAAGTTCCACCTTTTCCAAAAGACTTCTTTTGGCCATCCTAGTCTCAGTGAAGACTCAAGTTTTTAAATTTTTATTGTCATTATAATTTAATTGCATATCACAGGATTAAACTATTTTCTGCTTAGAAATGTTGATTCTGTTTCTCCAACCAAACCATGAATTCATTGAGGGACATACAGGATAGTGATAGAAGTTTGATCTCTGGAATCTGCTGGTCATTTGGAATCTGACTCTGCCACTTATTAGCTGAAGGATCTGCCACTTATTAGCTGAAGGATCTTGGGTAAGTTACTTAACCCCTCCATGCCTCAGTTTCCTTATATTTAAAATGGGGAGAATGATAGTCCTTACTTTATAGGATTGAGTGGGGATTAAATGAATTAAAATATATAAAGCACATGGAAAAATGCAAGGCATATAGAATCAGTGTAAATGAATAGACTATTACTAATATCAAAGGATAGGTTGAGATTTGCCTAATCCCCTAGCTTCCCTTTCAAATGCCTAGCAGAATGCTGCACATATTAGCAATTAATATATTCCTTACTAAACATTCATTCAACAAATATTTATTGAGCCCCAGTAGGTGCTAAGTGCTAGAGATAGAGAAAAGAACAAAACAGACAATTCCCTGCTCTCAATAAGCCTACATTTTACTGATAGAAAAAAGAGTAAACAAGTATAATAATATATAATATGTAACATATTACATGTAATTATATGTGTATGGATGGCATGTTATATGTTATATAGCCACATTTAATATTTTAATGGTGTATATATTAAGTACATATTAATGTATAATATATAATGATACAAATAATGATACTTGCTATGAAGAACAATAAAGCAATGTGAAGGGAAACAGAATGAAGGGTATTATTTTAGAAAGGTAATCCAGGGAAGGCCTTTCTGATAAGGTGATATTTGATCAGAAACCCAAAAGATGTAAGAGGGAGAGCCATGTGGGTATATTCAGCAGATAAGACTGAAAGTGCAAAGCCTTGAAGTTGGAAAGTGTTTTGTCCATTTGAGTAATGACACGGAAGCCAAAGTGACTGAAGCAGGTAGGCAAGGAGAGTACTAAAAAGATGAGATAAGGATTTACTGAGAGTTCAGATCACGTAGGTCATGAAGAGAATTATGGATTTTACTGACTAGGATAGAAATGATTAGCATATTTTATCAGCTATTTATTGCTGCATTAAAAAACACATCCCAAACTTATTGGCTTAATTTTCATTTTTTGCCTACAAATTTAGAGATTAACTGGGAAGTTCTAAATCTATCTGGCAGGCCAGCTGAATATAGATCGTCCTGGATGGCCTTACAAATCTTACAGTTGGTAAGCTGGTTGCTTTAGGGGGGCTTCAACTGGTATCACTCATCTCTGGTCCATGTGACCTCTCATTCTTCAATAAAAAAGACTGGGTTTCTTTACATAACAGCAGTGGTGCGCTGACAAACTAGATTTCTGAAAAAAATTCATGACTTATAGTATCTGATTATTTTTGTGGTATAAACATTCATATCATGGTTGTTTTTAAGTCACCAGTGGTTTAGCAACCAGTGTACAAACTTCCTGAATATTTAACTGGTCCATAGTAATTCTGAAATAAAGCCAGGAACTTTTTGTGAGGTCTCACTTCTCTGAGTCCAGATATGGTCCTAAATTAGGGAACAGTAGTGCTCATAGTAATAGTATCTTGATTTTTGTCTTCCAGTTTTGGCTCACCTTCTGGTGTTTTCTTTTACATAATGCATGGCCTATTTTTGCAATTGAGTGGTTCTCTCAATTTGCTTCTTCTATGCAAACATTGAGTAGCCAGAAATCTCTTTTCATTTTGAACTGTCCTTGTTCTATTTATTATAAACTGATAAAAATTCCTTTAAAAACTTTGTGGGTTTCCTAAATAGATGATCAATTCTATGTCATCAGAAACAAAAAAGTCCCATCTATATTTTTATTGAGATTCACTTCTCCCCAGTTTGAGAATGTAGATTGGTGTGGGACAGAAACTTCAGATTCTTAGAAGCTATTTGTTCTTGTTGATAGAATGTTAGCTGCCATCTGTATCTTTCTGAAGTGTTAACAAAGAAAGTTACAACCACACTTTTAGTTTTATTTTTACAAAGAGACTATTTCTTTCTTTGGGCAAAGTTAGCTGGCTGGAAAGACTAGGGAAGGAAAAATAATATTATTTTCCAAACTGACAAATCCTAGGGCTTTCATAGTTCTTTTAAATTATGCCAGCGAACAGAACAGTCTCTCTTTAACTTTTTCTTCTCTTGCAATGTATTATCATATATAACTAGAAAAAAAACACAACTTTTTTAACATTCTGTGTAGAGATTGCTTTAGTTGAAACCACAAATTTATTAGGTACATTTTCTATTTTTTAAGATATTGAAGGTAATTCTGTTCCAAAGCCAGTACTACATGTTTTAGCATTTTTATGGTAGTACCCCACTCCTGTTACCAAATTTTTCTTTTAGTCATCTATTGCTGTGTAATAACTCTGCCCTAAAGCATAGTAGCTTAAAATAATAATAGTTTTATTTACTTTAAATTGTTTGTGTCAGGAATTTTAGCTGAGCTCAGATGGACACATGTGTGTGTGTGTATGCTGGTTTTGGCTTGGGTCATTCTTATAGTACAGTAATCTGACAGCTTGTTTCAGGCTGGGTGATCTTAGATGGCCTCACATGTCTGATGGTTGGTTATGGATGTCAGCTGGGCCACATGTCTCCAGTAGAAAATATTGAGGTGTTTCACATGGTGGTGACAGCTTTCCAAGAAATGCTCCAGGGCTGAAACACATTCAAGCTTCTGCGTCAAATTTGCTAATATTCCATTATCCAAAGCAAATAGTCACATGGCCAAGTCTAGAGTCTATTTGAGAGAGGACTATAAAAGAGTGGGGTGGGTACAGGGGTATTATTTATTTGAGGCCACTACTAGTTTCCTAGAATACTTAAAAAGAAGATGGTAGTGTACTAAAAAAGCTAAACTTTTGGGATTTGTCAGTAAGAGAAGCCTGGAAAAGTGGGGAGGAATCTGTTATGAAAGATGGTAAAATAATGAACAATAATATTAAAGACTAGAAAATTAGTGAGGAAACTGTTTGGGGACTTGAAAATAGTGTTCCCTAAAGATAGAAAAAAATTAGGCAAACTATCACTATTAGTAACTTGGGAGGTAGATAATGTACCAAAGGATCTTGAGAATTTGACTAAAGAGATTTCCAAAAGGAATGTTAAAAGCTTCAATTTGCTTCCTTCAACTGTGTATGATAATCTATAGGAAGAAAGAGACTAGCCAAATTGATGACTATTAAGTTTGTAAATAAAATAATATGAAATGTATAAGAGACAGACTTGCTGGGTTGGAAAATAAAATGGTTTCACATTCTCAAAATAAGAAATAGACTTAGTAAATATCAAATAAAGAGTTTGTAAAACTCTTTTCATGTCCAGAAAGATTTAAAGCAGCATTTAGCAGAATGTCTGAGTTATACAATAGTGTCTTTAAGAATCTTAACAGTACTCTTCTACCATAGCCTGGCAAACCCAAATTATAGAGAAATTTGTTTTGAAAAGAATTCTAAATGTAGCTTTTTGGGCATAGAGTGAAGACCAATGAAATTTATAGGAAACACTCAAACTTTTAAAGAAACTTGCATTGGTGAAATTAGTGAAAGCATTGACAGTTTGGGATAAAAGGAGCTAAAATAATTTAAAATGAAAAGAGAATTCTGAACCCCTAACTTCAAAGGTCATGATGCAGGTAAAAAAATGCATTCGTGTGCAAATACTTGATATTTATGATGGAAAAGAAATGGTGTATCAGAGTGTATAACCATGAGTCATGGTGAAAAATGCACTAAGGGACAAAAACTGGGTCCCAATTAAGGAACTTTCCACATCCTCAAAGAAGCAGAATGTGCCTAGATGGATTTCAGAATTATCTCAGTCCCTTTTGGTCAAAGATTTTCTCCCACATCCCACATCAATATTTGTCGCAGTGTGGGCTCGCCCGGAGGGCCGCTGCAGGGGTGGTGTGGGCTTGGGCGGAGGGCTGCAACACATGGAGGGGCCTTCTGAGAAGGCGCTCCGGGGCCGGCAAGGTGCGGAGGACGCGCGGTAGGAAGAAGCCTACCGAGGAGACCAGGATCTGTGCGCAAGTCTGATTTATTCAGGAAGTACAGCGATTAATATAGGGCGAAGACGGGGAGGGGCAGGGGGCGTGGCCGGGGGGGCGGCAGACGGCTGATAGGTTCGTGCAGGGGTGCATCACTGGTGCAGGCAGAAGACGGGGTAGCCAGGGTTCTCGGCGGCAGCGAGGCAGGACTGTCATGGCGCGGCGGTGGCCCTCGGGGGAGAGGCGGGGTTAGGCCACCGAGGGGGAAGCGGGTGCAGCTGGGCAGAGGGGCGGGCAGTACACCCGAACCCCAAGCGGAGGGCCTTAACGCCCGTTCCCGCCACCCGGGTCCGACTCGCACCGGCGCCTGGAGATGAGCCGACCCTTGCTGTCGCCGCGCTCCCACACGGTGCCACCCTACATTTCCCCCTTTTCTTTTATTAAGCACCGAAGAAGGTGGAAGAGGAAGGGCCAGCGCTCATTTTGTTGGGGGGGGCCTCGCCAGGCAGCGCGTTCGAGAAGCCTGTCTTGGGGGGGGGGTGAAGGTGGGTGGCGGCGGCCGCCGGGCCCTTTCAGCTTGGGCTAGGTGGAGTAGCCGCAGAACTTGTTGGCGGAGAGGGTCGGGCTCGGCATTCAGGGTCATCATGGCCATCCGAGGGGCAAGGTGTCGCTGGCGACGTTTCTCTCTCCGGGTCAGGCGGTTCGGCGGTGGCGGGCAGGATGAGGCGTCCTGGGATCCAGATGGGCTGGGCGGCGTCATCTGGAAAGACACAAGCAAAACCCCTTCCCTGGGCAAGGAGGGGGGCAGGCCCTGATCAGATGTTAGTCTTGGGGTCTTTCCACTGAACAAGGGGGGCCTGTGTGGGCCGGTAGGACGGGCCCCAATGAGCATGTACTGGGGAAAGGCCATCCTCATCAAAGCAGAGGAGGTTGTGGTGGATTAAGGCAGAGGTGACAATTTCTCCAGGTGTGTGGCGGGGATGGTTGCTCCTTTCCTTTTGAATAAGATGCTTGAGGAAGAGATGAGTGCGTTCAACCATGTCTTGACCTTGGGGGTTGAACGGAATTCCAAAGTGATGAGTGATGTTGTATAGCCTCAGGAACGCGGCGAAGGAAGCGCTGCTTTTGGCGGTATGGAGCCAGAGAAGGGGCCCCTTCTGCCAGAGGAGCCCAGTGGGCGTACCCGTGGTAGGCAGGATCAGCGCCAAGATGGCTCGGTTGGGGTCGTGACGCTGCAGTTGGCATTCTAGCAGGGCATCATTGACAGCTCGGATGGCCTCCTGCGCAGCCGAGGTAATAGCGATTTTCTTTGTTACGGCCTGCGGAGGGTCTTGGTCGGTTTGCAGGAGGGCGAAGAGGGGTTGTAGTTGAGCGGTGGTGATCGGGAGAGCCGAACGGAGCCAATTGATGTGCCCACAGATTTGCTGTAGCTCTGTCAGAGATAGCTTCTGTGGAATGGCCAGTTGGGGGGCCGCAGGCGTGATGGTGTTGTGGATGTTGAAGCCTAGAAAGGTGAAGGGGAGCTCCATGCGTACCTTATCTTGTTGGACTTGTAGGCCAAGGTCGTTGAGATGGCACAGTAATGCTGTGACGATGGCTTGGAGGCCTCCGGGGGTTTCATGCGCCACGAGAAGGTCATCCATGTAATGAACAATGTATGCAAAGTTCTTTAATGGCTGAATTGCCTTATTGACATAAAGCTAGCAGATGGCCGGGCTGTTTCGCATTCCTTGCGGGAGGACTCGCCATTGGTAACGCTCAGCTACTTCTTGGTGATTGGTGCATGGGAGCGTGAAGGCGAATTTTGGACGGTCTTTTGGGTGCAGTGGAATGAAGAAGAAACAGTCCTTGATGTCAATGGTGGTGGCGCACCAGTGTCTAGGTATAGCCGTGGGGTGGGGGCACCCCGTTTGGGGGGAGCCCATTGGGCGGATGTGCTTGTTGATCTCACGCAGGTCGTGGAGGAGCCAGTACTTGCCTGACTTCTTCTGAATGACGAAGATGGGTGAGTTGTACGGACTGGTGGATGGCTCAATGTGTCCTGCGTCAAGCTGGTCATAGACAAGAGCTCGGAGAACTAACAGTTTCTGGGATGAGATGGGCTGCTGCTCCACCCAAATGGGTTCCTCGGTATCCCATTCAAGAGGAGTGGGTGCTGGAGGTGTAATGCGAGCAGTGGCGTATATCATTGAGGGGGAGCCGTGGATAGAATGGCTCCACAGTTCGAGAGGACATCCCGGCCCCAGAGGATATTGTCAATGCCGGGCAGGACAAGGGGGCAGAAGGTGCCTTGGCGGCCTTCCTTGTCCTTCCAAATAAGATCTCGGCTGGTTTGGAATGAGGGAGCTGTTCCGGTGGCTCCAATGACGCAGGGGCCGGGGAGCACACCCAGTTGTGTGCGGCTGTTTCTGGGAAGCAGGATATTTCTGCCCTGGTGTCAAGGATTCCCTCGAACCATTGGCCTTCAACCTCTAACTCCATTATTGGTTTCTTGGGTCCCAGTGGAACGGTTCACATTACGGCAGGGGGTGGTGGCGTGGGTGAACGGCCTCTTGCTGGCGGGGCTGAGGCCTGTCCCCTCTCGCGTTTAAAGGCTGCCGTTGGCTGTTGGCGGTGCGGCAGTCACGGGCCCAATGGTATCCTTTGCCGCAGCGGGGACATGGGGTGGGAGGCGCGCGTGGTCTGGCTCCTCCGGTGTCTTGAGGCATGTTCGTGGATGGTTGTGGTCGGGCGGCATGAGGGCATTCGCGGGCAAAATGTCCGGTTTCTCCGCATTTGAAGCAGTCAGAGGAGAGGGACATGGCCGTGGCTATGGCCTGAGCCAGCGCGGTGGCCTGCGGGTCTATGTGGGAGCAGGCCAGGATCCAGTCGTGTACTCCCCTTTCCTTCATTGGTAGGATGGCTTGTCAGCAGGCATTGGTGGCCCCTTCCAGAATGAGTTCCCGGGCAAGGGCTTGTTGTGCACGCTCTCCAGGGACCTTGCGCTTGCAGGCCTCCTGAACCCGGGATACGAAGTTGGCGAAGTCTTTGTCTTTTCGTTGGACTAGCTTGGCAAGTGGCTCAGGTCTGGTGGCGGAGCAGCTGCGGAAAGCACGTAAAGCCAGCTCGCGAAGTTGGAGCCAGAACTCGGGGGGGGGGGGGCGTTGTGATATTGGGCCGGATTGGCGAATTGGCCCGTGCCTGTGTAAGCGTCCGGGGGATGGCGAGCCCCGACACGGGCGTTGTGTGACACTTGCTTTTCTGCCTCTGATGTAAAGTGAGCACGCCAGTCGATGAATTGGCCAGGGGTTAGAATGGCCCGAGCGAGGGAAACCCAGTCATACGGAACCGCGAGCTGAGTGCTAAGCTCCTCAAGCAAATGTTGGGCATACAGGCTACCGAGGCTGTCCTCTTTAACAGCTTTGCGGAGGTTTTTTATTTCGTCGGCTGTAAAGGGGTACCAATCCTGCGGACGGTGCCGCGAGGGGGCGGCATTCAGCGGGTATAAGAGCGGCGTCTGATGCGCGGGGGCCTCTGCCCGCGGGGGCCAAGTACCCATGGGCCCTCTGGTGGATGAGGGATCCGCGGCGGGGGGGGGCCCAGGGGGTGGGGCGAGAACGTGGCTCGTCCCAAGATGGTGGCGCCTCACAAGATGGTGGACTGCCCCAGGGGGTAGGCGGCTTGTAAGATGGCGGCCGCTCCTCTTCCGGCGGGGGCCAAGATGGCGCCGTGGCCGGAGGGGGCGGGTATAGGGGGAGGGACTTCCCTTTATCCTCCCAAGAAGAAGGCAGAAGTTCGCCATCTTGGGGTGAGGTAGGCGCGTCTGGTTTGGGCGGGCAAGAGTTCAGGGCGTTGTTGAGGCAGCTGGACAAGGACTCGGTGTCGGAATCACTGTCTGACTGAGACTCCTCTCCCTTGCTCTTACCGCAGGTGCAGTGGAAAGCGTCCCGATTGACGGGGGTGCCCTGGAGGCACGAGCGAATGGCGATGAGTGTGGGGAGAAGGCTGGGGGGAAAACACTTGTTCTCATACTCCATAGCCACCGTGACGCGGTCAATGAGGTTAGTGTACGTGTCCGGGTCCCACAGCTGGCAAGTGGAGAGCCAGGGGTTGAAAGGCAGCAAAAGATCCCAGTACATTTGGAGCTGCTTTACTGAGACATTCATATGATTGGTGTCTAAAAGGCCGGCAAGGGCCCTAACCTGAGGCGCCTGGCGGGAGGAAAGACGGCTGCCCATGGCGACGACGGTGGGGCCTAGCGAAGACGGGGGTCCTTACCTTGCGGGCAAGGCGTGTGGGGGTCCGGCCGGGAAGTTGTTGCCCCCACGTTGGATGCCAAATGTCGCAGTGTGGGCTCGCCCGGAGGGCCGCTGCAGGGGCGGTGTGGGCTCGGGCGGAGGGCTGCAACACACGGAGGGGCCTTCCGAGAAGGCGCTCCAGGGCCGGCAAGGTGTGGAGGACGCGTGGTAGGAAGAAGACTACCGAGGAGACCAGGATCTGTGCGCAAGTCTGATTTATTCAGGAAGTACAGCGGTTAATATAGGGCGAAGACGGAGGAGGGGCAGGGGGCGTGGCCGGGGGGCGGCAGACGACTGATAGGTTCGTGCAGGGGTGCATCGCTGGTTGCGGGCAGAAGACAGGGTAGCCAGGGTTCTCGGCGGCAGCGAGGCGGGGCTGTCATGGCGCGGCGGTGGCCCTCGGGGGAGAGGAGGGGTTAGGCCACCGAGGGGGAAGCGGGTGCAGCTGGGCAGAGGGGCGGGCAGTACGCCCGAACCCCAAGCGGAGGGCCTTAACGCCGTTCCCGCCACCCGGGTCCGACTCGCACCGGCGCCTGGAGACGAGCCAACCCTTGCTGTCGCCGTGCTCCCACACGGTGCCACCCTACAAATATTTGACTACTGCAATTGCCTCTTTACTGTGTCCTGCTTATTTCTCTATAACTTATTCTACTTTTTTAACTTGTTAGATCATTTCACTCTTCTGCTTAAAATATATGTTAGTGACCTATTGTTGTGAAAGAGACCATCCCCAAACTTAGCAATGTATAGCAGCAACTATTTCAAGTGGGTCAGGAATTTGGTCTAAGCTTAGCTGAATGGTTTTCCTGATGGTACTACCTGGTCACATTCTGTGACTGTAGTTATCTGGGAGCTACCTGGGGCTTGATGGTCTTAGATGATCTCACATGTCTGGTGTTTTGTTCTGACTGTCAACTGGGCCACTTATACCCCACAAGTTAGACTGGAATTTTTTAAGTAGGGGAGTAACATTCTAAGACAGCAAGTCACCTGTTTCAAGCATTTATGCCTTTGTGTCATAACTGTTGATGTTCTACTGGTCAAAGAAAATCACATGCCAAAGTCCAGAATAAATATGCAAGGGGACTATAAAGGGGCATGGGAGGCATGTTATTCATAACAATCTTCCATAGTTTACCCTCTGGCTCTAGTAAATCATGAGTCTCCCTTATGCAATAAATCTCATGTCTCCCTAGTTCCCAACAGTTTCATTTGATTATAACATCTGGACAGCAGTCCATGATATTGTAATCTGTATCAGGTACAACATATCCACAAGATGTCTATGGATAGATAATCTTAGGTTTATCTTTGATCAAGAGAACTGTGAACTAAAAAAAAGACTAAACATTTACACATGCTCCTGGAATGCATACAATAAAGGTAGATGCACACACATAAATAATAACAAATTACAAATATTGGTTAAGTGCAAAGGTGAGTGTACCAGACAGGAAGAACACAAGAAGAACAAAGGGAAAGGCTATATTAGAGTGTCAAGAAAGTCTTGAGCTGATCCTTGAGGAATTGGATTAAGGAGAGGAGCCAAGTGTGGAGTGGTTCTGACCCTATGCGTGATGTGTGCACAGGACTGAGAATAAGAGGGACCTCTTGATTGGAGATGAGCAGGTCTAATTACGGTAAAATAAAATTTATTTCCCTGAGCACATTGGAGACAATTTCCTTTAAGCACATTGGGTCATATTTTCCTGCATTCTCTGTACATGGTTTTATGATGGTATAGGATTTAGGAGGTAGTGACGGCCTTTGAAAACATTAGACATGTTATTGTCATGCCACAGGCATGCTGGATGGCAAGACAAAATCTGAGTAGACCAATTTCAAAGCTAGAGAGAGGGTAGTGATGAATTCTACATGTGCAAAACTTATAACTTAGTCCCAGGGTAGGAATAAAGACCTCTGAGTATGTTTTGAGCTTCCAGAGTGAACTGCATTAATTCAATTGGTAATCAAAGGTGCCAGAGAACACATCAGAATGAAAAAGTTTGCACATGCATTGGGGCAGTCCATTAACCACATTCCTGCCAAATCCATGGTGTTAAACAGTAATTAGAACACTATGCATTTGTTTTCTGCTCCACCCCTTGTGCCCCTTGAAATTACCCTATATTTTAGTCTTAATGGGACATCATAATACAGCCAAGAATTGCAAACTCAACAAATTGTGAAGTTGGGAAACTTGGGGGAAAGTCACATGAAGGACACATTTTTACTGCAGTAACTGACAATTATCTTCAGAGAGGTTTCGAAAACTGCCTCATAAATGTAACATCCCAATCACATACTGATTGTTTAATGGAAGATATGAAAATTTGGTTGACGGAGCTGTCATTTCCAGGCGGGCATTCTCATCTGAAATAGGCACTAAAGACTTCAAGGAGAAAAGGCCCAGGTGAGCATGCTCTACATGGACCCCTGTGAGTTCGATTCTGATCCACTGAGCCTCTCAGCAGCCCTGCAGGGGCTTGGATCATGGCATAATTGCTGCTCTGCCCACCTGGAACCTCTGTTCCCTCTTCTGCCAGTTCTGCTCATCCCTCAATCTGCCCCTCCTCCCTGAAAAAAATCCCTTGTTTCTCAAATCTGCTCTCATCTCTTCTTCCTCTAATTCCTATGGCCTTTAGCACTCAAGCCTCATAATTAAACTCTGAATTATAGACCATTTTATTGGAATTAATAATACAATTTTAACATGACATGTGTTCTGCACTATTGCTTCAAGTATACAAGGTTTATATTCCAGCTCGAAATGCATAATGATAAAAGCCCATTAAGAATGACTTTGGTAGTAGGCGTTTCTGACCTAGGTTTCTCTTAGATGACATTGTTGTCTCAAGAACAACTTGCACCTATACATCCATGTGTGTGAATCTGTATGTGTTCCTTTTTGCATTTGGACCCTTTGTTTGAGTAAGTCTCTCATTACTCTAGGGGAGAACTTAAATTGATTTTAATTCTAAAATATATTTGTATGCATACTAAGGGAAAGTTATTGCCCTAAGTTTGTGTTTGGGGAGGGGAAGAGGTCAGTGAGTGGATGAAGAAATTACAAAAATATATCACATAATCTCACTAGAGATTATGACTTATCTATGTAAACTGCTTGTGAATGCTGACAGATAGCCACCTCCTACTGGGAAGAGGGGCTGTGAGGATAGAGACCTGTTTCTAGTTGAGCAATGGCACAGAATTACTGTGGTGCATGAGTCAAATCACAAACTCTTTAGCCTTTAGATGCCACACAAGGAAAATGGGTACAGAGCCATGGTGTCCAGAGTGATGCCAACAACTAGGGATTGAACAAGATGATCTTTGGGGGTGTGGGAAGAGAATATCAACTTACACTATTAAAAGCACTGAATTACTTTTAAATGCACTTAATTTTATTTTGACATGGGCGGCCCTCTCTCTTGGTGCTTAAGTCAGACAGGGACATAACACATCTGGAGCTGAGCTGTCCTGATGGGAGGGTGAAGAATCCATAGTGCAGAGGGTTCAGTGGGACTTCGATTATACTTTATATTGCCCATTCTGTAGATTTATGGATTATTTTCTCTTCTTTTAACCAATCTAACTCTCATAGAATGGACAAATGACTTACGATATTCCTGTTGAGAAAACTGTGGGCTGAAGATAATGCTAACAATATGAGCCCAGGAGAATTGCCTTGCTAGAGGCATGGTGGAGCCAACAGTTTTCCTCTTCCTAGTTCTTCTTCACCTCCATTACCAGGAAAAATTAGGGCAATCCAGGCATATTGAACAGGGGTCAGCAAGTGGAGGAGGGCAAATTCCATCTCTAAAAAAATGGATATTTGGAAAATGTTTCTATCTTTGTGTGATATTTTTGCCAAAATTTATTATTAGAGATCTCATATAAACACACTGAAATTTCAGGAAAAATGTTCTATCCTGCTTGATAAGCTAAAAGTTGACTAGCAAAATCCCAACAAATGCTTTTGTTTAGTGGGTACATGGGATTGAAAAGTGAGTTCATGATTAGTCAGCAGAGGCATTTGTACCTTCATCTATGAGCATTATGTGTCTTCATGAGGGATCA
The DNA here is from genome assembly GCF_030445035.2 of Dasypus novemcinctus. NCBI lineage: Eukaryota > Metazoa > Chordata > Mammalia > Cingulata > Dasypodidae > Dasypus > Dasypus novemcinctus. The sequence continues at coordinate 53,778,520 of NC_080688.1, forward strand.
TTCACGGTTCTAGCTGCCACTGAATCCAAGAATCAAAGTAAACTGAAGTCAATACTGGAACTTAAAATTGTTCTTACAATTATTATTATGAATAACGATTTCAATGCTAGCAAAAGACTAACATTAAATTGACATTAAATAATAACACAAAAATGTAAATATTGGTAATTTCATTTGTTTCTTATATTTTTAAAAAATCATATCTAAACGTAAGTTTTATAATTTCTGCAGCATATTTTTATGGTATCAATATATGTATTTGTGTATATATTCTTATATGAATTTTTGCATGTATGTATGCATGAGTATATATGTATTTATACATATGGGTATGACAAATTCATTTTTTTCCTGATAGGAGTATATGGCTATAAATTCAGTTCGAGGCCAGTGCACTTGAAGTTCAAATTTTGGGAAGGACTATGTGACAGATATGTAACTGCTTTTGAAAGTATTTTATATGTGCATACAAGTAATGATGAAGAGTGCTATCTGAGAGACAAAGTACAAGGCTGTTAGCCCAAACGATCAGTGGGTGCAAGCAGATGCCAAGAACAGATATGATTAAAATGAGGATGGGGAACAGGTGTAGTCAGAGGTTTGAGTGCCTGCTTCCCATGTATGAGGACCAGGTTCAATCCCTGGTACCTCCTAAAAAACTAGGGATGATTTTATTTTTCTGAAAGAATTCAATTCTAATTCTTCACTTGTCTCTTCAAGGCCTTACTAAACAAACCCAATCAGACTTCTCAGCCTTATTACTCACTGAATACTTGAATGAATCCTTCTCTCCAACCTAACTGGCCATCTATTTGTCTCCCAGATATGCCTAACTGGTGTTCACTTACCTCAGGAGGTTCTTTCCTACTCTTCATCTGAAGTTCTATACTGTGTTCTACTGACCTTGCTGTATCCAAATCCTACTCATGCTTCAGGACCAAGGTCAGCTCTCTTCTCTAACTCCAATCTTAGACCACTTTAGCCCACAATTTTCTTTCTTTTCTAAACTAATAGTGGTTTCTACCTCTGCCACTCATTTGACAATCAACTATATAATGCATTGTGACAGCTCTGATATTACATTGTGCCATATCCTTATTTTGCTCTTCTGTTTTTGTTTTTTGTTTTCTCATTGCTTTATGACTCTAACTTCATTCACATGTCCTTTAGTGTAGGGTGGCATTTCTGCCCTTCTATAATATTTGTCCTTAATCTGTGAACAATGTATAATTAGAGTCAGAGAAGTTGTTTAATAAATATTAGTGTTTAGACTAAAGGACAGGCCGTTCTGTTTATTATTGGCCTTCCTCACATGAAATTAGAATAACAAAGTATATTCATAAGGCTGTGTGATGATTAAACATACAATGTATGTGTAGTGAAAGAATGTCTGTCACTTAGTAAGCTCTTGTAAATTTTATATTTCCAAGGATTAACTCACTGATGGCAACATGTCACAAACCTACCTGTTTTGTAGCAGCAATTGGACAGGAATGAAAGATTTCTAGATATGGTTCATTCATTTATTCATTTATATCAGGCACTAAGGATGAGATCTATAACTGTCATTTTAGTGTACCTTCCTCTTCTATTTTATCAATTATCACCCTCCAAAATTTTCTTCCTATAAGCAAGAGAAGGAATTATAATTTCCTTGACTTATCAGTGATTGATGCTAATAGAATGATCTCTCTGACAATTCAATATACTGACCACTGTGGGAAAGAAAAAGATGTGGACACACACACCTGCAGTTACCTTAATCAGATCTGAAACTTCCTGCCCACAGATATTTAATTCATTAATTCTGTTTGGCTGTTGGTCTGACACCATCACTCTAATACAATATGAAGTGCTAATTACCACAAAATCCAATGGTACAACTTACAGGGAGAGAAAAACCTTTTTCCTCTCCTTATTGGAAATTGCCTACTCCATCTATTAAATTTGATCAGCATTTACCATGATAGGAGAGGAAACCACAGCCCTGCATTTGCCATGAGCCCTAACTAATGCAAAGACAGTTCACTCTCAATCCATGTTATTTTTCAGATAATGCAGCACATCACTGTGTGCTTAAGAGTTTCTCTAGGTAATCTAAGAAGACAAAACAAATCTGAGTTTCTGTATCCCTTTATATGGGTAGGCCAGTTTGCAGAGGCCAGGATCTTCTTCCTTTCATATGCTCTGAATCCAGGCAGTAAAGAATTGGCCATCCATTTTAGCCCATTTCCTAAATTAAATGGGCTGGTCACTTTCAATTTTCCTTCCAGGTCCAGATTTCTTAAAAACAACACTTCCATTGCCTGAGACTTCTCTGTGAGAGTGTATGTGAATCCTAAATCTAGGAACCCCACTGCCTCTCCAAGGAGATCACTCCCTCTGCCTATGTTTCTGCTAAGGTCACCAAGTCAAGGTCCCTAGGGATCCCCGAAAGGCATTTCCTTTCCTTTGTAGTCAGTTAACAATTGAGCAGCCAGTTTTGTACCTGAAGGCATTGTTAAAATCATCCACCTCAGCTTCTCTCTTGGTGTCTCCTAGACCCAGACTTCCCCTCTGTTTCCCTTTTCCCATTTCACCCTCTTTGTCCATGTAGCCTAATGACCCTGAGCCTGTGAGTGGTAGGTGGGCAGTGGGAAGCGTGGAGATGGTGTGTGAGAAAGGGCTGCTGGGGTGGGGAGGAGGCTGCAGGCATGGGCAGAGCTGCCAAGCTGCTGCCACTCTCAGGCCTCAAATGAGCCCTCTGAATTCTAGGCTATCAATCTCACCTCTTTCAATAGCACTCCTATGGTTTTGTGTGTGTGTGTGTGTGTTTTAACACAATTGCATTTTCATGGTGCTTATAGAATGCAACAATGGGAGAAGGCAAGAGAACTCAGGGCACAAACCTCTTTAAAAAGTTCACTATATCTATGTGCAGTGGATGAAATATTGAACATCCAGTATATTGTTTTAAAAAGGAATATTAAACAACTGTGCAGGACTGTCTGGTTATATTACAGAGTCTATCTTCTCATGTGTCAGCAACAAGTAACGCTGAAGGAGGCCTAATTATCATATTCACTGTGGTACAGGTAGTAAAACAGTTTTGCTTGCATTGCTCAGGATGTTCAGGGCTGAAATAGATAAACTATGTGGGAGACTAGTAATAGGTAATTATTCTCTACTTACATATTCAGCCTCATAATTCTAAATTAAGGTAAGTGGAAAAAGCTTATAAAATATTCAAAGCTCCTTTATCTTTCCTCCTCCCTCTTATTAGAAACTGTGCATGAATTTGCATAGAATAAACTGAGCTCATAAATCAAATAAGAAACTGCAAGAATGCTCTTTGTAAGTTATAATTTAAGGTTAACTGTAGCACATTTTGCTTACTGTATTATTAATGACTTTCGTTCACTCATGACAAGATTACATATTAAAAATTGTTGGTAGACAAAACTCAGTTCATAATCAATTTGCTTCTTAATGTGAGCAATCTGCGTGCATCCCTACGGCAGAGGCAGGTTTAGTGAGGATAATGGAAGGAGTGCCTTGGGAAGAAAGGTTCTCACATAGTTGGGCTCCTGCAGGGTTGTGATTGACAGGCAGCTCCAAAGGGGAATTAAGGGACTGGTGAAGGGCAAACCCTGGATGGCTCAGTCAAGGCTCCAGGCTGCTCTCCAGGTCCCCTGAGCCAGACTCCACCCTTCATCAGCCCCCTCCTTCCTCCCTTGCCTTCATACAATGTTTTAGACTTTCGAATCACTTTCCCCTACTTGATGTCTTTTCATTCTCACAGCCTTCTTGTCATTTTTTGGTCACATCTATTTACTAGAAAATGTCTTTCTTTCCCACTGTCAAACCAACCCAAATAATTTTCATATTACTTCTCAAATCAGGCTTTCAGGTACTCTAATTGTCCTTTTTTCTCTTGTTACGCTTCTTCCTTTTCACTGTATGTTTAGATTTCCAGCCAGATCCTCTCCTTATTCTTTACTTCTGTATTTCAACATTTCTGCTCTTCTTCTTTAGAAACATGCCTGGTCCTGCCCCGCCCCCCATCTCCATAGTTACAGCTTCTTGCCATCCCTCCCCATCTCCAAGGTCTACCTGTGGGCCAAGTTCTTCATTGTAGTAGATTTGGATAACAGGTACCTTTTGCTGTGTGTAGTAGAGAGACTTGCTCTCTCTCTTGGCTGGAGAAGCAGAGAGACAGGCAAAATGTTTACGGGTTATTTGATTGGAAAGTCAGCGTGGGTGGGTTTGACTATGCATGTGTTGCAGACCAGGCTCTGCCTCAGGTAGATTTTGGGGGGAGAATAATCCCTGACTTATGTATATGCCTGGCTGCCTTCAGAATGTATAGGAAAATATTTGAATAGTGAAATATTTTATCAAATTATTGTATTTCTATGTTTTATCTTACTGCTATAGAACCTGGTAGGTTTGCTGTCATTTGCTTAGAGAATGTGTTGAAAAATGATGTCAAAAACCCTAATATCACTGGAATCACTTGAGATTTAAGTTCTTGGGGTGAGGAACTTTGAGGCATCCATCTTACCTAAAGAATCAAGGAATCATTGACTAGCAATAGTATAGTATCACCGGGGAGGATCAGACTGAAGAGTTTTTTGTTATTTGATGCTAATTCTTAAGAAATGGAAATGACTTCCTGTCTTAACCTTCCAAGTCTCAGAATCCTCCTTACCCCATCCTCTGCACATGAAAATACTCCAAAAAAAAAAAAAAAACAACTGGCTACATTCAAGGGACTTAGTGCAAAGCCAGAGGAGGTACAAAGAAAAAGAATGTGTCAAGATGTGGTGTGCAGGCCGGAATGAAAGGGATCTGAGCCTAAGACATGTATGAAGTATCCTGGAAACTTGAAAGGGGAGGTGACTCATCTCATTGTAAAAAAAAATCTAGGACATTAGCTAAGTTTAAATTAAATAAGAATTAAATGAAAAGTCAAAAGGGACTATTTTTTTTCTGCCTGACCTTTAAATTGGAGTGTTCTTAGGGGATGCATCCTCCTTCTTTTCTTACTCAGCTCACCCCTAGGGCGATCTCATTACTCTCCAATTGTACATTTTAACTGATGACTCTCTGGATCTCTAAACCAGCGCAGCCTACTCACAGCAGCTCCAGGCTTGTGCTTTCAACCTCCTGCCATACGTTCCCATGCAGTTGTCACACAGTGCCTCAAAGCTACCGTATCTCAAATGGAGCGCCCTTTCTTCCCCCATCCAAACAACCCCTTACACGCTCCATCTTGGCACAGGGTCCCCACCCCCCAAGCCACCATCTGGCAGATCTTCTTACCTTATCTGCCTTCTCCAGTCTCAGGGCCCTCACAATTCCCAATATCTCCCAAATCCAAGCCTTACCTGCACACCCAGGGCCTTGTCTCAGCACAGGTACTCATCTAGGGGGCACTGCTATCGTCTCTTGGTTGGTTGATGAAGTTATCATCCCCCAACCTGTCATCTCTACAGCCATAGAGTGAGCTTCCTACGACAACACTTTGGTCATGTCCTGTCTTATTTAAAATCCTTCAGGGACTGTTTTTAGGATTAGTCGGTTCTCAGCATGGTATACGTAACCCCTCAAGATCCTGCTTTTGCTTACCTTTTTCTTTTCTTATCCTATATCTCAACTATAGACTCCCTGAATGCAAAAACGCTTTTTACTTCCCATTCAGCCAGAGGCAGGGTTTTTACTTCTGAGATGTTGCCAAAAATGTTAATTTAATTCATTAAAAATGTATTGCACATCTATTATGAAATTCTAGGAATTGGGGAAGTTGGAGAGTGAAGACAGTGTTGAGAAAGAGTAGAAGAAGGAAAACAGAGAAGGCCCTGTGATCTTTCCAAGGGCACTGCAGTCAGAAGCCCAGGGGAATGGGCTTGCTGAGCAGAAGCTACTCTGTCCTGAGAGCACTTCGAATCCTTGATGGTTTGGGTGGAGACTTGAGTGGAAGATGTGAATTGATCGATGAGTGCATTAGAGCTCTTTCCCCAGTTTTGTAAACTCAGAGGCACAATAGCAAGAATTAACATTTGAAAAAGGATTGGTTATTGAAGTGTTTTTTTTCCATATGGTTATATAACTCTAGCTGAGCTTGCTTATGAGATTTTAGGCTCTCTAATTTTGCCGGGTTCACTTTGTCACAACTGTTTAGTTATTACTGCTGCAAGGTCCATCAGAGAAGGCTTTAATGTTAATTAAAGGGCCACACTACCAAGCACCTTGTGGGGAACAATGGCCCAGCCAGCTGGGAGAGAGGAGGAGCCAGGCTATCTGCCTATGCTAGTACTTTGTGTTCTCCACTTGAGAAGGACACTCCCAGGATGGTGGGAAATGAAGAAAACAAGGAAACAGAAGAAAAACAAGAAGAAAAGGGACTTCTATAATTCTGCCACTTGCAAGAGTTAGACAACACAGCTGTTAACATTACCATCCGGGAGTTGAGAGCAACCTCACCCTCAAAGTCTCAAAATCACTCGCAGTGAATTGTCAACTGACTGATGCAGACATACACCACGGGTTCTGAGGAGAAAAACAGTGAGGACTCAGTCCTTCAAGGGGCCTTGAAAGAAGAATAGGAATGAAGTGTGGAATGGGAGGAACAAACCTGTGAGGGCAGGAAGGCAAAGGAATAACTTGAGAGACATGGATTCTTGGTTCCGTGATGCTCAAAGGGTCTTGTGCAGATGCCAGGCTGAAGTAGAATATACACATTGGAGGCTATTGGCTTTGACTCTTTGCATACAGAGAAGAACTTTTCTGAGAGTTGGGCTGAAGCAAACTAGACTTAGTCCTCAATTTTGTTTTCAACTCTCTTTTGTATGAAGCAAATCGAGTCCACCTTCATTTCCCTCCTACACAATTCTACTCTTCTCACTGGTGCAAGCTGCCCCTGACACTTTGTTGTGTGTCCTTCCAGTCCTCTTTATGTACACTGTTTATACCTGTAGATACAGCTACATGTTTTCTAATATATGTGTGTGTCCTAAATGGGATATGACTTCATTCCAGTTTTTGGTAATCTCTAAAGTGTCCTACGCTATGGATATCTAAGGATTTATTTATGCAATATGTTATTGATGGGCATTTAAGTTGTTGACAATTTTTCCCTATGGCAAAATGCATCTTAGTACTTAAATATTTGGACACAAGTATACATTTCTCTGTTGGACTGGCCCATAAAAGTAGGACTGGCAAATTTGAATAAAGCTGATGGATTGAGTTCCAAAAAGAGTCTATCCATTTACACTCCCACCAAAGCACATAATGTGTGTTAGTGTCCATTTCACGCATCAGTGTTATCTTTTTGGTTGCAAAACTGATGTGTGAAAAAATAGCATGTCATTATTGTTTTAAAATATATTTTCTTGGCTTTTATCTCATTTTATTTTTCACCTCTATTTTTATTGCTCCAAAAATGCCATTTGTCTGATCTCTATGCCTCATTAATTAGAATTAAATCAGTTTAAGTTCCACTGCATTTTCCTAAACATCAAATACCTAAGCCAAGTAATGTGAAAGTGTTAAGTGAGTTAAATAGTCAATTGATCAATATATATTCACTAGGCAATTAATGCCTCTAGTCTGTGCTGAATATTGTTGGGTATACAATTCTGGCTTTCAAGAAGCTTATACGATCTTTTAAGGTGATAAGACTCAAACTGTAATCAATGACAGTCCACTGTTTACCAGACACCAAGGACTGTAGGCAACCACAGAAGAAAGGGAGCTCTGTAGTTTGGAGTAGCTGGGAGAAAGTTCAATGAAGAAGTTGGAGTTGTGCTTAACTTTTGAAGAGGGATGCTGAAGAGAAGGAAAGCATTTTAGACTGGGGGGAATAGTGTGAGCAGAGGTATCATGTGGGTAAATGGTAGCTTTCAGAAGATAGCAGGCATCTTCTGTACTTGAGCTGCTCAGTGAATACTCCCCTACCACCCAGCATGCAGAGGTAACTCTTTCAGTCCCCTCTCTGGGTCATCTGCCTCTGCTCTTTCTCACCTTGATCTGCCTTTTTGAGGCTGTGTGTCAGGGAACATGACTTTCAGGTTGTGGATTTAAGAGGACAGATAAGGACAGGGCAAGAATCCACCCTTCAGAGCTCCAGTGGATCTCCCAGGAAGCTGCTGGATCCAAGACCTGCCTGATTGCAGCCCCTAAAGCCTCATCATTTTGTACAGAGGTGCCATTGCTGCAATTACAATCTAAACCCGGAGTCAATTACTCACTGTGTGAATCACCCCCAAAAGATTGCTTTTTCCTTTTCCATTAGTATCACACATAATTGCACTCTGTATGGTTCCTAAACTCTTATTCCTGACTCTGATGTCCAAAAGGATCTGGTCGATTATAAAGCCCCTTCATCTCCTGCCACTGACCTCAACATTTTCCATAAGGTTCTGTTACTATTTTCTTCATTAACAATACACCCTCCTCCTACAATTAATTATTCAGCTCCTTGTGAGGAAAGAATCACTGTGTTTTCCCTGCTGATTTTTCCATATGTTCATCCTTTCTTCTTTGTCCCCTTATTAACAAGGAATGTTAACACTCACATACTCCAGGGTTGTAGGGATGGTTGATTTTGATGGTACTGTACTTTCTCTTTTATAACCACTCTCCCTTGCAGACCCACTCTTCCCTACCTCTTGGCCCTCAAGAGCCCTACTGCCTGACTCTAAGCATAACCTCTCTCTGGTTTTCTCCCTGATTCAATCTTGAGCTGCAGCTAACTCCTGCTTTCATTCTCCTCCTGCTATTCAACGTGGCTGTCCCAGGTATTACCATGCATTATCTGCTCCTGAGGCTTATTAAATGGGATCAACTGATTCATCATAAATAATTTAACAGCTGCTAACTAACATAACATGTGTTAACAAAGGCAAGAGTCATGCTGAGCCCTCGGCAGCAAGGGATATGGAGAATGGGAAGAAGCTGGGGTAGGGAAGACCCTAATGCAGCCTGTTGACCTGGCTAGATGAAGAAAGGGGACAGGCAGGCTTGTATCTGGTATCTAAAGGCTGTGGTGACTTCATTCCATGTTTGGGTCAGAAATTTTATTTAAAAGGACCAATTTGGTAGAAAGACACATTAATAGGGAATTCCAGGCAGTGATGATATTTCAAGAAAGCCAAAATAGTAATGGCTCTTGGAAACATTTCACATCGAACACATCTACCAGCAGGAGTGTTTGATGGGACAAAGCATTTAAAGGGTATTCAGAGCAGGATCCCAAAATGATACAGAGTGTGAACATTCCAGATAAGCAGGCTAAGTTTAAGGTCAAGGGCACAGGGGCCACATATTACTGGAAACCCAAGCCAAGATTCAGTCGTTGAGAATGAGAAAGCATAGCAGAAGCTTATGGGGGGTTGTAGCGTAGGTTCAGGTTTAGGGAGCAGTCCCTGTAAACTGGACACTGAGCCTTTGTAGCACAACCAATTCGAGGGCCACTTACCAGTGGAGGAGGATCCACAAATTCTTTACTGGCCTTGTCCAGAGCCAGGATGGGTACAAGTTCATCTTTACCCCAAAGGGGCTGGATTTACCAAGGCTGACATGCCTTGCCACTTGCCTATTAAAAGACGGAGCTCAAAGACGCAAAGCCTTTTAACTCAAGCCATGTTTCAAAAATAAGCAGTCAAGAGGACTCAGAAAATCAAACATACAGTCAGGGGTAAACATTCTCTATCCATGTTTAAAATAAGTTCTTCAAACATTGGCATGTCCAGTTACAAATGAATATAAGATAACATAGTTTGTCAGATGAGATGTATAGCTGGTACTTCCAGAGTCACAAGAAGCAATTGTGGGTTGAACTAGCCATCATTGAAAAGGTGAGTCTCTTGAGGTCAAAATTATTTCCCTGCCTTACTCTCAGGGCCTTGCACATAGTGCAACATAGTCCACACCTTTACAAACAGTAGACTCATGGGCAGAGCAGCACCTTGATGCTATGGAGATGGATGTGCTTGATAAAGGAGGAAATTCATCATGATGGGAAGAGAGAAGTGAATGCAGACCACAGGGAATGTCCAAAGTGAAAATGTGCAGGAGGAACAAAAGTGTCAATGTGTGGTACCCATGAGGATGAGGATGATGATGGTGGTGGTGATGAGGATGATAATTTATTGAGCAGTTTCTATAAAAATCATAGCTAACCCTTCCTGAGCACTTAGTGTCTGATACTGTGTAGCATACTTTAAATACATCAACTCTTCACAACAACTCTGTAAGTAAAATGCTATTATCTCCTTTACATATGTAATTGAAGCTAGGAGAGGGTAAGTAATTTGCCCTTAGGACCACACAGCTACTCTCTGGCTAAGCTGGATTTAACCTAATGCTCATCTGAAATGAGTTGTTGAGCTCTTACCTTTACTAAAAGCTCTCATGTGACATGATAGGGACCAGTAGTTGTCAGTTAATAAAAATATTCAAATGCCATTTTCCAGGAGTAAGGGTCCTTCATTTGGAATTTTAATATCTTCCAATCTCCCTCTCCACGAGCATTTTGCTTTCTGCCTAGATGCCTGCTGTTCTTCTTGTCAGCATATACCATAACCATGATGCCTCATTTAGGATTTTCCATTTTGGTTTCTTTAAAGTGGAGTTAAGTTCTATGAAGGATGACACTTAGAAGTTTTATGAATTCCCCCCTCCCACAACTAATGCCTCACTCTAATTCAACAGGGTTTGTTGTGTTTTCTGCAAATTGCCTTCATCAAATCTTTTCAATTTAGTTTTCTTGAAAGAAATAATTATCATTTTTTTGCATGCATATTTTATTGGTTACCTAATACTTAATTAAAATGAGTCATTATAGTAAAAAGCCCAAATGGCAAAAATATGTTTGGTTATTAACACAACTGACCCTTGGTAGGTATGGAGGAAACCGGCAGGAAGAGAAGTATGCGGACAAATCAGAGAACCACCTCCCAGCCAAATGTTTTCAGTCTGCCCGTGGCGTAAGGCACCATCAATTAATCCTGAGAGTCAGGTAAGTGTCATCTGTTATCCTCATCGCACTGCCTCTCAACCAGGATAAGAAGAGTAAGAGGTCATGAGGGATGAGGGTTCAAGGAGGAAATGCTGCTAAAAGATTAAGGATGATAAGGTTTGCTTAATATTTTATATGTATATATACATACATATACATATATATATTTGCAAATACAAAATTTATGACCTTTGTAAAGGCAAATGTAAACAAAGTGGTAAACTTAGAAAGCAGATTGCAAAGAATTAAGGAGTGTCTAAGAGGTAGTTGAGGCAGCAGGTGCAAACTTTTACAGAATTGGGTACCTAGGTAAAGAAGAAGGATAAGCAGTCCAGTGGAGGAGCAAGGGGAGATTAAGCATTTTTTTTCCCCATGTAGAGGAGATAAGACCATTTGTTTAGTCAGAAAGTCAAATGCAGATGGACAGGCATATTAGAAGATAAGAGGAAATAGGATGAAGTAAGGTGGCAGAGAGGATTTGCTAAAAAATTTAAGGCAGAAATTAGCCCCCAAGAAGAGCAGGGGCAGGTCTTCTGAGACAAATGTAGGGACATATAAAAACGAAGACAGGATTCTGCAAGCTCTCCAAGAAGAGACTATACTTAGAAAGACAGATGATAGATGGATAGATGGTATAAAAATTTTAATACAATGAGGTTAGTGGAAGTAAAATACATGTAGTGATGATATAAATAAGGCAATAATCAACTATTCAGATGAAAAGTACTTTTCCAGGAAAACTAGTGGGAGGCAATTCCTGGCAGAGGAATGAGAGGGGCCATCTCACAGAGGTGGAAAATGGGGTATTTTTAGGTTTGGTGTGGTTCTGAGCAGAGTACTTGGATGGGATGGCAGAGGCGCAAGCTGAACAACTTGGCAGGGACTATCTCTTATTTTTAATTTAAAAATTTTTATTCTTATAATAAGGAGATTTGATTTTATCCTATAGTTTGGACACCTCTATCCAGCATTGATTTTTGAAAATTGATTCATATCTGTCACGAGGTCAGAGACATGACACAATGGGAGACATGTGATAACTTTAACTTTCTTTGGAGGCTATTAATTTCAGTCCCCTGATTTAAGGAGGTCTTTCTGTCATCTTAAAGAGACACATCACATTTGGAGCATAAAATGGAAGACCCTTGTTCCATAATTTAGGCTGAATGAGAATTCTCAAAGTTTATTTTTTCTGAACTAGAAAATAAAGTGAAAGAAATGTGCTTGATTAAAATATACAGGCTATCTTTATGTTCAATAAAGCATTTTTAATTTCCAGTAAGAAGGAGAGAGAAAAATAACAAGGAGTCTTCTGTCTAAGATCCCAAGGCAGAGGTAAGAGGCTGGGAGAGGAGATAAATATGAGCTATTGGCAGAGAAGGAGAATTGTTCTTCTTAACCCAGGCAGGGGAGAATCAGTACTAAGGAGAGAAGGGTTTAGTAAGACTTTCTGAGGCTTCCAAGTCTTCTACGAGTTTTCTTTTCATTTTTTTTTCTTTCTCCTTTTCTTCTTCTTCTTCTTTTTTTTTTTTTTTTAGCATCGACCAGAAAGCTTTGTTGTCTAGGAAAGGGTAAAAGGATGTCTGGCTGAATTGGAATTGACAAAACTAGGCAACTCAGACAGGGCAGTCTCGGGAGCAGCCTTTAACCACAAAAGAGATATTGAAGGTGATGCGATCGATAAAGCTGGGACGGACATGGGAGGAAGATGATGAAACCCATCAAATTCGATCACTGAGCCAGAGTGGTCAGTGTCAGCTTCCTCAAGAAGGGTCACTTGATGTCAGCCTCTTTTCAGGGTCTTTCACCTCCCCTGCTGATAGCCTTCTTAGGATCATAAAGTTTTAGTGTTGGAAGAATAATGTGTGCTGCTAAGTCCAAGCTTGTTTCTGGGACTGGAATCCCTTTCACAGGAACTTACATGAGTAGGTTTGGACCCATGGGTTACAAAGCCACCATCTCAATTGTCCAGAATGCTTTGTAGGTAATACCCCTCTCTTTGAAGATGCATTTATTTATTCATTCCTTCAATCACAATTTATTCTCATTTGTAGTAACTTTAAGAAACATGACCACAGATAGTTTGCAGCTTCTCCCATCAAAAGGTGGAGCCCATTTCCCCCTGACTTGTACTTGATTTAACTCAAGAGAGCATGGAGGGTCAGAGAGTTCTGGAGGGATGACCCAACAGCCCCGTTACCTCAACCATCTCAGCTGACGTGAGTGTAGCCGACACCATGTGGGGAAAGATGAGTTCCACTGAGCCCAGACCAAAATGCTGACCAATAGGGTCTTTAGCCAAGAAATGGGTCCAAATAAATATTTTAAGTCAATATGCTTTGGGGGTAGTTTATTATGCTGAACAAACTAACTGATAACACTGTCTAAGGATGAATTAAGGAAACCTCAAAGTGGGAGGGATACAGTACTCCCTACTGCTGAGTCTCCTAGGGCAGCCAGAGGCCCACTATAAAAGTGTAAGAGAGAAGATTATCTTAAAGCTGTCCTAATAAATTATCAATGGATATCAAGAATTCAGGCAAAACTCTGAGTAAATTGTGATTGCGCTTAGAAAATGCCCATTCTAATGAGTGCATGGTAAGGAGAAAACAGTGTTATGCATGGCATCATAGGTTATGGAAGGAATTGGCAGTATACTCTTTCACTGGAGAGTGAGGTGGGGAGGGTGTTTTGGCATCTTCTGAATGGTAGGTAAGTTACTGTAATGTAGAGGGATGTATCTGTCTATGACCTTGCTTATGTGATGGAGATGACCCACTTTCTCTTCTTGCTTTGCTTTCCTCTCATCAAACAATGCTTGGATTATAATTTGGTTTCCTGTGTATACTTGCTCATAAGGAAAGAACATGCTTATCCATAAGCACTGACATCCTGTCTACTTAATAGTTATATTTCTCATTGCAAATTAATGAATCAGACTTCTGCGTTTTATAGATTGGTCTCTTTAAGCTTGATTAATGCATTTGTTGTGCTACCAGTCTGATTTCTGAGTCTGCTAGCCTGCTGTGCAGAAAGTGGTGAATTCACTGAATCCATATTGCCCTTCTTAGCATGCCAACCAGGCTTTTCCAACTCTTAGTAGTGATACCCGACCTCACTTGTACCTTTCTTCAAACTTCAGCAGATCCCAGGTCTCCTGATGCCCAGACCAATGCTCTTAATACTTCTCCATATGGTTAATTATAATACCAGCTAATACTTCCTGAGGGCTTACTGGGTGGCAGGCACTGCTCTAAGTGCTTTACATAGATGACTTCATTCAAACCTTACAATGACCCTAGGAGATAGATGTGCTCATTTGCATATGAGGAAACTGAGTGACAGGGAGATTCAGTAACTTTCACAAATATACATAGGCAGTAAGAGCAGAACTGGGTTCAAACCCAGAGGGTATGATTCAGAACATTTGCCTATGATCACCAGGCTATGTTGCTTGTCCAACAAATGATGATTACATCTTTTTATTTAATCCCTTTCTTTTCTTTGTAATTTTAACTCAACCTGACTTTAACTCCCATGTTTTCATTTAGCCTTAATAATCAATTACTTGAAATGTTTTATATATAAGACATCGAGCTCATTGCTGATGGAGAAACAAAGATGGGTAAAAGTGTTTGCAATCTAAATAGGCAGATAAAACACAAATCTGTGGGGGGAAAAAACCAGCAAATGTAGGCAGAAAACAAATGATACTGTGAAAAGTTATAGAAGAAGGAATTCACTTTTTTTTGGTGAAGATTTATTTTTTATTTATTTCTTTCCCCTTCCCCCACATTGTCTGCTCTCTGTGTCCATTCACTGTGTGTTCTTCTGCGGCTGCTTGCATTATCTGGCGACACTGGAAAACTGCATCTCTTTTTTTTTTGTTGCGTCATCTTGCTGCATCAGCTCTCCATGTGTGTGGTGCCACTCCTCGGTGGGCTGCACTTTATTCACATGGGGTGGCTCTCCTTGCAGGGCACACACCTTGAGTGTGGGGCACTCCTATGTGGGGGCACCCATGTACGGCATGGCACTCCTGTGAGAAGCAGCACTGCTCACGGGCCAGCTCACCACACAGGTCAGGAGGCCCTGTGGATGGAATCCTGGACCCTCCATATGGTAGGCAGATGCTCTATCAGTTGAGCCATGTTTGCTTTCTGGAATTCACTTTTGATCTGGGAACTCTGATGACTTAGAATGGAGACAATCTATAAGGGCAACTCAGCGAGAATTGTGTAGACGGAGAGGAAGGAAAAAAACAATTCATTACTGATAAGAGGAACAGTATAAGAAAAGAGAAGATCTGCAAAGAGCCATGAACATTAGGGGAACAGAAAATGGAAAAGAGTGATAAGAGCAGGGAAGTATGATTGCAATTAATGTGGGGGAAAAAAGATAGTAGCTAGGTTATGAAGGGCCTTGAATGATAGGGTAAGAAGTTTGGGTTTGAAGCGATAGGTCTCACCTGAAAAGAGAAATTATACATTGTGATTTTAACATCTTCATATGGTTAATGGTGGAAGAAGAGTTGAAGGAACCTTCAATGGACACTAGCAAAAGAGAATGGTGTTGGGAAATGGATGTGGCTCAGCCAATTGGGTTCCCATCTACCATATAGGAAGTTCAGGGTTTGATGCCCAGAGCCTCCTGGTGAGGGCAAGCTGGCCTACGCGGCAGGCTGGCCCATGTGGAGTGCTGACCTATGCGGGAATGCAGGCCGGTCCAAGAGAGCTGCCTTGTGTGGGAATGCCAACTCGTGGGGGAAAAGCCACCCTGTGCAGGGGTGCTGGCTGATGCAAAGAGCTGGCGCAGCAAGATGAACAACAAGAGACACAGAGGAGAGAAAATAAGAGGATGTAGAAGAACAGGGGAGCTGAGGTGACACAAGAGAGTAATTGCCTTTCTTCCACTCTAGAAGGTCCCAGGATCGGTTCCCCGATCTGCCTAATGAGAATACAAACAGACACAGAAGAACACACAGAGAACAGACAATGGGGAGAATGGGAGGGAAATAAAAATAAATCTTGGAAAAAAAAAAAAAAAAGATAAGGGTGTTGAGAGGATCAACCCTGATGTTCCTTGCTCCTACTAGGCATCCCTGTAACTCTGGTGACAAATAGTGGGATGCCAGAGAAAGTAAATTCACTACTCACTTGAAATGCTCCTACACTGATGATTTATAGGGTCACATGTTTCCTATGTACCTCTTGTATCCCTGTCTGGAAGGTTTCAGAACTCAACAAGATATTAAGCTTCTGAAAAGTTTTGCAACACAGAAATGTGTTTAGCTCTATTTAACTCAGTTTCCCAAATTTCTTATCCTGGAATTTTCCTTCTTTCCTGTAACCAGTATTAATATCACATGAGATTTTGTTCCCCTCAGCTGAAGCTTTGGGAATCTCTGATCCAATTGATACCATTCTTTAAATAAAGGCTGCAATGTTTCTTCTTCTCCTTTCATTTGGAATAGTGGACAGAGCACAAAACTAGCAATGGGGCTGCTGCCCTGAGGGCTGACCATTATTGGACAAATAATGGAGCTTGACCAATATTTTATCATATATTGTATAGGAATGATGACTTTTGACTTCTTTCCTAAGGCTATCACACAACAGATTAATCTAACTTATTAATAGTATTTTGCATGTATAGGGATGATTACTGGTTTTATACACCTGAGGTTTTATTCTGATCCTGAAACAGGTCATGAATGTGTTAATTTTATAACCAGATGAGTCCTCAGTGCCATTTCTTCTAGCTTTGAGTGACGTGAAATGGTGTGGCTTCAATCTTGGTCCCTAATCTTGAGTGATCTGAGAAAGGAAGAAAGAACTTTAAGAAGAACCCATAGTCTGGGCACCAGTTGCCATAAGAATCACCTGAGAAAAGTTTCTGAACTGGGTCCCTAGGAAGCAGTTTCTGTTTGTTCAGGCATTAATTCTGTGCTGCAGTTTCACAACATTTAGAAGGGGGATTTTAGACTAGAGCACAAAGTCCTCCCTAGAGATAACATTACATGAGTCTATGAGTGCACAAAAACATTGTTCTACTTTTGTTATTGTGAAGAAGGGACACGCTAGGGAGTGACAGAGAATCTGGAATACTGCTTCATTCTGAAGAGGGTCTCTGATCTTACTCTTCCCCACAAGCATAAACTTTCCTTACACCGAAGAGTCAGATGCAGTATGTTATGATAAGATTATGAACATGGAAGTTTTTATATTTAATTTCCTGGAAGCCCCCAAAGCCATCTTCAGTTATTTCAGCACCTGTTTGCCTCCTTTGGGTCATTTTTCCATTCTTCTTTTAGCACTTATTTTGCTATTTGTTTACAGCTTGGGATTTACTTCCCAACTGCAGAGGATTTACCATATCCAACATATCTTGGCTGATTTAAATCTCCAAGGAGGCAAGTCCCAGTCCCCTCCCCGAACCACAAATAAAGAAAAGTGAGTAGCCTCAACTTCTCTTTCAGTTTTGTTCTGGGAAAATTACAAATATGTAATAGTTGGGGAGGCTGGAAGGGAAGGAATTAAAAAGGTGAGAATGTAAAGAGTAAAGGGATTTATGATTCCATATATAAAAGTATTTGGGGGAGGATCTGGTGAGAAAAATATGCCAAGTTTAGGATAAGAAGCAAATCTATTTTGCAATTTGGTGGTCCCTCAAAAAGTTAAACATGTTGTCATATGCTCTAGAAATTCCACTCCCCAAAATTGAAAATGGGGGCTCAAACGGATACTTGTACACCAATGTTTGTAGTAGCATTATTCACCATAACCAAAAGGTGGAAACAACCCAAGTGTCCATCAACAGTTGACTGGATAAACAAGCTGTGGTATATACATACAATGGAATACTATTCAGACATTAAAAAGAATGAAGTTCTACTACATGCTAAACCAAAGATGGGCCTCCATTATGCTAAGTGAAATAAACTACACATAAAAAGACAAATATTATATGCTTCTGTTCATCTTAAATACCTGGAATAGGCAAAGTCATAGAGAAACAAAGTAGACTAGAGGTTTCCAGGAGATTGGAAGAGGGCTGAATAGTTTTTCCTTAATGAGTACAGAGGTTTTGCCGGTGTGTTGAACAAGTTCCAGAAATGGATGGTGGTGATGGTTATACATCATTGTGAATATGCTTAATGCTACTGAATTGTACAATTAAAAATGATTAAGATAGTAAATTTTATATTATGTACATTTTACCACATGAAAGAAAAGTATTTGGGGGAGGATCTGGTTGGGAAAATATTCCAGAATAGGACATGCAATAAACCTTATATTCTTTGTGGTTGCTTCACTTAGACTGAGAAGGAAACTCATCGAATTGGCAGTGAGACAGTCAACCAACCCCAGGAATTCCAATATGTCAAAAGGAAACCTTTTCCCTTCAGCAAATAAAATATTAAGAGAGCTCAACGAAAGCCAGTGGGAAGTGGCCTGGAGAAGGAGATGAAAAATTAATTTTAATGCATGGGAAACTAAGTAATTCACTTATTTCACAACCTCAATCAATTTTAATATTTTATTATTTAATGTGAATGTTGTGCCTCTTCAAAAATATTTTAAAAGTTGTTTCTCCCTTTTTGGCTCTTGTGCTATGAGTATTTTCTATTTTCTTGATATATTCTCTAGCGTCTTGATAGGGAGGTTTTGGAGAACTTCAAATTATTCAAGGCAAGAACCTATCCTTTCCTATCTTCATCTGTTTTAAAAGTTATAAGAGTGCTAAATAAGATGCAAAGGCAGTGGAGAAGACCTCAAACCAGCTTTCAGGAAGGCTGCATTTTGGAAAGGCCACTGAACCCCAAGAGGGAGACATTTGGGACAGGCCTTTGTGTGGAGAGCAAAATGGAGTCATTTAGTCATTAGTTCCTCAGATATCAGCCCAAGAGGGGAAGCTGTCTGCCTTTCTCCACAATTTAGACACTTATCTTACAAATTCACCAAGCTCGGCGATTTCTGAACAATGCCAGCTGTTAGGAAGCCATTTCCCTGGCATTTTCTCCATAATTTGATTTGAAGGGAAAAGATTAAACTCAGGCAGACCCAGAACTGTCAGCCCAATGCCCTCAAAGAGTTTGACAGGAGGAAAAAAAAACACAGAACTTACAGACTCTTTTAGAGGAAGAAATCACTTTTACCTATGTAGTAAGGAAAGACAATAAGGTGCATCTGTAGGCCCGCTGGTGTATGTGGATAGGATCAACCCCGGAACCTTCTACTTCCAGAATGTGGTTCCAAGTGCAGGCTAAACTCCCAGTCCTTCCTCAGTACCAAATTTTGGGTAATGTTCATTTTAGCCAGAAAGTTTCAATTGTAGTTAAATGATGACCAGCTGGCATAACTGTATTAGCGTTTTAAAGTTAGAGAGTTATAACAACTAAGTTTTTCAGGGTGTGGGTGATAACCCTTCCAATTCAGTAATAAACATTCTGTTTATTCTTCCAGACATGGGTAAATATGAATATCAGAATGTTTACACATTACTGAATGCTTATTTTACTTAATCCTCCCCTCTCAGGAATGATTTAGATGCTAATGTTACCTTTGTTTTTTTGGTAAGGTCGATGATTCCTGGAGAGGATAAATTGCTCCAAGTGAATAGCTAAAAAATGTTAGAGATGGGTTTGGGCCATTGCCTTTCTCATCTTCAAAACCTACAGTCTTAGTCATTGTGCTACACATCTTTCCTGCTTAATAAGGCAACAGAGAAATCTGTTATAAGAATGAACATCCAATAGTACAGCTTTTCACTTACCCTATGGCTCATACTTTTTCAGAATATAAACTCTCCACCCCCTTTTTTAATTTAATTTTTATTTTTTTAAAGATACTTAGATTAAATAAATGTTACCAAAAAAATATAGGGGATTCTTATATGCCCCGCTCCCCACATCTCCCACACTTTCCGACATTAACAACATCCCTCATTAGTGTGGTACAGTCACTGCAATTGATGAAGATATCCTTGTTGAGCTTGGTCTCATGGCCCCTTCTGCCCTGGGCTCTATGTCAGTTTATTAAAGGACTGTTTAGGGAGACTGTAGTTGCCTCTGTTGATACCACCCTCTTAATTTAGAAGCAATTCCTTAATTTTCTAATTTCTTATGATGAATGTCTAATAACAAGAATTGTGTTGTATATTTATAACATTTCAGACTCTTTAAGTTTAGAAATAATCCAGTATAATTCTTATTTCACAGATGAAGAAAAGGACCAACACAGGTGCTAACTTTCCCAGGTCACAAAGCTCTTTGGTAGCTGAGCTGGGCTGGACCAGTAGACCAGCTCCTTGATCTACGCTTGTTCCAATGTTCCATTTCTAAGGCATTAATATTTTAATTTTACATGTCTTCTTAAAGCAATGAGACACATGTATATGTAAATATGTCTATATGTGTGTATCTATATAAAATTTACTATGCATATTGGCGCTTCTATTTTTCTCCCATCTTTACCCTTTATATGCAATATTGCATATGTCTTCTATATTTCTTACAGTTAGGCTTTAAAATTGTCCTGTTTTTTCATTCACGACTGTGCCTAGGACAGTTCTAACAAAATATTAAGTCCTCATTAATTGTTTAATGATTGAATAATCCTCTTGGAGATGAACTTGTGTGTATTTGTGATTTAAATCCCTCAATATGTCATTTTATTATTTCCTTTTAAAAATTATTATTATTATTGGTGGCCTTTCTTTAAACTCAGAGGTGTGCTTGTGTTGCTGAAATACTGAAATCCATGCAGGATTCCTACAGCAACTAGAACAACATAGACTCTTGTTTGTTAATAGTTAATTGGACATTGCTGAAAGTTTCTCAATCTAAATTTCCATACCCCCATGTCAAGATGCCTCCAACGATAAAATGCAATGAAACTTCAGCAAATACCAGAAATGCCGGGATTGAGACTTAAGGGAATGACTCTCTCTGTCTTCATTTTGAGTCCTTTGAACTTTTTGCTACAGAGTAAAGATTTGTTGGGAAAGGAGAGGCCCACAGGAAGTAGAGAGTGAATTTATCACCACTTCAGGGGTAATCAAGAAAAAAAAGAATTCAGAAAGATGATTTGAAAGTGAATGATATCAGAGAGACACCCTGGGTTCCAATGAGAATTTACATTTACTTGGGTTCCTAAGTAATTTCTTTATTGAGCAATGCGTAAAATTAGAATTTTTGTCTTTTAGGATTCTCAGAAGGATTGAAGGGGAGTGTGATGGTTAATTTCATGTGTCAACTTGGCTAGGCTATGGAGGCCAGTTGTTTGGTCAGATATTGGCCTACATGTTGCTATGGAGATATTGTGCAGAAGGGATTAGCATCTAAAATCAATTGACTTTAAGTAATGGAAATTACCCTCTATAATGTGGGTGGCCCTTGTCCGACCAGAATTTAAGTGCAAAGAACTGAGGTTTCTGGGAAGAAGAAGGAACTCTGCCTCAAGATCATTTACTCCACTCCTTTCTGGTTTCCGAACTAAGGAATTTGGACTCAACCCTTCAATATCACTCTTACAAAATTACCAGCCTCTGGACTGCCCTGTGGACTTGCCAGCCCCCACAATTGCATAAGCCAGTTTATTTTTTGTAATATATGCATATATAATTCATATAAAATAGACCTATATCCTATTGATTCTGCTTTTTTTCTGGAGAACCCTGACTATTACAGGCAGAATAACCAATATATAAATAACTACGTGGTGCAAATCATTCCACCTCAGGGGAAATACACATATATCTGGTTGTATATAACATAAATAATATTCTTTCTTGGCTCATTTAACTGCTTTGTACTTGAAACAACATAAGATGCCTTATAGAGATTTACAAATGATCAGAACATAAGGCATTATGAGTCAGTAAGGGTGAAGCATAAACAACAGAACAATCTGAAAATTAAGCCAAGAATGAGGCGTATATTAAATGCATATCCTGCAAAGAAGCATGCATTTGCTCTAGGTAGGTAAATAGAACTCTGGAGTCCATGTGTTCTGACACTTTGTGACTTTGGAGAAGTTTACTCATAAGTTGGACAATTTTTGTATGTCTTATGTTTCCAAACACTTAAAAAATGTTGCCCCTGCCCTATAGGAATTTGCAGTCTAGCTGGGAGAAAAAAAGACTTACCCACTGAAAACAATTAAAATTTACTCTTGTAAATATATAGTCACACATGCAAAATAATTATAATGAAACTGACAGCTGCCTGTGTCTCATGTTCCATTCCCCTATGGTCTGTGCATTGGTGGCAGTTTGAAAATCTGGTAAACTAAATCTGTTTAATATGTCCAATTCTGCTTCTACTCCTTCCAAGTAACATTGTGCAACTAAGCATGTATAGTCAAACCTGGAGAATTGAAATGAAAAATAGAAATTACAGGCCATTTAAAATCTAGGGACTTTTGACAACTTCCATATTTTAGTTGACACTACCTGTTTTTCAGAGAAGTAATGCTCTTGCCAGGTACTCATTGTAGTTCTTCCTCCCATGAGTTTGCTGCTCGACTTCTAGTTTTATGACTAGTGAAAGATGTTTGTGGGGAACAGACTTGGCCCAGTGGTTAGGGCGTCCGTCTACCACATGGGAGGTCTGCGGTTCAAACCCCGGGCCTCCTTGACCCATGTGGAGCTGGCCCATGCACAGTGCTGATGTGCACAAGGAGTGCCCTGCCACACAGGGGTGTCCCCCACGTAGCGGAGCCCCACGCGCAAGGAGTGCGCCCTGTAAGGAGAGCCACCCAGCGCGAAGAAAGTGCAGCCTGCCCAGGAATGGTGCTGCACACATGGAGAGCTCATACAAGATGACACAACAAAAAGAGACACAGATTCCTATGCCGCTGACAACAACAGAAGCAGACAAAGAAACAAGATGCAGCAAATAGACACAGAGAACAGACAATGAGGGGGGAAGGGGGGAAGGGGGAGTGGGGGGAAGGGGGGAGGGGGGAGGGGAGAGAAATAAATAAATAAATCTTAAAAAAAAAAAAAGATGTTTGTAATAGTCCAAGGGAGCAGCAGAAACTCACCCAGGTGACCACAGCTCCCCCCGCCACCCCCCCATCCCCCCCGGCCATTATTCCACACATGGGGTAATTTATTTAAAGTCTGTCTTTCCATGGAGAAGGTACAGAGCATAGATTAAGGCTGCAGGCTTTACAGTCAGATTCTCTGTGTTTGATGGTTGCTGTGTATCTGTGGGCAAGTACTTTCCTCTCAACTTTCATAACGAGGGGAATGGTAATGCTAGAGGAGTGGTGAAATATTCTAGGTGAAGTGCATTGAAGATCAAATTTTGTAAGGGCTTCATAGATTTCAGATATTATGATGATCACCCAACTTTGTCATCTCCTGCATTCCCTTTATGCTCCTGTGCCTTGCCACGACTTTCCTTTCTTTTTTGAGTCTTTGTTCCTGCTTACAAAGAGCCTTTAAGAAAATTTTTTTAAAAGATTTATTTATCCCCCTTGTCCCCCCCCTCCCCCCCCGCTTTCTGTGTCCATTTGCAGTGTGTTTTTCTGTATTCTCATTAGGCAGCTCTGGGAACTGATCCTGGGACCTTCTAGAGTAGGAGAGAGGCAATCATTCTCTTGAGTCACCTCAGCTCCCTGATCTGCTGCATCTCTTCTCTCTTCTGTGTCTCTTTTTGTTACGTCATCTTGCTGCACCAGCTCTCTGTGTGGGCCAGCACTCCTGTGCGAGGCAGTATTTTGAGCAGGCCAGCACTCGTGTGGGTCAGCTTGCTTTCACCAGGAAGCCCTGGGCATGAACCCTGCACCTCCTATATGGTAGATGGGAGCCCAATTGCTTGAGCCACATCTGCTTCCCATTAAGAAGATTTAAAGCACATTATAGAACTACAGAGCATTTTAAAGCTACATAGAGTCATAGAGACAAATCCATTGTTCTTACAGAGAGTAAAACTGAGGTCAAAGGTATTTTCTCATGAACTTTACCTCACCATAGTCTCTACAATCCTTTTTGAATTTCTTTGCAGGGAATTAATGTCATGGGCCATCAGCCAATTATTTATACTCACGTTTTCCTGGGATAGCTACAACACTGACAGGTTCCTATCCTAACATGTCATGTCGCGTTATATTATCAGAAGTAGGATTAGATGGGCAGACTGATATTTGGCATGAGAAACTATGTCTACAAACTTATTAATCACACCCCACTATCATAGAGGATTTCCTTTGCTATTCAGATTGGATTATAGGCTGCTATCACTTGTGTATTCAGAGCCCAAGGAATCTAGAACTCTGCTGTCTTTCCTAAATCTGAGAAACCACCTGGAATTTCCTTTCAGCTCCATCTCACTCAAACCTTGATCTCCCTTGTTACTTCTGGGTTGGCCACCTGCTGCCTGTGGTCCTTTCACTCCCCACCTCATGGACTGTTGCTAGCAATAGCAAGTGTGGTCTGAATTGTTGTTTCTCACCCAACACATTCTTTCAGATAAGCAGAAGTTTCAGAGTATCCCCTTCCTCATCACTGATGGGAAGGTATTGTTACCACTTTTTCCGAACAGTGACCATCTTTTCTATGTTATTTTTCTGTTATTTTTCTTTTTACCAAAGTCTTTTACTGTCTCGTTTTTTTTCCCCTCCCAGATACTCTCTAGATTTCCAGGGCTCTCAATAGCACATGTCTATATTAGAGCCTTTTGCCATATCTATCATTCTGGAGGGTGCATTTGTTCTTATTCTCTGGGGTTTTGCTCTTGTTTAACTCTGACACATGTCTTCATTATCTCCATGAGAAGAACTCCAGGGGTCTGGAAAGAACTGCTGGAAGTCACTCTTACAGCTTCCCAGAGGTGCAAATAATTGGGTGATGCAAATTTTACAGAGAAGAGACTTGTATCTTGAATGAGTACAGCTGTGAGGCACTCCTGGTTCTCATAATGAATAGGAAGTCAGTGCTGGACTAGACCAGGGATGGGAGAAGTTGAATCGACCCTAAAGTCCAAAATGGGGATAGCACAGCCTCCCAAGACCCAGTATTCAAAGATGGGGATTCGCTCTGCCTGAGGCAAACTAGAATTTGAATATGAGGACATCATCCAAGGACAAAGCTATGGAAATTTCCTGGAAGGAGTTGGGTGCCAGGTATTACACAAGATATTAATGATACAACAATGAATGTGACCTAGACCAGGTGTCATGGAGCTCTTGTAGGGTCATGATCAATCTTAATCTAAATAGCTTTCCACAAGAGTTGTAGTTTTCGAAACCTTCTGGAAATTAGTCCACATAATCAGAAGCTGAATTAAAATACCAGGGAAATCTCCCCATTTTAATATGTTATTTTGTTTTTTAAAATTTTTTAAAATTAAAGTTAATAGATCACAAGGAACCATTTTAATATTTTAGATAAGAACAATTTAAAAACTTTGCTGTGCATGTTTTTGGATCTTTAAAAGGAGATATGAACATAATTTAAATTTTATTCAGTTTTTTAAGGTCATCGTAATATATATGCATTATTTTATATTCTTAATGTTGTGGTATTACTGGGGGTTATTAAGGTAAATAGGGCTATTTACCCCTATTATAAATGACTTCAAATTATAGTGATTCTTAGTTTCTGTTGAGGATTGAATCATGTCCCCACAAAAGTCATTTTCATGTCCCAACCCCTACTGGTGTGAAACAATTTGGAAATATGGCCGTTGAAGATTTATTTGTTAAGATGTGCCCAAATTGAATGAGGTAGGCCTTAATCCAATAGGCTGAAGTCCTTATAAGCAGAGGAAACTGGATCAGCAGAAGAAGCCAAAAGGAGCAGCCAGAAGCTGGAGGTCAATGGAACCCAGAAGGCAAGGAAGATGTTGCCATTTGTAGTGCCATGAGATGGAAAACCAAAGGAACCCCAAAGATTTCTGACCAGTCAGAAGATACCAACCCTGGGAGGAAGAATGCCTGCTAACCCTTGAAATTCTGAGCCAATAAATTCCTGTTATTAAGCCTACTCATTGTATGGTAATTGTTTAGCAGATAGGGAATTAATGTATATCCTATAACTATTTTTAATTGTTTTACTTTCTTATCATGACTGATATGATATCATCTCTTACTGACTTTCAGTAGCTAATTCTAATCTATTTTGGGCAAGAAATCTGAACGTATGACAATGGATAAGCAAAATTTATCTCTGAGTAAGTGATTTCTCCTATAACTTTTAAAAATCGGTGCGGATGATTCAAATTATTTCCTAGTTCTCAGCTATATCTTAAGTACATGAGATATGTAGAGGTTAGGCATGTTTGTATATGTGTACCTATCTAGATATATATGTTTATGCATATATATGGGTATACATGATAATGATATACACACACTTTACATGGTTCCATTTATAAAAATAGATAAGTCCCCAATTATAAGTCTTTAAATTTTCAAAGGTCAAAGGTCAATGCTTTTAGTTTAATATTATAATTTTAATAAATTCATACAGCCAAAATAATTTTTTTCTTTTTGGCGTAATGGCCAAGGGAAGGTCAAGCTATTCTATTACATGGTTAGGTGGGTTGTACACAGAGAATATTTTATTACACACTATTCATTGTCAAATGAAGCAAGCCTGAATGTAGCTTTTGTTACCAGTCTTTAGGAAAATAGAACATTTGGGAAGAATATCACTTTCATTAATCTACAAATGATACTGAGTATGGATTTAACCAGCATGCCAAGTTTTCCCATAGCATGGAGTGGTGACAGATCTTTCCCTGAGGCCGTGGAACCATGTGCCTTTGATCCATCCAATTAACAACTACTTGGGCACTGACTGCTCTTGGGATATGGATAAATAAAATTGTCTGGTTGTCTCAATTTCATGTTTGTCTAACATAAGTATTTTGGGGTCAAATATTAGGAATTGGAAATCCCCTGAAAGATAAATCACTTAACTAGAAGAAATGTTTGTTGTTTGTGGTTTTGCTTTTACTTGACCTAAGATGGGACTTGTAAGACCAAAACAAGGGGAATATAATATCTGGGGTCAACAGTGGAAAAGTATAGGAAAACATCAGACAAGATATGAGCAACAAGAGCAGAACCAAAGAGTGATGACAAGAATACATTCTGGGTGTCTAAAAGGAAGATGCCAAGAGCTAAGTGGAAAAGTACCAAGGGTGTGTCAGGGAATATGAGCCTAAGTCAGGATCCTAGAGGAAACATGAGACTCAAATAGTTAAAAACCTATCATGTAGGATTTCCTTAGAGCCTTGCTATTGGAAAACAGTGTTTAAATAACAGATGTTTCCCTTCCATACTCATTCCATATGCCCTATCTGAAACCTGGGGTATATAGAGTTTAATGTGGAATTTCTGAAACATGAGCAGGTAGACTTTTCTGAAAGTCCTGTTAAAACACAAATGCTTGTGTTCAAATCCTTTCCTACTGGTTTAGAGCAGGGGTCAGCAAACATTTTCTGTAAAGGGCCAGGTAGTAAATATTTTTGGCTCTGTGAACCACATACTCTCTGTTGTAACTGGTCATCTCTGCTGTCTAGCATGAGAACAGCAATAGATGATATGTAAATGGATGAGTGTGGCTGCGTTTCAATAAAAATTCTTTACAAAAGAGGTGGCAGGCCAGATTTGGCCCACAGACCATGGTTTGCTGACCCCTGACTTGGAGCATTGTTATTTCTTCCTTCAACTCAGTGGCCCGATGTATCCTGAAGAGAGAATTAGCAAAGTACAGGCCTTGAGCAAGCATTGCCAGCTAAGTGCACTTGCTTATAAATCCTTTCCGAGGAAACAAGGATTTATTTGGGTATAGAGCTGGAAGAGGAATACAAATGTTCAGATTGGGCATGCTTTGTGTGTGTGTGTGTGGTGTAGCACATGGTTACAGAGTGGTGGTGGAATGTATTAAAGAAGTGGGCAGCATTGAAATGAGACATTTCCAAAGACATTTTTGTCAAAACCCAATTTCTCCATTAAGGAATCAACTAGTCTTTCACCTCTCAGTAGGGTGTAATCAGTCTTGATTAGCATTTGCAGTCACAGAGATTCAAAGTTGCTTCTACATGACTCTCTCACTGGACTTACTATCAGCTTACAGAGCTGGCTCTCATGAGCTGCCTGCCAGCTTCTTTGGGCCCTGGACTTCCATGGATGTGCCACAGTCAAATATAAGTAAGTGGGAAGTTGATGTTTCCTGTTGGGGAATCACAAATCTAATTCTGTGACTTTGACTTCCGTCGTGTACCCCCACCCCCTGAGCTTCCTATATTTAGTGCTAGGTCTGTCTGGAATGACGTCCCTTTCTTAAGTCCCTCTTGTTTCACCAAAATTTAACCTAGCTTATTCTCCATAGGAAAGATGGGATTTAACTTCTGGGAATAGTCAATTTGATAAACCAATTTACAATTGAGGATAATAACTTTTCAAAAATATTTCCCTCTCAGTGATGATATTTGAATTTTAGTGGGGTTTCATACTCCTTACTCATAAGGATTTGCTAATTGGAAATTTCAATAGGAGATTGTCTCAGCCACTTCTGCCAGTCGTAACATTAGGAAAGGTTTTAAATCAGAATACCATAGTTAATTGTTGAATGTCAGGAGACCTGGGTTTTGTACTGTCTCAAATTGCTATATTAGCTATACATCTGTGTTCCCACTATGGATCTCACTTTTCCTGTTCTATAAAATTAGGGTTTAGAATTACATGACAACTGTTCTAAACTCCAGGTTAAGCTAATTTACACTAAAGTATTAATGACTGACTGTAGTTTAATTCATTAGTTATCCAGGTACAGTGGAATTTTAAAACCTCATAGAAGGTCCTGCAGTGCACTCATTTAAGGACCACTGACAATATAAGGGGCCTCCAAATTCCCCTCAAATCATGTTATGTAGGCTGTAGCTATAATTGGGACACATAGGAAAATGGCCTGGCAGTGGTTTGGCTAAGGATAGATGCTCACTATAAATTTGTGAGGATTTAGAATAGAAAAGATACTAGAACTGACTGGGGTACTCAGCCATGCTGAACACACTAAAATGTGGAGGGGGTGGTACTTCTGAGTGTACATGCCCACAGGTGTTACAACAGAGAAACTTGTGGACTTGGGTGCAGGCATTCTGAATATCTGAATTGAATAGTCAACTTTCCTTCCTCCTGACCCACAACACAATAAAACACTTGTCTCGATGAAAAGTTGTGTTTTTTTTTTTTAACTAAACAATCAAGTTTAGCTGTTAATGACTGACACAAGGTTAGAATAACCTTCACAGTTCTGTCTTCAACCTGTTTCTCCTCTCTCTATTGGTTATCCCTTTAATTTTTGCCTACAATATCAGAAACATGGTAAATCTTCCATATTTGATAGGACTCGTGGCTCAAACGACTATTTATTTCCTCTCAATCAAGAGTATATTTCTTTATGTGTTAGATGCATTGAACTCATGTCTTCATTCAGGATACAGTGACAAGCATGCTGTCACAGGCACACTCTAGGTGGCAGGGCTACACATGTGAACAAAGCAGGCTAAGTCCCTGCTCTCATGGAGACTGCATTCTGGAGGGACAGGCTGACAAGAAAAAAAATCTGCATATATCAGGTAATGAAAAGATGCCATAGAGGAAAAAAAAAGCAGGGCAGCGCTGGCGACCCAGCTGCACCTGCCGCTGCTGCTGCAGCCCTGCACGCTCAGGTGCGCTACTACCTTCCTCAGACGCCTCCCAGCAAGGATGGAAATACTGTCAGTTCTCTTAGTTCCAGTCTCATCACCACTGCTGGAAGCCCCTATCCCACTGCGGGGAGAGGGGGAGGGACTCCCACTGCCCTCAGGTGGCCTGTGGATTGCTGCTCCTGGAAAGACTGAATTTTAAGCCTGATTCAGTGGACTGCTTCCTGTTTGCTTTCTCTCCTCAGCCTTTCCCTAATCCCTCACGGGAGAATTTAGGGGCCTTTCCACACCCCCAGACCCAGCTCGGAGGCCTCTGTGGTACCGAGCAAGGGTCGACTCTCGTTCAAACTTGCTTCTATAGCTCCATCTCGAGGAAATTAGGCACTTAATTTTGCATGTTTTCTGGCATGAATTAGGACACAACCTTATATATGTGTGTGAGTGTACAGCTTGTCCTCACATTGATGTCACTATAGCAGCAGGTCCTAGCCACAAATGGTTCATCATTTTGGTCCCTCGCTCTCCTCTCCCCTTCCCCCAGGCCGGGCAAGGACACCGCAGCTGCTTCCCCCACCCCCCAAAACACACACTTTCAGGCTGGGCAGCGACAACGAAAAACCAACACATGTAGTGTATGATCTTTTTCATTTCAAATCACGGTCCATTGCTTCCTTCTCCTCAGATGGGCCAACAAGTCTAAGAAAATGAATTCTTTCTCTGCCAGCTCTGCTTACCTCTCCACGGCACACCCCACGCCGGCCACTGCCACGGGTCCTCATTCTTTCCAAATTTCCAACACCAACCCAAAAATGGAAGTATTTTTGTATCCTGTGTAACAAAATATCTATGCATCATAAAGGAAAATAGAAAAGAAAGAATAAAGCCGAGTAAAGGACTAGAGTGCGTTGGAAGGTAGATTCTATTTTGATAGGGAGACCAGGGGCCTTCGCTCTGAGCACGTGACGTTTGCGCAGTTCTGCAGGAAGTGAGCATGAGCCCCGTGGCATCTGGACCAAGAAGGTTCCTGACAGACAGCACTTGTTTCCTGCTCTACTCCGAACCACAGCGGCGACTTCCTTCCAGTGCCGAGGGGCGTCTCCCACCCGGACTCTGTCTCACCTTCTCTCTTCACTCATTATAATCCCTTTCCGGTTCAAGAGCCCTGCTCCGGCAGTCATCTTCCAGGCCTTGTCGCTAATAGGATTCACTTTGGGGTACCTCCTGTTTTAGTACTGATTCTGTTCTAATTAATGCTGCCCTATATTTGGGTTTGAGCTCTTCTCTAATAGTTTAATGCATCTCTTTGAATCTTCATTTTAGCCAGCCCCCAATCTTTGTAAGCATCTACTCTGTGCCCACAATGATATCAGTTTTCATTGCAATGACCCTGAAAAGTAGGCATTAGGAGACCCATAGAAAAGTAAAACCCTGCGGTCCAGAGAGATTAGGTAATTTGCCCACGGTCACACTGCAAATAAAGTTGAGGAGTCAGGATTTGCTCTAAGGTCTGCCTGACTCCAAAGCTTTTAGGGCTTGCACAATTCTGGGTGCCTGATAGAAACTCAGTGAGCTAAACTGAGTGTTACACAAAGAAGATAAAAAGAGGGAGGGGAAGTCAAGGACAATTCATGCTTTGTGTTGGTTGGTAACAAAGCTATTTTTCTCTCTGGAAGAAAGAGATGAAAGTTCTGATATTCAAATGCTCACCCACCAGGCACCCTTCAGAAATCCCATCCATCAGCTGGCAAATGGACACATTTTAACGAGCACAATTGCAACCAAGCAAGTTCTGGCAACAAAATATGCCTCCACTAATGATATTCAATTGTTCTAAGAAGACAAAATGGTCTGAAGTGTAATGAGATGCCAAACACACAAACGCACAAAACAGGCTGCTCGTATTTAAGTCCTTATGTTTCTTGAAGTGAAAACTCATTTTAAGAAGATTATGGTGCATATATTATAAAACGGGATGATATTCCACATTCATGCCCCACTGGGACCTTGACTGTATTAAAAAAAAATGAAAACAAAACCAACAACAACATTTTGTTCCCACACAGTTCTTTGCTAATAGGACATGTGATGTGGTAGTCATTTGTTTGGGTTATTTTTATTGCAGGCTTTCCGGATGCATTCACCTTTTGATTTCAGTGGGCTTAGGATATTTTTCAGCCAGTCTCCTGCCAGTCAGAATACCCACCAACTGAGGGGCAAAGGGTCAGGGCTATGGGAATAAAACTGAAGCTGCTGGGGTAGGGCAAAGAGAAAAAAGGAGTTTATTTGGTTTCTGGCTATGTGGGACCAAGGTGTCCCTACCACGTGGTTATACCAAAGCAGTTTTTCCTGTGGCAGTAGCCAGGCGTTTATCCTCTACTGAGCTCTATTCAACATGTTTATCAGTGGCAAGATCATGGTTCTCAAATATTTTATTATAGGCAAAAGTCTTTGTTCTGATGAAATCCCTTTAAGAAATGTAAACAACTAATACAAAAATAGAAACAATATGGTTGAAGGGAAGAGGAAGAGGGGTGTTTTCCAAACAATTCAGGCCATCTTTCTCCTTTTCCTCCATTTTCTTAGCAGCAGCCCAGCGGAGAATCCTGGAAATCCTCTATATGCCAAGAAACATATCATGGAACCACTGATTTAGATGAAGTGGGAGATTTAGGTGGTCAGGAAAGGTGTATAAAATGGTAAAAAGACATATATCAGGTGGGAGAAAAGAAAAGACTACATGTTTCAAAGAGAGGAAGATGATTATAGGGAATTACAGGTACAGGAGTAGAAGGGACTGAGTAAAGGAAGATAGTGAAGCATCCCAGAAATTAATGTAGCGCCTCCCTCACCCCTCCACACCTAGTGCTGGGTGGAAAGGAAGGGAGGAAGTGGTTTTGCTAGAGGCCAAGAGCTCAGAGAAAAGGAAATGAAGAGGGAACTCAGGGGTGAAGCAGGGGCTCAGCCACTTTCAGAGATGCCACTAGAGATAGAGAGCCAGTGGAGCGGCAGGGCTGCTTCTTCTCTTCTTCCATCAATACCTTCTACTAGTTAAACTGTCAGAAAACCCTTTGGAAACAGACTCTCAGCCCTGGTGTTACTGAGCAGAGTTGAGAAGGGCAAGGAGGAGACTAAGAAACAGTAAATCAATAACTAGCCCAGTCCATTTTTTGGGCTACTCAGCATACACATATACCCTTCTCCTCATATTTACACTTTCCAAACTACAACAATGACAACTTCATGTTTTTAATTCATAAGATCCATCTTTCCTTAGTTTCCCAAAGGAAAGACTCCAAGTTCCATCAATTAAACTCAATCTCTGCCTCTATCTAGTTCAATTATAAACCATCAAGATATTATGTAACCTAAGAATTAAAACTGCAAATTAACTGCTATCCAACCATACTCTTCATATCAAATAATATGAAGAAAAAATGTGTGTGTGTATTTGCACATGTGTATAAATAACAAGCAAAGAAGAAAACATATGCATGCCTACTGTCTTAGTTTGCCAGGGCTGCAGAAACAAAGTAGCACAGATTAGTTTACTTAAACAACAGGAATTATTTTGTCTCACGGTTTTAGAGGCTAGAAGTTCATAATCAATGTATCAGAGGGTCATGCTTTCTCTGACATCAGTAGTGGCTTTCTGGCCATCTATTCTCCCCCATCTGCCATCTCTTTCTCCATCATGTAGCCATCTCTCCCTCCCATCTCTCTCCTACGGCATCTGAATTCCCCCTGCTTATGAAGACTCCAGCCATATCGAATTAAGGCCCACCTTGACTCACTTTGGCCTCACCTTACCTAATAACACCTTCAAAGATTTTATTTACAAAAGGGGTTCGCATTCGCAAGACTGGGGGATTAGGACCTGAATGTGTCTTTGTGGAAGATGGGATTCAATCCAAAACACCTCCTCTAGTAGTTGTTCCTGTAGCTTGTTGCAGGACCCTAGTTGATACTTATTTCTTCTACTACCTAGTCCAGTTTCCCTTTACCTACAGCCAGCCTCACAGTTAGTTGGATACTTTACCTTATGGGGAAATTCAAGCCCTCTTTCCTGAAGTGGCACTGTCCTAGGGGTCTTACATAGGTTTCTTTAGTCTTTCACAAAAACTTTGTGGTAGTTCTGGAATTTCTTGGAGGTTCTCCAATGTGGCAGTTTGAAGTTCTTTTATGAATCCCCAAAAGAGACTTTATTTTTGAACTAATCAATTCCTGCGAGTATGAGATCCTTTTGACTGGACTACATTAGTGAGGTGTGACTCAGCTTGGGTCTCCGCCCTCTTGCTGGGTCTGATATAAATGGAGACACACAGAGAGAGGGACAGAGGACAAGGAAGCCGCCATATTGATCGTGTGAGAGGACTGCTGGGAAACAGAGAAGCCGTGAGGGCTGAGAGAGGTCCTGGAGTCTGGAACCAGCAGAGCACAGAGGCACAGAGAGAGGGCCCCGAGGGGCTGGGCCCAGGGAGCAGCTCCAGGTCAGGAGAGGAGCCCTGCCATCTGCCTGAGAGCTCCCAGCTGTACTCAGGAAGAAAGCAGAGCAGCCGAGACTGAGAGAGGAGGCCAGAAAGAGACCAGCCCTGCGCCTGTTGCTCACAGCCGAGCTCTGGGAGTGGGCTCCAGGAGTCGGTGAGCCTGGAGGGGAAGGCAGAGCCCTGGGCAGAGATGGCTCACCATCTTTGCCATGTGACCGGGCCTCTGGTGAGAAAGCATCACTGATAATGCCTTGGTTTGGGCATTTCACGCCCTCGGAACTATAAGCTTTAACCTAAATAAATTTGCCAGTATAAAAGCCAACCCATTTCTGGTACTTTGCATTGGTAGCCCTTTGGCAAAGTAAAATATCCAGGGAATCCCCTGGATTCCAAACATAGTCTGCCCTGCCTCAATTGTATAACAATTCTATTTCCTTTAGGGATAATTAGTATCAATTTCCCCAGCCAATAAGTAACCATTTCTTTGCCTGTTGATTTAGTGGCATCAGAAGCTCAAATTAACCAGGTGGCAATTTCAACCTCTAAGTCGTTGAGACCATTGTAATGCCCATCGATGGAAGCATTGCTCCTTTGGAAACTACGAACTCTAAACCAGCAAAGCCCAAAGTTTCTAGGATGGGAAACAAAATTATGTGAGTGCTTTCTTAGGTGTAATTTGAAAGGCACATTCCCATTCTCTACCCCTTAATTTCCAAAGTCATGCATTATAACCATGGAAAAAAATAGTATCCAATATTGGTCACTAGCTCAAAGTATATATCATATTCTGAAGGTGAGTTTTCAGTAGGTCATTTCATCATTCTATGAGGCCAAATACATCTGGGGGAAAAAAGCATATGGTATAAAAGCAGTGGATTTCATGGAATGGGCCCATTGCTGAATATTTCGTTATGTTAAAATCAGCTATTTGTTCAGAATCTATATTGTGTGGTATGCTATGATGGTGAATAAGGCATTTCATTAATCCATGGATGGTGGTGCTGGTTGAAAAAACTTTGAGCAGGGAAGGAAAAATCCTTATGAGGCTCTATCTCCATCCAGGCAAATAAATTACCAGACATACAGCTTAAAGTTAGGCTCAATGGAAAGACTTCCCTTCAGTGCTGTCTTTCAGGGGCATTCCTGATTGGAGTTGAAATCTGACAGCAGTCTCTTACGACTGGTGATAGCATATTATATAGGACCACATGAACACTGGGCCTGAACTGTTTCTTCCTCCATAAACTGGTCATTGATATCACCCCACAAGGCCATAGGAGTTGGTTAAGGGAGTAGTGAGAGACAGCACATCTGTAGCAATGCTAGGAGTTTCTGAACTTTCTGTTCAGGCAGTTTACTTGTGCCTTTAGGCCCTTGTAAAGTCCTTCCTGCATGTAATACTTGATGATGCAGTACTGCTACATTTCTAAATTCATGGTTTAGTGGATGAGAAAACACCTAGTTTATTATGTAACTCAGGTTGTAAGGTCGGTTATTCTCCGATGACCAGATGTTCAGTCTACCCAGGGTTAGTAGCAATCTGGGACCTGTTTTCTGAGGATAATAGTGTCTTGCATTATTTTGCTCTGAAATCCTGGGGAACCTCACTGTGATTCACCTTTTGGTGAACCCCAGAGACCCTGTTCACCTTTTCTATTTGCCATCATTATTCTAAGTTCCATTAGATAGACTGGATCCTAAAGCTAAGTTGTAGAGCAGCATACGTTATAACCTGGATCAGTTGCAGAACCCACTTACAACTGGCAGCCACTCAGGTGATCAGTACATGGGTTGAAACAGCACCTCAAATGTATTTGTTGCCTCCAAAATCTGAAGAAGCCAACCATGCATTGTGCTTATTTCTTGGTTGGTGGACTCTTAAGAAATCTCACCAAGGTATCAGGTTCATAAATTTGTGTGAGGTTTATCTCCTAACCTCTGGCACATTGGAATAATACTAAAGCATCTAAAGAAGTTGCTACTCCTTGTTCATGAAGTCCAATAAGTATGATGTCACCAATATCATGGATGAACATGACGTTCTGTGGTTTCTCAATATGATCAAGTTCCCTGCAGACTAGGATAGGGCAGAGATCAGGATATTTCTCAAAGAGCAACTCAGTTGAAGAGTATTGCTAATGTGGCAGGTGAAAGCTTCCTTCGTCAGATGGTCTTTAGAAATTGGTATAGAGAAAGGGAAAGAAATATAGATAGATAACTATATGCCAGGTGCCAGAGGATTTTGCTTTGTTCAAGGAAAGATATTATATCTGGAACATCAGCTGCAGTCTGAGTTACCATCTGATTTATTTTGTGGCAATCCAAAACCATTTCCGAGGATCTAGCTACCTTCTGCTCAAAGAGGCTACTTACATGGGGATGTGATAGAACTCACCACATCTGCAAATATCAAGTCTCTTGGTACCAAGTACTATCCCAATCAAGATCTAATCAGGATCATGGAGGAGACACATTTCAACACCAGACAGAAATAAGGGAAGAAGAATTTTGTTTCCCTATTCCCATCTTCTTATATCTTATTAATATCTCCTTTGAGAGAAACTAACAGGAAAGTGGTCAGCAAGAGAAACTGAAAAATTTAATTTCTAGACACCCAACCTCAGCATCACATGCAGAGGAGAGAGGTGTCAATGTGGGGCTATAAGGTACTAGGCAAGTAACTGGCATAGTAGGTTGTGTACTCTTCTCAAAACTAGATTAGACATTGGAACAGACATTATTAGATAGTTATATGACTTATAGGTGTCCCTGCTTTTCCATATGGCATACCACACAGAAAGAAGGAGGACAGCAAAAATAATGACATGTGCTTCAGAAGGCTATGGTGCAATGAAAAAATATGTAATCCAAGTCCTGGGAACTTTAATCTGTCACAGAACCCAGGAGTTTAGGACTAGGTCAAACTGAAAGAAATTTGTATTGATAATATTTAATAAACAGAGGTGGTTAAGATGAGAAGTGTACCAGAATAAATGTGGGACTCAGAGGGGGCTTGTGGCTATATAAATATGAAGTTGTGGATTCACATCAGTTTGTTTGAAAGATGTGATTGCCAATACAGTGTGAATTATCAGAAAATTGAGGCTTAAAATGGATCTCATTCAAACATAGACTATATTCATAAAGTTCAAATTCCTTATCACACAGAACAGATTAGATCTGGCACATTTTACCCTACCCCACCCCACCCCTCACACCCCCTCAGGGAGCTTCACCATTTAAGAGCAAACTGGACAAGCACAGTCCAGAAATGGCAAAGAGAATGATGAGAAATTAGATATATCATCTAAAATCTCCATATTACATAGTAAAAATCCAATATATTTTGTTGGGGGAAAGATTGGTGTTCATTTATATATACCCGCATATTTACTCTTTCTATGCACTTGATTAATTCCAGCATGTTTTAGGCCATCTCTGACCATTTTTCTTCTCCAGAACTCTTTTAAACATTTCTTTTAGTGCAGGTATTCATCAGTGATTTTCTCAGTGTTTGAATATCTCATTCTTTTACTTTTGCTTTTGAAGGGCATTTTCATTTGGTTTAGAATTTTACCCTAGCAGGTAATTTCTTTTGGCACTTCAAGGATATCATTCCACTATTATCTGGCTTCTATCTCTTCTGATCAGAAGTCAGTGTTCATGCTTATTGTTGCTCATTTGAAGGTAATGTACCCTTTTTTCTCTGACTACTTTTTATATTTTCTCTTTTTTACTTTGGTTTTCAGAGGTTTTTACTATGACATACTAAGGTGTGTTTTCTTTGTATTTTTATTGCTTAGCCTTGTGTAGGGCTGGGCTTTTGAATCTATGACCTCTAGCTTTTCACTGTCTTTTTTCTTCTATTTAAGATTTTCAATTTATTTCTCTCTGCCTGAATTATTTTCTGCTTCCATTCTATTAATCCTATTACCAACTGTAATCCAACTGCTACTAAATCAATCTAATAAATTCTTAATTTCAGATATTATAATTTTCATTTCTAGATTTTTCATTTGATTCTTTTTTTATACTTTCTACTTCAGTGGTGAAATTCTCCATCTTGTAATTTATTTTTAGGAACATATAAAGTACAGTTATGTTAATTTCCATGACTGGTAACTACAATACCTGGGCCAACTGTGGCTCTGTTGCTATTGTCTTGTGTGTTTTTTGCCCTCCTGGTTTAGCTTTCTTGAGATGCCTGACATTTTTCGATTGAATGATGTACATCTTTTTTCTTTTATTAAAAAATAAAACAAAACTATAGAGGCTCTGGATAATGTTCTCTTCCTCCTGAGAGGATGAGCTTTATTCTTTGACAGGCAGTAAGAGTGAGAGCAGATTACCTCAATTCAATCAGCAAGTGAACTGACCTAAAGCTGGATTTGGGACTTTGAAAGACTTGATATATGTCTCATTTGCACCCTCTCCCAGATGTAGCTCTTTAGGATTTGCAATTGAGATCCTAAGGTAATTGTCAGGAACCTTCTTACTGGGAAGGTGATGAACAACGTTTTTCCTTTACAGAACTGTAAGATTACTGAGTGCTCTGTTGAGCTTTTTAGCTGCCCTCTGCTCAATTTCTTAGTCTTTCATTCTGCCTCATTTGTAAGAACATGCCAGTTTCAGTTTTCTCTACCTGGCTTCTTTCAAAGGTCTTAGCCCTTTAAACTCAGTAGCCTTGAATGTCCTTTAAACTCAGTAGCCTTGAATGTCCATAAGTCCAATTTCTGCCTCTCTAACTCTGTGAGTTTGCAAAAAGCCCTGCTGGTTTCTCTGTTTCTTATAACCACCTTTTGATTAAATCCTCAGTCTCTCAACTTTTTTACTTAAAATTTGGCAAATTCCCTGAATTCCCCTTCTAACTAGGATCTAGGCCCCTCAAGTCTTGGCTGCCTTAGGAGTTCTTCAATGTCATTTGACCATATTTTATTTGTTAGCATTCTATTGAACTTTTTTGTTTACTCTCAGAAAAGGTGTTGTTATGCTATTAGCTACCCTGACATAGCTAGACATAGAAACTGGTGTGAGATTGTTTTGAACAGTTTCATAGGGAGAGTGCTTAAGGGAATTATGTCTATTATTTGAAATTAATTGAGGTTTTGATGTTTTGGCACATTATATTTTTTTGGAAATGTTCAATGAGTACTTGATAAAAATATGTATTTTGTAGTTGTTGCACTCAAAATTCTGTAGATGACCATTGTTCAAGCATATTAATTATGTTGTTTTTAAAAACTTTCAAACTATGGTTTTATTTATCTACCTGCCTCATCAATAATTAAAAAGTACGCATTGAAGTCTTACATAATTATTTATTATTTAATTTTGTTTCACTTTTAGTATCTTTTTCATGTTTTAAAAGTGATATCTATATTTTCTTATAGATAAGAAAAATACTTCAGTTGCTCTCACACTTCTTGGTCTGCTCACTCCAACACCTATCATATTGAACTTGTCAAAACTTTTAATATTCCTTTGGTTTTTACCCTAGTTTTAAAAGCAATAAAAATTTTCTTAAAATATTTGCAATATAATATATTCTCTATATTAGACTCTATTTTTTATATTATATAGTTATATCTCATGATATATACCTGTATGTCAGACAATATATACATATAACATATATATGGTGTTTATTATATATATACATGTCTCTCTATATATAAAATATCAACTAGTCTAGTGTTTCCTGTTATTTACAGTATTAATGTCAAACTATTTTCCATATGGCTCTTTGTGTGACAAAGCTTTTCAAGCCTTACCTTATATGCCTAATATTATTTTTAAATGCCATTATAGTTGAATGACACTTTGGGTTGATAGACATTCTAGGCCAAAATTTCTTCCCTTGTTGGAACTTCTTGCTATTATAACATGTGGAGGTTGACAAATACTCTTCCTAGCACATGAGTAAAACATAAGACAAAATAGTCACTAACAGTCATTTTAGGGATTTGGTTATGGACTAAAGGAAAGCAATGAATTAAGAAATTCTTATTAATGAAAATCTGATGGAAAATCAGGTAAAACAGCAGGAGTCTGTGGCCTTATTACCAATACCTACTCCTGTGTGCTCACTGCTTAGAAGCAAACTCAATGAAAATTTGGTGCTACTTGGGCAGGGTTGACCGTGTACACCAACAGCTTTGCAGCTGGAGGGGACTGATTCAACTTAGGGAGGAGAGTAAAAATTTATTGTATTGATTCCAATAAAAGTAGAAAACTCAGAAGGAAACAAATGGGAGAAATCCTATATAATTTCCTGAAGTTGTGATCATGGTAAACACCAGTATTAGAACAGCCAGAAATTGAGGTCCTGGAAATGAACAAGCCAGTGGTGGGCTAAAGGAACCCTACTCGCATATCTGGGTGCCTGGAAAACTACATCTATGCTGTAGACTATAGTTAGTAGTAATATTTTGACAATGCTCTTGCATAGTTTGTAACAAATGTTTCAAAACAATGCAAGGTGTTGGTGGTGGCATAATGCATGGGACTCCTGTATGATGTTATGAGTGTTTATTTTATAAGTTCACAACTTTTACTGTACACTTATTATTTATATATGTTCATGTATGAATGATATACTTCAATTAAAAAAACAAAATATATCCATGCATGGGAGATCCTCTAGAGGACCCAGTTAGAAAGTACAAGCCAAGGAAGACTTGAGAATGGTCTAAATATTGAATAACCTGAGGGTGGAAATCTTATTGACATGAGGTGTTTAAGCACAATCTTTCCCAAATTATTGACTTACCACTATGCTATTTAGACATACAGGCATTTTATATGAAACTGGGCTAAAAAAAGGAGAAATAAAAATATAAAACTGAACTC
The DNA here is from genome assembly GCF_030445035.2 of Dasypus novemcinctus. NCBI lineage: Eukaryota > Metazoa > Chordata > Mammalia > Cingulata > Dasypodidae > Dasypus > Dasypus novemcinctus. The sequence goes on from NC_080688.1 coordinate 53,819,525, forward strand.
AAACATCATAGGCTACATACTGTGGGAAAGAAAGATTCTTCAAATTAAGTTTAAACCACTTACAAAAATATTCCAGGGAAAAATTAAGAATTCAGAAATGATATAAAATAATATCTAAAATGTTTAGTTTCCCAACAGAAAAATGTGAGCCATGCAAATAAGTAGGAAAGTGTAACCTATACACAGTCAACAGCAACAGACTCTAAAAAGGCCCAAATATTACATTTAGCCAAATAAGACATCTAGGAGATATAAATGTTAGAAGAATTAATGGACACCATATTTAAATAATTCAAGAAAATGTGATGAAAATGTCAAAACAAATAGGAACCTCAATAGAGAAATAGAAATTATATTTTAAAAATGTAAATATTATGGTCGAAATATAAAATAACTGAATAAAATTTACTAGATAGCCTCAACAGATGATCTGAGGTGGAATCAATGAACTTGAAAATATATTAATATGATTTGGTCAAGCTGAGCATAGAGAGGAAGAGGAGTACAGAAAAATAAAGAATTGTAGATGGTGTTGGGGTTTAAGATATATTTAGGGGATTTGAATCTCTGGACTGACAATATGATAGCCAGGACCTGAGCCTCAACAGACTCCAGCTCCTACAATCTGATTTATTGGACTCACCTCACTCAGCTAAGATGGAGTTGAAGAAGGACAACCACCACACCATGGAGCCTAGAGTGCCTACCACTGAAAGCAGGAGGATTGCATCCACTATCCATGTGGAATCTGAGCCTCCTCTTGTCATAGAGGTGCAACGGACACAACCAATCCAAGGTCCACAGAGAAAAGGTGGCATTGGAGTGGGAAAAGTGGACATGGTGGCTGATGGGTATGGGGAATGGCAGGAAGAGATGAGATGTGGAGGCGCCTTTGGGACTTGGAGTTGCCCTGGATGGTGCTTCAGGGGCAATCACCAGGCATTGTAAATCCTCCCAGGGCCCACTGGATGGAATGGGGAGAATATGGGCCATGATGTGGACCAGTGACCATGAGGTGCAGAGATGCCAGAGATGGGAGTGAATGTTGCTGGGGGGGGGGGGGGGGCGAGTGGTGGGGTGGGGGTGGTGGGGTTGAATGGGACCTCATATATTTTTAATGTAATATTTTTACAAAATCAATTAAAAAAAAAAGAAAGAAAAATAAAGAGAGCTTTTGAGACTAGTGAGACAATTTAAGGAGAAAATTTATTTTAAACAATAAAGACCCCAACTTCCAAGATTTGATGAAAACCATTAACTTACAGATTTAAAAGGAAATCCATACCCGAAGTGGGAAAATACAAAGAAATCTACACCTAAACATATCAGAGTCAAACTCCGGAAAACAAAAGTCAAAGAGAAAATCTTGTGAGTATAGCAAGATAGAAAAAAATCCAAGTAAAAGATGATGAAGAAAAATCAATATCAGAGGGACATCAATTTGATTGAAATCTGATAGCATAGCAGGAAGAATGGAAGTCAGAAGGGAGTGAAATATCTCATTCATAAAAATAAAAAATGATTAATCAAGAATTCTATATCCAGTAAAACTTTCCTTATTAAAATGAAGGTAAAATAGTGACATTCTTAGATAAACAAAAACTAAGAAAATTTATTGCTAGCAGACTTGCTGTAAGCTAAATACTAAAGCAAATCTTTCAGGCTGAAAGAAAAGAATACCAAATGGACATCTAAAGAGTACTGTCCTTGAAGACAGACAGATAGAAACTATACAAAACTATACAAAAAGCTGATAAAAGAAACAAAATGCCAATGATGTATGAGACAGTATCAACTGATCTAACATATATGTAAGAGGAATCTCAAAAGAAGAGGAAAGAAGAACAGGCAGAAAAAAAATTGAAGAAATTATAGTGGAAATTTTTCCAAATTTGCTAAAACTATAAATCTATAGCTCATAGAATCTCAATGAACTCCAAGAAAGGATAAATACTAAATGCACTACACCAAGACATATCATAACTACATGTCTGAAAAATATTGCTAAAGAGAAAATCTTCAAAAGCCAGAGGATAAAACCCTCATTAAATAGGGACAAAGATAAAATTTAGCAGAAACTATGTAAACCACAAGACAATAGAGTATCTTAAACTGCTGAAATAAAATTTACAATTAGAATTCCATACCAACAAAGCTAACTATAATAAATGAAAGCAAAATAAAGACTTATTCAGACACAGAAAAACTATTTGTTATCATCACATGTAACAAGCAATAGTAATGAAATTGTTTAAGCAGAAGGAAATGATAACAAATGGAAAATGGATCATCATAACTGAAGGAAAAGAAATGATGAGTGTGTGAATAATTATAAAATAACTCCTCTCATTTAAAATCTCCTAAGGATAATTAACTGTTTTGAACAGAAATAACAGTATATAGTGTAAAAGTAAAATTTTTAACAAGAACACCGTAATAGCCCAAACAAAGGAGATATTGGTTTAGCAATATAACATGGTAGAAGGTCAATATGCAAAAATGAATTGTATATTTTATGTAACAGCAATAAACATTTGGAAATAAAATGCAAAAATGCCACTTAAAATAGTTTTTAAAATCCAGGAAACAAACAGGGGTAAATTTAACAAAACTTTGCTGAAATAAATTAGAGAAGATCTAAATAAATGCAGAGACATACTATGCCTGTAATTTAAAAGACTCACTATTGTTAAAAAGTGTATTTTCCTTAAATTCATTTCTAGATAAAACACAATCACAATTAACTTTTTAATTTCTTTGGTAGAAATTGAAAAGTTTATTATATAATAAATATGGAAGTGCAAAGGAACTAAAATAGCCAAACCAAATTTTTAAACTTTTTATTTTGAGATAATTATAGAGTCCCTGGAAGTTACAGAGATAGTAAGAGTGGTCCCATGAACCCTTCACCCAGTTTTCCCCAATAGTTACAGGTTACATAATTACAGTATCAGAGCCAGGAAGTTGACATGGTTACAATTTTTGAGTACAATTCAATGCCATTTTATCACATATTTGCATCATGCAACCTCTGCCATAATTAGGAATCTGAACAGTTCTATCACCACAAAGATAGCTCTCATGTGCTCCCTTTGTGGATAAGCCAATCCTCTGTTTCTTTTCCTTCCACCCCTAACTGCTGGCAACCATTAATCTGTTTTCCATTTCTAAAATTTAGTCATTTCAAGAATGTTACATAAATGGGATTTACACTATGTGACATTTAAGACTAAATTTTTCACTTAGCATAATGCCCTTGGTATTAATTCAAGTTTTGTGTGCATCAATAGTTCATTCCCTTTTTTTTTTCCTTTTTATTTTGAAATGCTTTCAAACATACAGGGCAGTTACAAAAATAATATAAACCTCATACAGGGAACTCCAGCATACCCCTTGGCTCCCCAGATACCTAGATCTAACTAATTTTAATATTTCACCACATCTGCCATCTTTCTCCCCTCTCTCCCTCCCTTCCTCCCTCTTCCTTCCTTCCTTCCTTCTTCCTTTCTTTCCTTTCTTTTTTCCTTTCTTTTCTCTTTTTTCTCTTTCTTTCAATTTCTCTTTCTTTCAATATCTATCTATCTATCTATCTATCTATCTATCTAATCTATCTGTTTTTTAATCCATTTGCTGAACAGTGGAAGATGTATACATTGTACTCCTTTAACACTTAATACTGCCATGTACATTTCCTAAGAATAATATTAACTTATGGAAACATCATAAGTTATCATTTCTTTTAAATTATACCCCAATAATGTCCCTTTAATTCTTTTCTTCTCCCTTGCTGGATCCCATCCAGGATCACACATTGCATTAAATTGTCATTGTCTCTTTAGCTGCAATTTTTTCAATTTTTAAATTGTGGGAGCATATGTACAACATAAACTTCCTTGTCTTTACCACGCTCAAGCAAGTAATTCAAAAGGATTAATTATATTCACAGTATTGTGGTACCCTCAACACCTTCCATTACTAAAACTTTCCCATCTCCCCAAACAGAGATCCTACATCCATTACCTCCCCATTCCCTCTGTCCCCTGTCCCTGGTAACCCGCTCTCTAATTTCTCTCTCTATGAGCTTGCATATTCTCCAGTATTTTCTTTGTAGTTACCATGATCTTAAATTTAACATTCTAAATCTATAGCCATCTCTTTTGCTTTGATACAACTTAATTTCAATAGTAAGCACCATGTTAGTAATTCATCTATCCCCCCACCTTCATGTTGTTCTTGTTACAAATTACATGTTTATACATTATGAGTCTGAAACCATTGATTTATTGTTACATTTTATATGTTTGTCTTTTAGATCCTATGGGAAGTAAAAAGTGGACTTACAAATAAAAAACATAATAATACTGGCATTTATGATTATCTATGTCATTACTCCCAGTGATGATCTTTATTTCTTTAGAAGATGTCCATCTGTTGTTTTTCCCTGTCCTTTCAACCTGCAGAACTCTCTTTGTATATCTTGTAGGGCCAGTCTAGTGTCAATGAACTCTCTCAGCTTTTGTTTATCTTATAATCCAAAAAGACAAATAATGTAATAAAACATGCAAAGGACTTGAAAAGTTACTCAAAAAGATCTCTCTCTCTCTCTCTGTCTATCTGTATCTATACATAATGTCCAATAAGCATATAAAATGATGCTCAACATCCTTTGACAACAGGGAAATAAAAATTTATACCACAATGAGGTAGCACTGTACACCCATTAGAATGGCTAAAATTTAAAATGAAAAGCCTGATAATACCAAATTTTGGTGAGAATTCTCATACATTGCTAGTAAAAAATGTACAATGGTACAATTCAGGACAATAATTCAATAGTTTCTTATGAAGCACAATTTCACTCCTTGATATTTTCCCAAGAGAAATGTAAACATATGTTTACCCAAAGACTTGTGCATGAATGTTCATAAGAGCTTTATTCATTAGAGATCATCAATGGATGAATGCAGAAACAAATTGTGGTATTCATTGAACTTCTGTTTAGCAATAGTAGGAACACAACTATAATAAAAAGAAAACATGGATAAATATAAAAAATATTATGCTGAACAAAAGAAGATGGGCAAAAAAGAGTATATACTGCATGGTTCTATTTATATAAACTCTAGGACAGACAACCTAAATTTTAATCATAGAAAGCAGGTCAGTGCTTTCCTGGCACTTGAGGTGGGATATGAGAATTGACTGAGAAGGGGCATTAAATAACTTTTAGGGTTAAGGAAAAGTTATGTACCTTGATTACATGGTGGTGACATGGATGTGTATATTTGTACATTTCAGTGTTCTATATATAGTTACAATATGTGCATTTTATATCATACCTTACTAAAGTTGATTTAAATAAAAAATCTCTTGAAATATCAATCTTATTACTATAATTTTTCCCAAGGAAGTAATCAGATAAGTGTATCTATAACATGTTCAGAACACTTTTATGTTAGTCATTTTGTTTCAGCCTCACAGGAATAACAGGAATTTGCAAATAAGATTTGGGACAGACAAGTGAATTACTGCTGGGGAATGACTCGCCCAAGGACATGTGGGATATAACTGAATGGAGGAAGTTCTTTGGACTGGGTACATGTGCTTCCTTTTGTACTGTGGTGTCTCCTCAGCTATACTCATCAGTTGCATTTGTCGTATTCCAATCTGATCTGCTTCCTTGAAACAACAAAGAGCTGACCCAGAGCAGAGCTGAGGACATCTTTTTCACTGTGGTCCCAAGTGCCTGATTCTATTCAGCCTTGTGGCAAGATGGTCTGCAATAGGAAACAGATAAGAAATAAGGCAATCCAAAGCTAATACATGGTATGAATGGCACCATAATTGACATACACTAAGTCTTAAATCTGACTGATTCAAAATGTGTGTTAACTTTCCAATCTGAAACTGTTGCTCTTAGGGAATTTGAAGCCAATGACAGTTCTTTAGGATTAATTAGGTCTGATCTATGGCAACATGTTACATCAGAAGGTCAGCCTTTACCCTCATATAATCTTTCCTCCAACATTGTCTCTTTGTTCAGTTCATCTTCCTTCCATTCTTCCCCATCAAACCCCACTATTCCAGTGATCATTTGTGTGTGTCTTGTGATTGTGACTACATTGACTTATTAAGGACTCAGAATATGTACCATACCCCCCATTACTCATTAACCTAGGCCAAGGAAAGCTTTAGAAGCGACCTGAATTTCCAGAATATGATACACAGAATCTTTTATCTAAAAATCTTCAGATATGTTACTGAATTTTTGGGTTTTATAAAGATTACATATACTGCATAATCTTTATAAAACCCAAAAATTCAGTAACATATCTGAAGATTTTTAGGGGGGTCTGGAGCACCATCCTTAAACAAGCACATTAATATTCTGGCATGTAACCTCTGGATATTCATATCATATAAGTAAACCTAATGTTAGTTCAGATCTGGCTTTGGTGTTAAGTGGTTCAAGTTAATTTCCAGTACTTTTTGCATATTGAGATTGTGCTCAAGATTTATAGGCTCTATCTAGTTTTCCATGAGAGAACTCTTGGCACCCTTTTGGCTGCAAGCTGTAGTCACTGCTACTTTATTATCTTGCTCTTCATGGCCCCAGTTCCTATTATATGCTTCAAAACTTCCTCTTGGCTTGGCATGTGCACGTGTGTGTGCACCTGTGTGTGTGTAGCTTTATTGAAGTATAATTTGAATTCTTTAAAATTCACCTATTTCAAGTTTATTGTTTGATGGGCTTTAGTAATGTGTATGGTAGTGCAACTACCACAATTTTCAAGGTTTAGAACACTTTCGTAACCCCAAAAGATTCCCTCCTGCGTCTGTGCAGTTAATCCCCATTCTGACCCCAAGCCTCAGAACAGGCAGCTGCTGATGCAGTCTTTTTATTTTTTAATATATATTTTAAATTTATTTTTAAAAGATACCTGATACAGTCTTTATGTCTCGATTCTTTCATTTTGTCTAATGTTTTAAGATGCACCCATGTTGTTGTTAGTCTCAGTATTTTATTTTTTTTTAATTGCTAGTGGTGTTCCTACATGTGCATCGACTTGTGAGTGGGTCAAGGAAAATGTGGCACATCTACACATTTAGCAATAAAAATTCCTGTGTTTTAACCTGTTATGCAGCTTTTCGGTCCCTGAATTCCTATTCAATCCTGGATGCTTCACTTTCCCTCACTTCTGTTGTGAGTCTTAGGCCACAGAATCTCATACTTGCCCCTTAGCCTCCAGTTTTCTGTTTGGCAACTGGGCTTAGATAGTGGCTTATACTGGAGAGCCTTGGAAACCTAACTTCCCTATCTAGGGTGGGTTTATAGATCACAGTCCCACATTCACTCTCCATGTCCCCCATCCAGCTATGAAGCCATGCAGGAAGGACTTTCCCATGATTATCAAACTATGACAACGTATGACAACAGACCCCAAACTTTTTCTTACTAGGTGGGCCAAGGAGGCTTTTTCTGCCAATTCAATGAATTCAGAAATTCAGAGGTGTATCACTTCCTGAGAATGGAAAGGGTATAGCTGGACTGGGAGTCTGGGGGCAACTCTTTTCCCTTCTGGCCAAACCAGCTTTCATTCTATTGTACTGAGCTCAAGACAGCTTGCTGTATCCGGAAACGAGGCCTGACAGAGAGTCCCTTCTTCTTCTTCTCCTGGGCTTCATGCCCACCGGAGCCGGCAATACAGTTGGAGGCAAACCAGGATGGAGAGTCCATGGTCTGCAGTGGGGACCAATGACCTTGCCTGCACCCAGGTTGCACCTCTCTGCTGGCTGTGAGAGGCTCATTCCCCCTCCTGCCCAGTCCAGGCTCAGGGACAAGAGGTTCTGTCCACAGAAGTAAATCATTGTCTACCCCAATGGAAAAGTGTTCTTAGGACTAGGCAGGACCTTGCCAAATTGTTCTGAGAATGTTATGGAGGCTCTGAGATGAGACACAGTTATTATTCAGGGTTAGAGGCAGGGCTGGGGGGCAGGGTGCAGGAGTAATAGGAGGATAGTGCTACTATCTTAAAACAGCAGCAAGTTTTTAGGACTGTTTTAACTTGGTATTTCCCTTCGAAGTATTGATGACACTTCACTTTCTTGCTTTGGAAAATTAATGATATTTTCTACCTCTTGATTGCCTAATTAGAAAAATGGAAATAATAATATATATCTCATAGGATTTTGTGAAAATTAAATGAATTTATACACACAAGATTCATAAGAGCCTAGTAATCTCCCAATAAAATTTAGTTAATATTACCTAATATTATCTTTTTGGTGAAGGGAAGATTTTAGTGAACCTGTGCATTAGATGTAGGTAACCACACAATCCTTCTTTGGAGCAGAGTGTTCGAAACAAAGAGGAGCTAATCCATCCAGCATCGTAGTATACATCTGTGCTATTGTGGGCAAACCTTTACGTCTACAGATTACTTTGCAGACCAATATGTGAAGGTGTGACTGAGAATGAAAGAAACCCTCCAATAGCTGGCCTTGAGATGTTGAGGGAGGGGTGATGCTTCAGTTCAGACACAGGGAAAATGTCAAAAACATTCTTATTGAGGGTTGTATGGGAGGTACAGCCTAACTAATCTAGAAAGACTCACATCTTATAACAAAAGTCAAGTGCTTTCTCTATTGTAAATATCTTCTCTTATTTGTAAGTTTTTGATAAATTTTAAACTCTTCCAGCCTAGTCTTAGGTAGGCCTTCTTTAAAGCAGACTGCATTCTTCTTTCAGGTGATATGGCAAAGAACAGCAGTGGTCATCTGCAGCACTCAGTTATGATTTGGCAAGAGGCAATGCAGGGGAGAAGTGGTGTTGTCTTCTGAAACACCTCTTTGCCTGAGGTGACAGAATATGCTTGGGCAGATGTTGAAACTTGTAGTTAGCATCACTTGGATACTCCCAGCATTACTTAGGTATGAGTACCCAGTAAGATGTTGGATTTCCTGTGAACTTGGGCAGAATGGGGACTCAGATGATTGCTACATGAGCTTTAGTGGTATGTGCTGACCTTGAAGCCAGCAGGAGTTAGGGACTTGGGAAACCCCATGCTCCATATGATAGCACTCATAGAGAGTATTTATGCTGCTCCCACTGGTTCCCTGGAGAAAAGTTTCTCCCATGTCTCAGCCACTCCTGCCATAGGAGAGAGGCATTAAAGGTGCCTACATATTACCCAGGTCCTGATGAAATGCTGTTCTCTTTGTATCGGCAGAGTTCTACTAGAGAGTTCTACTACTAGAGAGTTCTACTAGAGAACACGGGTACTCAGGGCACTCTTTATCTCACCAGTTGGTTAAAATCCAGTGATGGGATGATCTCTTGTGGCAATCAGAGGATCAGTTATACCAGATCAATGTGGGCATTACAGAGCACTACCTACTACAATGAAAGTGCCATCTCAGAAACTCAATGCATGACAGGACCAGGGCCACCAGATTCCATGTCTTTGAACAATACCTAGAATTGACTGATCCATCAAAATTCTTCAGGATAAACCATCCAGCTATCCAAATGTTCCAGCTCTCAGGACTTGTAGAGTGTGTTGTGTGTGAACATGAGCCTGGAGATACAGCTGTCAATCTGCCATTGCAGATTGTTCCCTCCATTCCTGAACACCATATATTGACACTGAGAGCAGGAGTAGAATAAGTTATTTCTTCACCTACAGCCCTTTGGTACATGAAGAATGGCATTACTGCCAGTCAGGATGGATAGACTTAATACAGTCAGGTCTGCCAATTTGTACAGAGGGACCCAGAAAATTGGCACGGAGGTGCCATAGGAGAACTGGATGTAAATTATCCAGTCACAAAGAAGAGGAATGTTTTCCATCTCTTAAAAATTGAGGAAATCAGGCATCTGCTTCCAAACCCAGGTATGCTGATTTGGATGCATGGAAAGCCAGGAGTCTAAATTCTTGGCCAGTAGACTATCCTTCTCTTTGTCTGCTATCATGTAAGGAAGACACACACTTACGGGGGCAGAGCATTCCTTTGACCCACAGTATCATGGCCACCAAGATGGACATTGATGTAAGAGTTCATATTGAGAGTTTCCCATTAACTAACTGTATTTTCCAGTGAGTACTTTCTTTTTTTTTAAACAACAAAAACTAAATATTTATTTAGAAGCTGCCTCTCTCTTATTAGTGATTTATTTTTAATTTTTAATTTATTTTTAAAAGATACATAGATCACATAAAATGTTACATTAAAAAATATAGGAGGTTCCCATACGCCTCACTCTCCACACCCCCCACTTTTCCCTTATCAACAACTTATTTCATTAATGTGATACATTTGTTGCATTTAATGAATAAATTTTGGAGCACTGCTATACAGCATGGTTATAGTTTGACATTGTAGTTTATACTCTCTCCCAATCCGTTCAGTAGGTTATGGCAGGATATATAATGCCCTGCATCTGTCCCTAAGTACTTTCCATTTCCTGGCTGGAGGACCATATCCTCTACTGTTCCAAGAAGTTCAGCCTTTAGCATTGCCTGATTCCTACCCAGGTCCCCACCCTAACTACCTGTCTCTATCCTAGAACTCTGATGAGTGCTGCTTCCTGGGGGTGTTTCTTTAGAGCAGGAGGTATAGGAGCTTCTTCAGCATTGTGAATGAGACCATCCAGATGACAAAGCACTGGTGTTTCTTCCTTTCGAGCAGAGTGCAGGGACACAGAGCATCCAACAGGAAGCCTCCTTTCATGCTTGTTTCCCCAGGCTTGTCTTCTCCCTCCTGGATTATCTCCAGCCATCCATAAGCTTTTCTTGTTTGGTTCCAGTGAACTTTGTGCCTGACCTGACCTTTGTAATGACATTTCAGGTATTTAGTGTACATATCATAGCACTTCTTCATATTCCATCTTTTTATATACAGAGGCATTCAGGAGAATTATATTCTTCAGGTGTCTGGCAAAAAGATTGTTGAGAACTCCCACAGAGCTCTCTGAGGGTAGCTTTCCCATTACCTGACAAAATAGAGGGAGCAGGATCAGAGAGGAAGATTGGATAATGCTCCCGAGGCCGGATGGAGAGCTCGTGTTTGCATGGAGAAGGATGCCACCTTATGCTCTGCCATCAGGAGTCCTGGAAATATGCCCCTGGCTAATCCCTAAGATGCTACTGTCACAGCTTCATACTCTTCTCTTTTTTTTTTAACCTTGATCTTTCTTCATATATGTATCCTTCAGTCATCAGAGATTTATTGAATTAACTTTTATATAATGATTTGTACCAAGAGAAAAATTATTTAAAAAATAAGGACACCTTTTTTTTTCTTTTTGAGCTGGGGAAGCTCATAGTCTAGTGAGAAATAAGCCTTTTTATTTTAAATAAAAAATTACAATATAACTTATGTGCTTTTTATCTGTTGCTTAAAGTGGCAATAGAAGCAAATATTAATTCCGCCTAAAGAAATAAGGAGAAGCATCGGAAGAATTAGCCCTTGAGATGAGCTTTAAAGAATTGATAGGTGTTTTCTAGGTGAATCCCTGGAAGTTTGGACAAACTTGTCAATGGAAATTTTCTGACAACAAATTTGAATAAGTACTCAAAATAACTAGGAGCGCTAAATGGATAGAAAGCCACTGCCAGAGTCTTAGAGATATTTCAACTTCTCTGTGGTCCATGTAGTTGGACTGAGAAAAATCATTTGTGTCCATCCACGCAGCTCTGCACTAACAGCACCCCAGTTGTTCTCATTTACCCCATGAAGAGTATTTTCTCCTTGGGCTCAAGCCCTAGGGCCTTATAGTGCCTGCATTGATCATTACCCTAGGAGAGCACTCTCCACTCACTGCATTGGTGGAGTACTTTTCAGCAGAGTTTGATCCCCTTCCCTTTAGACATAAGGACAAGAGGAGGGTGGGATAGGGATGAAAAGGAAGATTGGTTTGGTCTTTAGCAATTTGATTGATGAATCCTACAAATAGACTGCTCTGGGAAGTGGCAGAGACAGGAAGATACCTAACAACACTGCACACTGGGATTGTTCTACTTATTTGTACATAATATATGACATCAGTTCTAGGACTCAGGCAATGGGGTAAGGTGTTAATCATCTCAATCCAGCAAAGAACTCCACATTTGGCATTGGGCTGGTTGGATCATGTGTCAAATTGCATTCCAGCTGAAGATTTGAGAAGGTTGTTTTCCTGGTTGTTCTTGTTTTTTTGACAAGCACCAGGTGAATAGTGAATAACAGCAAAGAATATTCACACATCATATCTATTGCAAAAGATTGGCTTGAAATAGATCACCACTCATTCAAATATGAATAGTTAGAGATCACTAAGTGCTTATATTGAACCCAAGTGCATAAATCTTGTTTAAGAATGTTTGAACATAAGAAAAGCAGATCAGAACCTATGACAAAAATCGTGAAGGTAAAAGAGCATAAAATATCATCCTGAACAATAAGAGAAAGTTAAGTTTTGAAAATGATGTTCTAAAATATCCATTAATAATTTCAGAAAACTCAATGACATGTTTAATAAGATATAAGAGATAGCATCTATGAAATGAAAAAAAAAATCCACAAAACAAAAAAGACTTAAGATCAAACAGTCATAGAATAAATAACAACATGGATAGGAGGAAATCTGCATAAGAAAAGAAAGGAATACAAATAAATTAGAAATTGCAGCAATAAAAACAAAGTCCTCATTAATGACAAAATACAAGATTGGAACTTTCTTAATCAGCAATGGGATCAATGAGCTTGAAATGCTTTCTGAAAATGTATATTTTCCTGTTCTGACTTCCATTTTGGAGGCAAATTGAAAAACAAATGGGCAAATAAATATCCTACTAGATGGTGTGGATAGACATAATTATTTATAATTTCTGAAAACAAATGAAACAATTAACTTACCTGTAACAGACATAAGAGAAGATATTTAGATTTATTATTTAGGTCAATGCTTCTCAAGGTGTAATCCCTGGACCAGCAGCATCAGCATCACCTGGAAACTTATTAGAAATGCAAATCGCATGTCCCACCTACTGAATCAGAAACTCTGGGGGTAGGGCCAAGCAATCAGTATTTTAACTAATCCTGCAGGTGAGCACTAGGTTAGGAGAATGACTATCTGCTGACTGTAATTAGGGCACTCCCTGGCAGCTGCCCTGGTCACCTCAGGTGTTTCTTACCTGCTACTGCTCCCAAGACATAAAATCCAGACCAGGTTGCAGAGGTGAGGTCTTTGCTAGTTGAAGAGTATGCAGACCTCAGACTCCCATCCAGAAATGGGAGAAAAAAGGAACAACATACATAAATAATTGATTGTCCTTAAGAAGAATTTTGAAAGACTGTCAGGTGCAATATATGAATGCAAATGAAATAGAAGAAATAGTTTTTGAAGTGAAGGAAGACCTGCATATGCAGATTGAAAACACTTTCTGAAATAGGAAGTCAACAAGAAGACTCACTGTTAAATGATTTCTGGGGGGAAATAGTTAATTAATAGAGAAGAAAAAAAAAAAAAGCCTTGTATACACCCAGGAAAGAAAGAAAGAGAAAAAGAGAGAAGGAGATAGTGAAATGAGAGAGAGAATGAGAGAGAGGGTGAGAGAGAGCAAGAGTGTGAGAGAGTGAGCAGTGAGCCCTCAAGATTAAAAATTCTTACAGAGTTTAGAATCTAGAGTTAAAGTGAAAATGTAGGTTTGCATAGGAAGATGAGCATCTCTTCCTCCAAGACTGTCAGTAAAGTTGCAATGTCCTGTGCAAATGTTGGAAATGTAAATGAGACTAGAAATTTGTAAATCATCTAACGGATTTCCTGGCATGGGTTTGTGCTCATTCAGTGCTAGCTCTTATCTATTATCACAGAACTAAGCACATGAATAGTGAATGCAGTATGCATTGCTGGAAGTGGCCCTACTCTAGGGCCTGGAGTTCAAGACATTAATGAATGTTTACCCAGTAAAAAGAAGGCATGATCTGAAAACAGGTTATTGAAAGAACGGTTACGATTGTAATAGTCCTTTAACACTTTGTCTGGGTGTGCCTGTGTTTGGGGGATGGTGGCCTTGGATCATCAGAGAATGGGGATAAGAAAGTATGTACAATGAAGGGATAGGGCTACTAGAGATGAATTTGAATACTTCCAATATAAGTACAGGTTCTGTGGGGAAAAGAGTACCCAACACATGTCAGATTTGACAGAGGGCACATGTTTCCTCTGGCATTAGCCTCCTAGGAAAAAGGAAAGGGATGAAGCATAGCTGAGTCTTAGGTTCCCTCTGAGGCAAGGTCATGCTACTCTCACAGTACTATTGCGTAGTTCAGTGAGTATTCTATTTCCTTCCCCCAATAGTAGCAATCAATGGACAATAGATATTTCTATTAGACATGACCCCTAAGGTCAGGGATTACGGAATGCTATCAGAGATAAGATGCACTGAAAACAACTGAGAAGTTAGTAGCCATTCAAAAGCTAAAAACAATACAAAAGATGTCACAAGAGTACATGTGCCAGGTGAAACACCAGGAATAGAAAAAAATCTAGCTACCAAATGAGCTACCCTTGCAGGGTGGAGGTTCCAGAGAAGGCTCTGCAGAGATGGTAAGTGGCTAGAACTAAATACAGGCAGAGGGGCCAGGTAGGCGAAGAGAGCAGTGGTAAGTCAATGTAGGCGGAGAATAATACACGGCGCAAACACAAGGACCCATAAGATGGAATAAGTAGAAAAATGTGAGAGAACGGAGATTTGGCTTAGGGTTCAGTTCTGAGGTTAAAACATATATGAACTGAGATGGTAATATTTGGGGGCTTAGAATTTATCTTTTGGGCAATGTAGAACCTTAAAAATCTGAAGATGTCCTTCTTGATATGAATTTCCAAAGACGGAATAGCAGTTTAACTAGGTCTTTACCAAGTGGCAGCCTCTCTTATAGCATGCTATATTTGGATATCATACAATCAGCAAGACATGGTTCCATTCTTGCTGTTTCTGAAACTTACACAATTACAATTACAAATTTATACAATTTTGCAACACTAAAAGTGAAAAAATATCCTTGTTTTCTCTCCTCTTTCCTTTTTCAACCACTTTTAGCAGTCTGAAAATCAGCTTTCATTTTGACTGCCGCTTAACAGAATTTGATTAAAAAAGGTAAACTAATTACATCGGAAATGCAGCCCTGCGAAGCTTTAAGAAAAACACATTATTTTGTTTTAGGGTTCAGTTACTATACATTCATTTATCATCTTTATAAGAGATATGCAGGCGATGATGAATAGACCCTGGCTTTGAATCAGGAAATGTAAATTATCCTCTTTTTTCTTTTTTCTTTCTTTTTTTAAATTTAAGTGAATAATGCATACTAGTAAATTTGAAGCTAACTCACGTGCCAAGAACTCAACGCTGATGTAATTCCATGAAAGCAATATGGGGCTAGCCTCCTGAGGGTCTGCTGCGGAGAGAACTCCTGACTGAGGGTTGCATAACTCGGGCTGAAAAGGGATGTGTGCTCAGGTGTGGACTAGCTGGTTTCGAGGGCCAGGGGTACAGTACAGGCTGTGCTGCCAAGGCTTTGTATTTGGGCCTCCTCATGCCAAGCAACCTCTGCCTTTGGCAAAATCCCAAATGCCTTCCTTAAATCCTCCCTCATCTGGACCTTTTTCTCGCTCTCTCCTCTTCCCTGTGCAAACAACATTCATCTTTCATGGTCTGCTCAGGTTTCAGTCTCCTTGTAGTCTTCTCTGAATGCTTTAGCCCACAATGCAATCTATTGAGAATGTTGCAGATCTCTAATATATTGTGAGATATGGGATGCTCTTGCGAGCAAGGAGCTAAATTTTTAAGGATGCACAAAATGAGCCTTAATGTTTGGGTAGTATTTGGATAGGTAGAGAAAACAGGAAAGTACATTTCTAGTAAGTTGAGAACAAAGAATACCGAACTGTAGACCATGAGTAACAAGAGACTAATTCTGACAGGATGATTGTTATAGTGTATTTGGAGTTTGGGCATATTTTAAGGAAGCTAAAGCTCAGGAGGCTCACCTCAGGATAAATCTCAAGTTTACATTACACTTATCATTCGGTATAGAAAAACAAACCTCCATTGAAAATAAATAGCAATATGAATGTTGGCTTTATTGGTGTGGAAAGTTGTGCCTACTCATTTCCATTTTCAGGCATTTTGCAAAAAAATATTTACATTAACTTGCATATGGGATATTTAAGTTATTTGCATGCATTCTGCATGTAATTTTAAATGGGCACTTTACTTACATTTGGGTGGCATTTATGGATAAAGATATAGGCCATAGATACTCATTCACAGCTAAAGTTATATTTACATCATTAGTTCCCCAATAGTTATGAAATATGCCAATTTCCTATTTATGCTGTTTCTGTATATCCTGTTTTCCTTTTTAGAAACAAAACCCAAAGTCTTTCTACTCACAGTACAACACAGAACATATTTGCAGACTTCCTTTTAAATTTCATTAACTTCACAGCCTTTTCATTTTCAGTTGTTTTTACTGTACCTTATCTCAGACTACTAAGGCAATGATTAGGCACCCTGGCCTTGAAAAAAATAAATTAAGTGAAGGAAAATATGATGTTCTGTCACTTTAAAATGTAGTCCATTTCCAACAACATATTAAAAGTCTAAATATTTTATTGTCTGGGTACAATCTCATTTTTATTGCCCCAATCACAGCTCATTGGCTCGGATATGCTGGGCAGAGGAGTGAGCTGGTCAGCTAATGGCCTTCCTGCTGCTAAAATTAACTAATTGTTAAAGTAATAACCATGGACCCTCATGGCCTATTTTAATAGTCAGTGGCAATCGGGGAAATTATTTTGCTGCTTTCATTTCAGTAAGTCCTCTTATTGGCCATTTGCACCCCTTTCTATCCTCTTAAATGTTCTCTTGATGAGAACTATTTCAATGAGAGTCTGCAGGGGGCTCTGGCCAGTCCCTCTAAGCTATAATTGGGGCCTTCAGTTTCTCTTGTCAATAAGGGAAGAACATCCCATAGTTCTGTGAATTGAAGTGCATGGGGGTGGCCATCAAAGCACCAAACTGTTTTCCCAACCTCATCATCCCTCCTCCACAACATGTGCCTCGCATGCCAGTTTGTTTCACATCTTCTATGTCCTGCCCATCTACTGGCCATGATCCTACCTCTCCTCTTGGTGAAAAACCCCTCAGCCATCTCTCAGTGATCACACCCTCCTCATGATCAATGCCCAGTTAGGAGTTCACCAGCTCTATGTGCCAGAACAATGCCCTTTTCAATATTGACCTCTCTTTTCCTGAATTCTAATATATACTAATGCTACGGTATATATGACCATGATTTTGTACTTCACATTCTCCCCTATGTGGTTATTTGTTGTTTTATGGGTGCACATCCCCAGCTAAGTTGTAAATTTACTCAGAAAATGTTCTGTTCTTTCTCTTGTATCCCTCAGTACAAGGAACAGAGTTGAATACATGGCATGTGTTCAATAAACATATATTGAATAAAAACTAAATTAGATGTAGAGATTTCAGGGTGTACCTGCTATATGACTATCTTTTGGGGATATCATAAATCCCAGGTACTGGCAGTGCAAGAGGGAAATTCTATAGATTTCTCCACTGAGACTTAATCTTGATGAGTTTTATCATAAGCATGTCATTAATATGGATCACATAGAATGGAAACTTCTTATGATAGAGTTAAAGGCCCCAGATACAGACCCAACAAAACTTTATGTTGAAGGAATTAGTCATCAGAAAAGGCGGGTGTGAAGCAGAGTTATAGTGCAAACATGTTAAAGAGTAGAGATGGAGGACTGGCTAGCTTATTCAAGATTTTCACCTGTAGAACATCTATAAGCTGCACATAATTATTAATTATTCACTGGAGCAAATGTTTAGGGTATCTGCTTTGTGCTCATATAGAGAGGCAGAAAGTAAGGAGGGAGGTTTGGAGACAGTCAAAGCTGCTTTCGGACTTGGCAGAGTCAATTACTAGTTATACAGGCTTGAAATTCTTAGCATCCCCCTAGGTCTCAGGTTATTCCCGTGAAAAATGAGGATAATAGATATATACACTTTATAGGGCCATAATGGGGAGTTTATGAGGTAAGGCATGCTATGCATTGAGTACAGTGCTTTGTACACAACTGGTATTTCATTAATGCTATATATAATTTCCATAATATGAATGACACTTTGGTACATAGCAGACACTCAGAGGAATTTGTTCATGAGGTCCTGCCACCCTGAAAGGAGCTGATCAATGACCCACAGAGCACAGGATGTCAGGGGAAGGCTGCCACTGTCCAGGGGCTTGGTCGATGAGTGGACACTCTCCCCGAGGAATCAGGACTTGCCTTCCTCCAGGAGCCTTCAGGCCCTGTGAGAGCTTCATGAGGGCCAGAGAGGGGATCTTGGGGAATCCCCCAGGGACTTAGAACCTCTCCAGGGAAACAAAATTACATGAAATGGAGCCAAGTCCTTTGCGTCCAGAAATGAAGTCCTGTGCAGAGTAAACCACAAATACAGAACCGATTCTGAGGTGACTTCACTGTAAACCAAAGAAACACCAGACCTAATTCCTCTCCAGCTTCTAGAACTTTGAAGAGGAGCTAAATAGAATTTCAAAGAGCACTGGTCAGGAATTCAAACTCAAATGAGACTTTTAGACTAGGAAAAAAATATATATATATATACACACATATCTCTGCAGGTAGGAATTTTATTTTCATTCTTCCAGGCCTTGTTCAAACCTTTCTTCCTCCATGAGTACCCAGTAGATAACCCTTATCTCTGATCCACAAACTCCTGTAATTCTGATTCTCTGCTTCTTGGCCATCTGAGCCATGTCTTTTATGGCTTAGCAGAGCTGTTATTTTCACACCCATATTCTTTTCTCATGTAGAAGGTAAGTTCCTTGAGGACACACACTGATATCTTATCATCACCAGTCCATTAAGTGCCACCCAACCCAACTATCCAGCACTTAGTAGAGCCATGGTTCCTTTGTATGAGCTCATTTTAGCACATGGCAAGATTGCTTAACAAAATAAATGTATCGACCAAGGGAAGCCTTGAGATTGATGTGCTAAAACTATTGATTGTGTTCCTTCTAGTTGAAGGTAAAGCTAACTTTGGGAGTTGCGGGGGAAGTGGCGCATCTGGTCCTGTGACATTTTTCTAGAAATACCATCGAAATGAAAGTGAGAAATGTGCGTCGAACTGAACAGTCATGATCCCCTCTCACATCTGAAAGGAAGATTGTGAGAGTAATGAGCATAAATCAAGCCTGGGCTTGTCTTGTCCTCATTGAGGCAAAACAGGTTTTTCTTAAAAAAAAAAATCTGCCATAAGGGGATTTAAATTGGGTATTCCTGTTTTTAGAAGATCTCTATTTCCTTACAGGATGTCAGCTTTGATCACTAATCCCTGAAAAATGTCTTTGAGAGCTACTCCAATTGGCAGAAGTACCAGAGAGTGGACGTGGGCAGGTGTGGGGAAAGTGTGGGGAATAAAAAAAGCCAAAAAACCTCTTTTCCAAACTGATGCAGCCTTTTAAAATAAAGACAACTCCCAGAGACTCTTGGCTCTGCCGATTCTCTCTGTGGTTTCTGTAGCAGTGGGGGCCCAGGGACACCTTTAGAAAATGCTCCCCCTGCAGCTAGCACTTTCCCTGGGGCCTCCCACTCCCTGGCCAATGGCATAATGTGCCTTTGTCAATACTGAATTTCATTTGCTGCATAGCAGTTTAGAGAGGGAAGCACATCGTGTTGTATTTTCCTTGCCTCTCAAACCGGAGTTCCTGCCTCTCCCCAGCTTTGTATTGTCAGCAAAACCTAACGCGTTGACAATCGGTCTCTTGATCTGAGGTAATTACCTGCAGGAGAAATAGCGAGGGGAAGAACCTAACAAGGGAAGCCTCTTGTCGCCTCTCGTCTCCGGGTGGGCCGCTGTCCTGAAAGGGTATCAGACTTGTCAAATTGGTTCAAATTAAATTGACACGGTGCTCTACCAGGCATTGCCACGTTATTATACATCTTGGAGCCCTTTCGGGCAGTAAATGCCTTCAGAGTTAAAAAGGACTGTGCACAGGAAAAGGACTCCAAGAGCCAGGAACACGGACAGTGGGGGTTTCCAGGAGGATGGGTGAAAACCAACCATGAGGTCCTGGAAGGTTGTGTTACTACTGACGCTCAGTTTCGGTCTTCCCTCAGCAATGGCAATTTCCAGTTCCATGCCACCATGACAAAGGTGTCCCCAGACCTTGGCAATGAGACCTTGAAACCATTTTTTTTCTGCCTCTGGCTCCATTTACTTATTTATTGTTACATTTATGAGCCATGTCCAGGGAAGCTGCTGGGTCCTAAGCATCTGCCCCGGCCTGAAGGGAGTTGGGGGTATGGGGGTGGGATTTTATTCTTAGCCTTTTCCCCAATGGACTAGGTGACCTTGGCCAAGTCATTTAACCTAAGCATGCTGGGGCCAATGTTTATAACTGAGCAGGGGACTGAATGAAGCCTGGATCACCATGCCAGGGTGTCAGGAGGAATAACTAATTAATGATTGTAAAGCATTTTGCAAACAGAAAGTGCTCTACAAAATGCTTAATATTAATAATAAAATGCATTCACTGCAAGCCTCTAGGCATATGTACAGAAATAGCGACAGCAATTAATGTAACGCACTAACAAAACTCATTAACCCCCAAACCTCCTTCTGACTGTACTTGGCTGTTATGTCTTCATTACTTTCTTAAAACTGCCAGGTGTTGCAAGAGGCAGGCTGCAGTTGAAGCATCGCAGGGGTCTCCCTCACTCTCTGGCAGATTTGCATGTCACCTGTTCTGAAAGTCAAGGGTCCTAAAGCCCCCTGCCTCCCTTCAGTCTTCCTTACCCCTCTGCCCTCCCTTGGTACCTGGGTACCCACTGGTCATCGTATTATTGACCATCTATGGCTCTTCTCAACTAGGTGTTTTTCATTTCCTTCCCTGTATACTTGACTTCTCTCTATCTTGACTATGAACTCCTGAGGGCAGGGTATCATATCCCCACAATTCCTGAAGGAGGACAGAGCAAAGGGTGTGCACACATGTGGTCAGGAGTCAGCTCCAGGCTTTGGATTAGACTAAGGACAGAGTGTTGTTTGGAAAAGACCACGCACACTGGTATTGCCAGTGCCAAGGGGTCCCCGAAGCCTGGCGGGGAGGAGGAGAGGTAGGACGACGGAGAAAGGGCTGTTGACTCAGTTGCTGAGGAAACCTACAGCTTTGAAAACAGGGGAAAATGAAAGCAGAGGTACAAGCAGATCGTTTCAGGGAAAGCCAAAAGGAGGTTATCACCTGCCTGGACCTGGAGTAAGGAGAAAATAGAGCAAGACATGGGATTGACATGCCCAGTTGGGGGTGTCAGAGCACTTGAGGGAGGATGCTGAGTACATTATGAAGACAGGATGGGGATCTTGTAAAGATTGCTTGTGATCTATTTTCTCCCTGTAAGAATTAATGGCCAATTTAAAACTAATAGTCTCTCTCCTTACCTCCTTTCTCCTTATCTTTAATAAACCACCATTTTGGTCTTTGTTTCTCTTTTAACTTTTCTGTTTCATATTTCATATCTCACCTTGCCCAGGGTGCTGACTCTTGCCAGAATTTTTGTGCTGCAATTGCATATTTTACAGAAAATAAAAGTGGTATACAAACCATAGTTCCGATTAATCTGATTTTGCCTTGAGTACAACATTGTAATACAGGCTTTTGATATGGACAGCAAGATTGAAAATCTAAAGAGTTTTTATAAAAATGATTACATATAATAAATTTACTCCAAATTATATGTCAGAATAGTATAGTATTTGCTAAATGTCATACAAAGCAACTAAGCAAAAAAAAAAAGTCAGACATTATATTCAACTTTATTTTTAAAAAAAGATTTCCTGAAGAGGCAGTAAGGGGGAACCATGAATCTCAGAAGAAATAGCCAATGAGCTCCTGGTGCGGTGGGGTGGAGGGGGTGTGTGTAATGTCAAGGGAGGGAGAGGAATTTTCCGTGAGAAGTCTGGAGCCAGGATAGGGCTTGGTGCCAGGAACATATGTCTGCTGCTGGAGGAGAGCAAGGAAAGAAAGAAAGAGGACAGAGGAGAGAGAAGGAAGAAGCTAATGACACAAAAAAACAATGCTGAGTGACAGTGACTGTAGAGGGAAAGATGATATTGTCCAAAAAGTGTGGGGAGAGAAAAAAGAAGGGGGTCTGGAGACCTACCTTGGTAAAGGCATGTTGTGAAGAATTTTCTAGATTTTTGGCAGTCACTCCTCAGAGGTTTCCTCCTGTGGAGAACAGAGAGTCATTGTGGACAAACAGTTTGGAGGATTACAAATCTGGTAAAGACTTCAGGGGAAAAAAAATCCTAAAATTACCAGAAAAAAACCAAGAAGTTATTTTGCGAGGGTACATGCCTCTATTTCATAAACTAGGAAATTGATATTCTCCCTCAAAATCCCTTTCCTGAAGACTGGGCATAACTTACAAGGTAGAAGGCAAATAGGAGAGGTGATGTATGTGAACATTCTAGAATCCAATCTGTCAGTCTAGATTTGATCTGTAAAGCAAAGCATTTAGACATCTGCAAAGTCCTTTCCACCTCTGATAACCAATAACTCCACAAAACTTAGTGTCCAAAGGATGTTTAAAGGAAATTTTCTAGCTGACATTTCTATTTCATCAAGACTATTACGTCTTACTAAAATGTACAACTTTAGGGTCTCATTTCAATGGTTTAGAGTGGCCATTAACCAAAATCCATTTAGCAACTTCTGTATGTTCAGCCTTTGATATGTGCTAGAAGGGATGATCCTGTCCCTGTACTTGAGGGGCTTACAGTAGAATTGGGGAGTCACACAAGCACATGAAAAAATGACAGAAGAAAAGAAATGCCACTGAGCCGTGGTGTTTCATGGCTAAATGAGAGCTACAGACCAACAGTGCCCTGAGTTCAGTGGAACATGAGCTTTCTGCGGGTTTAAGTCACCAGAAACATGGGAGAGTTATGATCTGGGTCTTTGAGAGTAGGTATTTTGTCCAGCCCATCAGTCCCTGCCTGCATCCTGATTCCTGCCAGGTGATAGCTGGACAATGATGCATATGTACAGACACACACCAGAATGAGGTCCAAGGCTCTGGCACAGTGGGGCTCGTGGTACACCCCTGTTAGACTAGTTAGGTAGAGGCAATGAGAAAGATGGATGAGAGGCTCTCGGTCGAAATCTAGAAGCATCATATAATGGGCCTGGGGAAACTGACCTAAGATTAAGCACACACAGGGTGGAAGAGCAACCAATTAAAACTGAAGTTAACCATCTTAGATCCAAATCCTCATGATCTTATTGACTAAAACTCTGAATCTGGAAAATCTTTACTTCATTGGAGTTTGGTGTTAGATCCAAGGACCTTCTACCATATTTTAGTAGGTTATGGTTAGATGTAGCAAAGTTGGGTGGAGAGTACGGAAATCAGAGCTCAGCATGAAGATCTGGGGTCTAAAAGGATGATTCACATAGGGAAGGGATGTCTTCAAGGAGGCTAAAATTTGAGTGTTGAGCGTAGGGATTTCTGGTTTACTCCATAACTTAGACTAGAATTGACCTTTCTGAAAAGTTCTTCTCTTAGTGCTCTAGGTCTCTTCAGTTTTGTTTACTCCAATTTTTTGCAAACATATCAACAACTATACTTAAACTGCACATATAAAGGGTGACTATATCATTATGGCCCAAGCCAGGAAACTATTGAGAATAAAAGGAGTGTTACTAATAATTATAATGGACAACAGTTGAAAACCATGCTTGTCCTGGGGAAGCTGGACATATGATTACCCTATCCATAAAATATCCCACTTTCTTCTCTCACGTAAGCAATTATTCCTCTTCCAAACTCAGGGAACTTCATTCTGGTACCCTCACCAGACACTGAAGATTCTCCTTAAACAAACACAAAACCAAACAATAGTGAGACCTGTTAGGAAACAAAGAAACCCACAGTAAGTCAAAGATTGCTAAATGTCAAGGAACTGAAGTTCAAACAGTTATTTTGAAGGAAAGCAATGCAGGATGTATGTATGTGCATACATGTAAGAAGGAGAGTTTGTGAACATATAATTGCCTTTTTCAACATAAAATTAAACATAAGGTGCTAAAGTTTTGGTATTCTGAAGTATCAGATGTTTTATGCATGTGTGCGTGTATACATGCCAGAGAAAAAATATGGGTCTCTATCAATCCCTAAAGAACTATGATTCTAGGATAAGAGAAAGAGAGAAAGGAAAGCACTGGAGAGGCAGGGTGAGAAGAGTTGGGAATGCATGTGTAAATTAAAATTATAACCCAACAAATGCAAAACAGGAAGGAAACAGCATTTTAAAGAGCCCAGCAGATAGCATCAGCTCATTAGTGGTTCCATTACAGTGTACATTGGTTTGTTTTCTCTTCTAGCAAACAAAAAAGACTGATATATGTGCACACGGTATTGAGGAAGTAAATTAAATAAACAACTGAAGTTATTTTACGGTATTCTGAGCATGAACTCTCATCTTTGAAGGTAATGGTAGGAATCGTGGAAAGTTTCAGTCTTTTAAATTAGTTCAGTTCCCAAGGCATTCTTTCAATAGGTGAAGATTGGGAATGGGTCAAATTAAAAGGGAGTGGAGATCTCTCCACCAGGTAGACAGAACGACAGGAAAGTCTATGCTGCTGACACTGCACGGCTGTCATTGATTGGAGAACTTTGTTTCCATTTGGAAATGATTAAAGTCTTATTGCTCCTGTCTTAGATATGAAAGACTTGAAATGTATCAGTTTGATGTAACTAAGGTTGAATGACAACTCTATGCATGTAGTTAGCAAAGTTCATTGAGAAGAAGAAAAGAGCACAGGATTTCAGGAAAGTTGAGCCATAAGAATTGAGTACCTTGATTGAATTTG
Organism: Dasypus novemcinctus; assembly: GCF_030445035.2. Classification (NCBI taxonomy): domain Eukaryota; kingdom Metazoa; phylum Chordata; class Mammalia; order Cingulata; family Dasypodidae; genus Dasypus; species Dasypus novemcinctus. The sequence goes on from NC_080688.1 coordinate 53,844,503, forward strand.
ATAGCTCTTAATGGGATACTGTACTGAATTGGCAAAAAAAATGCAATGAGATTTGGTGAAAGCGATCAGACTCAAATTTAGTTTTAACAAAACCTCAGAATTAATCTTTCCCATTTGATGTAGTTAATCGTACTAGAAATTCTTTTATAGGAAGAAAGACAATGCCAGAAATAGCAGGGTGGGATTTTAGAGCTGAAATTAGAAGAGGGCAATGAGAGGGCAGCTGATTTACTTTTCTGCTCCCAAATACCCCCAGTAATCATGTCTTGGGGTCAATTAAATTCTTTTTCATTAATAATGAAACAGGATTTCTTAAGTAATAGAGAGAGAATTTCTGGGTGGTGTTTGGGTGGTAACCACTGAATAAAAATAGTAAGAATGAACCACACTATTTGAGAGTAAATGTGGAAAGTATAGAAGGTGGATAGAAACACATAGTGCCCTGCCCAGAGAGACCGGCTGGGGTCATAGGTCCTTGTGAAATTAGAGTTTCACCCAATGAGAAGGGAGCTATGGGACAAGGAGGTCGGGACTGCGTCTTTGTAGGGGTTGCCAGAGTTTGTTTTTGATGAGGGTCATGGGGCACAGTGGGCAGTTCCCTCTTAATCCTATATCTTCATTGTTCATACACGTGGCATATGATGACAGTAGCAAGTGAGTGGCTCAGACTCTTTGCCTAATTCTATTCCACACCTCCCAGCAGACTTATTTTCTTCTAAAATGTAATGTCTTAAGTGGGACATCCATTCTTTAGTTCTTATCAGTTACCATCACTTGCTTTTGTTTGATATTGGATATGCTTCCTCAATTTACATTAACTGTCCGATTCTTGACTCCCATTAGGTATGTACAAGAGGTGTCACTGCTCAGCCCTTTGGAAATCCCTGGAAAATTCAAACTCTTTTCTCCATTTCATCCATGATGATTTTCTGGGAAAGAAGAAGGGCAAAGGCCCAGAGTAATTCACTGAAGGTGCATATGGTATTCATTCTGCAGAGAATAAATATGGAACAGGAGAAAAAGTGACAGTCGTACCATTTGCATTTGGTATGTAAATTCAAGATACATATTGATTTACATGTATAATTTAGTAACCAAAAAAAAGATAGTTAAGTAAACATGAATACCCACCCCAAGCTAAAGGCTGGGCTCATGGTGGTGTTTGTAAATGGTACTGTGTGCTAGTGCATCTCGGCAGGCAATTGTGTATAAACTTAAAACAGTTGCTAGGTTAAACAACACCTTTCTCATAAAAGGCACAGTGGATTTAACAGCTAGAATTTTATGCATTGGTCTCAGGGCAGAAGACCCTTTTCCTTGCAGGGAAGGCAGGGGGCACAATCTATCCCTGTTTTTAACTTGCTACAGTCTACATTCATGCTGATACAGCCCAGTCTTCTTCAACATTTTTTGTCCTTTTTTGTTTCTATGCAAGAAGAATTTGACCACGTATTTCCATGCGTGAAGTTTGAGTATATACCTATAATCTCAGGGAGAAATCTAAGTGCTTTACCTGGCTTCACCTTTACCCAAACATTTTTCCTATTCTTACCAGTTCTCCCACTCCCTACCTCTCAGCCTTTAAAAAGTGCCCCCTGAGAAATTTCCTCTGGACACATGAATATTCCCACCCCCACACTTTTGCTAATCCACTACTATCCAAAGGAATTTCCTTTTCCTCCATCCATCATTATCCTATGCAGTTCTGAAGCTCACCTTGGAACTGATCTCTGGGAAGACTTCATGAATATTGTAGACACCTGATTTTTCCTTTCCAGGATCAGTATAGCATGTGTGGTCTAAAATTATGTTCTGACGCTCAGTCATACAAAGTCCTATGAATTATTTTAATAATCCTAAATGTCACTTTTGGTTTCCCAACCAAAGAAAAGTATCCTTGAGGGAATCACGTCCTTCTCTACAACACATTCCGCTTGGTGCAATGATGGCCATAGTGATGCTGTTAGCACGCGGTAGCTGAACTGAGTTGAAAATAACATTGCCCCAATTTTCCTCCTTCTTTATTATGCCATTATCTACAACTGAAATAGGAGCTTTAGTTAGTGATTGTTGTTGAAATGGGTTAGCAGAGGAACACAGAGAATATAAGAAGTTCATTGCGGAATAGATTTGAAACTTTTTGTCCCCAGTTTTTCACCCAAATCACCTGCTTGTAATGAGAAGCAATGTGTGCATATTGTGATCCAGGGCTCAGTTGCACTTTGGCACAAAGTGCTCAATGTTGGCACTTTGGGCAGCATAATTCTTTGTTATGTGGGAGCTCTCCTATGTTTTGTAGGATATTTAGCAGCATCCATGATCCCTGCCATAATGTCGCTGGATATTGCCAAGGGTCCCTGGGGGCCATAATCTGCATCACTCCCTTCACCCCACTCTTGAGAATCACTGCTATAATCAATGTTCTAAAATCCTTAAGACATTTGGGTTAAACAAGTCTCTGTGATACCTTAATCCTTTACTCAGGAAAATATTATTATATAGTACTTTCTATATGCTAGATTCTCAGTGTTCTAAGTGCTTAACAAATATCAACTTGTTTAATCCTTGTAACACACCTGTAAGATAGGTCCTATAATCATTTCTATTTTACAGGTGGAGAACCAAGGCACAGAGAGGTTAAGAAATTTATCCATGATCACCAGCTGGTAAGCGGCAGAGCTGAGATCTGAACTCAGGTGGTTGGACTCCAAAACCTATTCTCTAAGTCATTGTCTACTTCCTCTGATCTAAATTATCACAAGTTCAGAATGGGGAATTTTGATTATTTTTTGCCTAAGGGGTACCTAATTTGGAAATTAACCTTAGCCCCTATAATTTATTTTAAATTAGCACAGCTTTCTTTTCCCTTAAACAATTTACTCTTGGCTGAGGCATTTCTCATGACTGGAACTTGGACACACACCGTGCTGGACACAGGATGGTGGTGGTAGAGTGTATGTTGGAGATCGTGGGTATACTACAGAGGCAGTAGAAAATATTCAGTCTGTCCTACCTGGATTCATCCCTCAGTTCTCTGTACCTGTGGAGAAAGCCCTAGACTGATTGCTGTTTTGTATTTTCAGCTGTTTTATATTGTCAGCCTATTCCCTTGCTCAAAACCTCCAGTGGGTCTTTACTTCCAGCTGCAGAGTCTCAACTCCTTTGACAAATATGTCAAGACTTTTCATTATCTAACTACACCTCACACAGTCCATCTGCTTGCTGTGGGTTCAGTGCCGCTCTTAGGCACCATTCTAACTTCCACCTGTCCAGATGCAATTGTTTTAAAGTATAGTGGAAGTTCAATGCTTTCTGTAAAACTTCTCTTCAATGAATCCCCCAGTTTACTTTTCCTTAACTCCTTTAACAACTTCTTTTCTGTGCCATCCAATTTTACTGATAAGGATAAAATCTTACATTCTATGTTATTATTTTTATTTGTTTTATAATCATCCTCTCAACTAGATCATGTAGATTGTGGGATAGGGCTGGGTCTTCCCCGGTACTGCTGGTCTCCACATTTAGGCAGAGGCTAGGTACTCAGCCAGGATGTTGACCAACTGGTCATTCATCAAAAGCCTTGATGCTCATTTCCTGATGAAGGGAGCCACGCTTTTCTTCCTTGCACTTAGTGGAAACTAAATTTCAGTCATTAACTTGTGGCTCTGCTGGAGATCAGCTACGGATATCAATTAAATATCTCCCATGAAAATACAGTTTCTGAGTGAAGGTGACGCAGGGTATCACATGCAGTCCGAAGTATAAGGGAAACAGAGACTGCAGGTATTCACACTGCTCTTATGAAAATACAAAGCTTTACCTTGGTTTGGCTTTATATCTGGTGACAGTATCAGATGCATGGGGGTAAATGTACTTCGGAGGTGGGAGATTCTGGGACCTGCCAGGCTTCTGACAATACAAATGATGTGAGAATTCATAAATTTTTTAAAGAAACTAGTTTTTCATTGAGGTATTTATTTTCCGTGCTGATGATAATACTTTCAGTGTCCAGAGTATTTTGACAATTTTCAGTCTTCTTACGTACAATTTCTTTCTTGACTATCGTAGTATACATGGAACAGGGGGTAGTATACATGGAACCCCGGATCTATAAATTGGAGTCTTAAGAAGTTAAAGGGATTTACTTAAACAAATACTAAGACCTTCTGAAATGATTTTAATACTTCCTAGTGGTCTTTAAGTCATTTTGGTTTTGAAAGTCACTTTATGCAGGTGAGAAAAAAACCCTGTTACATAATGCAGTCAAGTTTATAATATAGGAATGGATTATTCATGGACGATTTTAATATGAAGCTGGATATTCCTTGCCTTCAATAACAATTGATCAATTAAAAAACAATGAAAAATTATTGAATGCTTTTATGTGGTAGGTATGAGTGGGACGTAGCTTCTCACAGGGACTTAGTGAATTCAATTTCATTTTAAAATCAACAAATAGGAATTTTCTTTTGTGTAATAATTCTAGAGAGGAAAACCCTGCAAATTCAAATAGGTTTCATTCTTGCACTGTTGTTTTTATGACTTTCTTGCATATGATGAATGGATAATCCAGTTCTGCTCATTGGCTGTTCTTCCCCTGCAGGGGAATCTTTCTGGACTTCCTCAGCTTTTCTAAGTCTGATGGGAATCTCTGATGCTGTTTAGGTGCCAATGACCTGTTACTCCCAACTTCACAGTGACATTTTTGTCAATAAATATTCCTTGTGAATGGGAGTTGACTTGTTTTCAGCCTAATACACAATTCATTAGTTATTCACATGCTCTTTTTTTATTATTATTAATGCCAACCTCCTACAGTTTCCTGAATTCCAAATACTATGCTTTTGGACAAATCCACTGAGTTGGGTAAGGCCTGTTTCTCTTTTTCTAAGGAGCCATCATTGTGTTGCTTAGTCACCTCCTGGGAAGTTGGTTTTCCTGTGAATGTATAAGAAAGTGTTGGTGCTGACAGTAGGAGCTGGGAAGATATTCACTTGTCTTTATCTTCAGAAAGAAGTTCATGTTAATAGAGCTAACATCTCTAAAAGTCAGTGTAAACTGCCTATACTTTGATTATGTGCACTTGGAGAACTTCCTCCAAGAAAGGATTCTGTGCAAGAAAAACTATAAAGAAAAACAAATGAAGCAAAGGCAGTACAATGTGTTTATTTTTATTCTTGTTTTTTTTCAGGGAGGGCATTACTTCCTGAGGGGCTCAGCATCCGGGTCACTAATCACCATGAATTTGGTTTTATTTTTTTCATTTTTTTAAAAAGAAGATTTAGATTACATAAATATTACATTAAAAAAAATATGGGATTTCCATTTGCCTCACCCCCTCCCCCTATCACCCTCTCCCACATTAACAACATCTTTCATTAGTGTGATATATTTGTTAAAATCGATGAACTCATATTGAAGCATTGCTCCTAACTGTAGACTGTAGTTTACATTATAGTTTACGTTATAGTTTATACTCTGCCCTTCACAATTTTATAGGGTTATGACAAAATGTATAATGGCCTATATCTGTCATTGCAATGTCATTCAGGACAAATGCCCCATGCTACTCCTATTCTTCCCTCTCCCTCCCCTCAGAACCTCTGATGGCCACTGCCTTTCTATCAATGATAAAAGTTATTCCGTTGCTAGAATAATAATGTCTATGTTAGAATAATAATAAGTCTACTTTGGCCCATTGTTCATTCCCCAATCTCAAGGATTTGGGGATGGTGATGCCCCTCCGTTACTAATTGAGAGGGTATCACCATGAATTTGATGATCATGGTCATCATGGCTTTGGAGCAGTGAGCGTAACATAGCAGCTGACGTAACAAGAAACCCTGCCTGAGACCTGGCCACCAACCAATTCCCTTCCAACATCAAGACCCCAGTTATTGAGTTGGAGGGAATAAGGTGATCAAAATATTCATTATTGATTCAAAACTTTGCAAGAATTTATATGAAAAAGTTACCTTGCTTTCCCATAATTCTATGGGAAAGGCATTATTCTTAAATCCAAGTCCTAGTCCCCAAAAGGCTTTCAAACTAACCGTTAAGGCCAAATGCCCAGAATTGTGGGTTTCAACAAGATAAATTCTTAAAGTTTAGGATTTTTAGGGCAGGTCACAATCAGTTTTCAGTGTTAAGCAGGACAATCTTGGGGTTTGGAAAAGACCAACATATGACAATATATAGGCTTAATTATACTTAACCCCATCCTAATATTGGGATATTTGTATTTACATGTTTCTATTAATTAAAAAGACAAAAGAAAGAGGTCATATTTAAATATCATGGGACTGGGGCACGTAATGGTTGATTTTAGTTGCCATTTTTTGTTCCCCCTGTCTTTACTATGTTCTTTTTTGTGAATAGATAATACTTTTGAAATCTGGCAAAAATATAGTTTTAAAAAAGGTCTTCCTTGAAGAAATGGCAACTGACTCCTGGGGCTACATGCTGTGAGAAAGGCACAGCTGATGGGATTTAGGATATTTAGGGTCTGTCTGACTTCTTAGAGTATCTTAGAGTCTTAGCAAACCTCTAGGCTAGCCGTAGAGAGGAGGTGGACATACTGTGGAGGAGATATTTCACTATACGGCATCAGCAAATATCAATACCCATGATGATAATTCTACAGATCAAAGAGTGCAGAGCAGGCAGAAGTCTATGCTGTAGTTGAAAATCTTGTTCCAGCATAGTCTTGCCACTGTTTTCCCGAGTTGGACTTCATTTTTCTTTTATTTCTTTTTATTTGTTCATATCATACCAGGAACTATCCCTAAAACATGGAGAAAAGGGAATCTACTCTCTCAGAGATCAGAGTTGGCTCATGGGTCCTTCTGGTCACACCACTGCATTGTCACAGGCCCTGGGAAGAGCACAATTCCTCAGTCTAGAATTGCTCCAGAAAAAACTCTGAGAGTGGCCCAATGACAATGTTGTGACCCAGGCACTTTTTTTCCTCAGAACAAGTTTGGTTTGCTGCATTCTTCAATGCTGGGGTATTGTGAAGGCCCTAGAGAATCTATGGAAAACAAGACAAATGAACACACTACATTAGGGGGTCCACAAAGCCCTGGGCACCAGTGCACAGACCCAGGACTTCACAGTGATGCTTTACCAGGGGGCCCTTCTCAGCACACCCAGCATATGTTGTACCCACTTGCTCTCCTGAGAAACAAAGATCCTTTCCATGAAAGAAGCAGGGAGCCCCTCATACTACCAGAACCAAGGACTGGTCATCTGGGGTAGGATCCTCCATGGAAAGGAGAAATATATGCTGTTCGAATTTCATTCTATTTATTCAACAGACATGGTTTAATCACCTTCTATTATTCAAGGGCACAGAGACTAGCACCTAAATAATATTTGACATATAGTCTGTGTTCAGTAAATATTTGTGGAATGCATATTCTCTAAAATAAGAGGGAAAGTGTTAAATGTTGAACACATGGTCTGTACAAAGGTCCCTGGTTATTCAGAGAATGGAGACATAACGCTAGATTGGAAGAGACAATGAGAGTTTCACCATGGAGGAACCTTGTGAAGTACATGGTGAGGGATAGAAAAGATTAAGGTAAGTGGGGAGGAGGGGAGGGCATTACAGAAAAGGGAATGGAATGAGCCATGGAGCATGTGGAAAGAACAAGACAAAACAGAGTTTAGAGAGACAGACTTGGCCATGGGATGAAGAATCTCTAGTGCCAGACAGGAAGGTATCCAGGATAAGGTCAAGGTGACAACTGATAGCATGCCTTTCCTTTGGCTTTCCTTTATTGAACTTTATTATTAACAATATTGCCAGAGATTATAAAAGACATGATTCTGAAAAATCAGTGGGTATTAGGACCAGAACCCTCCTTGATTTGGACTATACCCATCTTTGCAATTCTTCTAGTGCCTCTCAATCTCTTCTTTTATTCTTTATATCATCTGATTCTATTGGCCCTTTCTATGTTTTCATTCTACATTCTCCCCATATTTACAGTGTGGTGAAGTATAAAATAGTAAAGTGCCATGGTCTGGGAATCAGGGTGACAGTTGTGCTGCATAAAGCTTGAATGTGAAGAACTGTAGATGAATTTTAACCCACTTGTGGTCATGTCTTCCTTATATACTTTTGGAAAGAATACAGAAAGTTATGCAAATACTGTCTTAGTAAGTAAGGCAAGTCCAATATCCACCTTGTGTTTTCTAAGGGCCATGGCACAGGAGAAGGACCAATGTCTGGAAGCTTTAGAATGATTTTTTCACTACCTCTTAAGCGGTTCAGGAAGATAAATAAAAGGAAGAGTTTGTTAGCTGAGGTGGCCAAGACTGGGAGTAGGGTGGGAAGTGGGGCACACTGTGCCAGGATGGTACAGCTACTTGTGAAGTTCCTGTAGTTTCTCTTAATAACTCTAAGCATCACTCTGTCACTGAAATTTTCCACACCTGTTGCCAGGATACAGGAAAGCATAAGCCATTCTCAGGTCAGCTTGCCCATCCTCTTATTCTTTATTTCTTCTACTCTGGTTACATATCTGTCTCACCTTCCAAGAACTAAGGACCCTTGCTCTCTTAGTTCTGATTTTGCTTAATAAAACCTGCTCTTCAACTTTGTGCCTGGGAATTTCCTTCTGTCAGCCTTCATGTTACTCAAATGTGGCCAGTCTCGAAGCCAAACTCAGCATGTAAATGCAATGCCTTCCCCCCAGCGTGGGACATGACACCCGGGGATGAGCCTCCCTGGCAACGAGGGACCACTATCAACTACCAACGGATGATGCAACTGGAAAATGACCTTATACGGAAGGTTCAATGCGGATCAGCAGAATATCCATGTCTACATAAAATACCATGACTTTAAAATGCTGTTTGACCTAAAGTAAGGGGGAAATGGAAAGGAGAAATGAGTTTATATGGCTACGAGTTTCTAAAAAAGAGTCTGGAGGCTGGCAGAAGGTTTGCCCTCATGCACAACTGAGCAGAGTCAGAGAGACAGATAAAGCAGATACAACCCCCAGATATTGGTTCCTTTGAGGGCTAAAGAGACCCATGGGAGTTATGGTCATGGCCGATGGGGTTAACTACCAGGGCAGATGGCCCCTCTTTGGAAATGGTGTTTATGTGTGATGAATCTGGACTCAGATGGGATCTCCCTTCATAAGACTTTCATGCTAGTGTGCTGGAGGTGCAGTTAATGTTGGGGTTTAAGATATATTTAGGGGATTTGAATCTCTGGACTGACAATGTGATAGCCAGATCCTGAGCCTCAACAGACTCCAGCACCTACAATCTGATTTATTGGACTTACCACACTCAGCTAAGATGGAGGTGAAGAAGGACAACCACCACACCATGGAGCCTAGAGTGATTACAACTGAAAATGGGAGGATTGCATCCAGCATCCAGGTGGAATCTGAGCCTCCTCTTGACATAAAGGTGCAATGGACACAACCAATCCAGTGTCCACATAGAAGAGGTGGCATTGGATTGGGAAAAGTGGACATAATGGACAAAGGGTATGGGGAAAGGCAGGAAGAGATGAGAGGTGGAGGCGTCTTCGGGACATGGAGCTGCCCTGGATGGTGCTTCAGAGGTAATCACCGGACATTGTAAATCCTCACAGGGCCTACATGATGGAATAGAGGAGAGTATGGGCCATGATGTGAACCAATGTATATGAGGTGCAGAGGTGCCCAAAGATGTACTTACCAAATCCAATGGATGTGTCATGATGATGGGAACGAGTGTTGTTGGGGGGGGGGAGAGGGGGGGTGGGGGGGTGGGGTTGAATGGGACCTCACATATATATTTTTAATGTAATATTATTACAAAGTCAATAAAAAATAAAAAAATTAAAAAAAAAAAAATAAAACCTGCTCTTACGTTCTTTAGACCCTCTAAAGTGAACATGGTTGATATCAACTTAGAGAGGTTCATCACAGGGAAACTTGGATTTTAAACCTTACATTAAAGATAAAGCTCCCTGTTTAATTGAAGATCATATTGTTCTAGGGTCACTCCTAATTTCAAGTGTCCTGAGGATTCAGAAGCATAACCTCTGAGCTGTATAGGAAAAACAATTCGAGGAGGAGTTGATCCAGATTTTGTATTTTGGTTTAACTGAACCAGTTTAGGTTCATCCTGGATCACATTCCAAGAATAACTTCCATTTCCCTATTTTGCTATGTTCAGTCACTGTCAGTGATAGACTAAGAAATAACAAAATTCCTTTGTTACTGACTAACCAAGATATTTTGCCGTTCTTTTATTGTTTTTAGCTCATGGTTACTATATATTTTTAGAGGCTCTTAAGCAAAATCCCTTTTAGTTTTATGAAAATGTTTGACTACAACAAAGTTGAATTTGTTGAGATAAACTTTGTTGTTATTCCTCAGTTCCTTTTTAACAACTGTTATCATTACCTGAAGGAATAATACAAAAGCTAAAACTTTAGCTTTGGAATATCTAAAACAAAATGGGCATGCCTGGTTGATGGACTCCTCTCCAGATAAATTACTTGACCAACCTTTCGGTTTTTGCTTTTTTGTCCTATAAGCTATTCTTCTTGGCTCTACAGAAAGTGCAGCTTCCAATTTGGCATCCAGATGGGCTCTAATTCAAGAGATAACCAGAGGGAGGCCCAAATACCCCAAAGCGATGGAATTACACCTTGTCTTGAACAGATGGCTCAGTCAGAGAACTGGGATTTCCTAAAACACAACGAAAAGGAACATTTTGTCTTAGTGCAAACGTGTTAACTAGCAACACTATTATAGAGAATGCTCTTCAATAGCTAGCTTGCACATTGACATAGTGTGGGAACAATCAGTGCTCTTTGGAATGCCTGATGCTCAAGTGTAAGTGTGCAAAATGGTCCATTGAGAAGACATTACCCAGCCAAGACAGTCACAAGGCATATGATCAAACCAACATAATCTCATTCTGACCTCCAAGTTAGGACTGTTCTGGTCATAGCCAAATGCAAGCATTTTCCTTGAACAAAATGTTGGCCTTCTGTGGCCCTTCATCCGCTACTTTTCTCTGGTGTCCAGGTGAGCTGTAGTTTCTCTTGAATGGAGCAGTGAAGTATCAGAGAAAGTGAAGTCCAAGTTGAGGTCAGGCAGCCCTCTTACTGGTTTGTGCAAAGTATAAATTAGGTCTGCCTCTCACTTTGAAGCCACTGCCAATGTACTCACTATTCCACAAAGAAGTCTACACCTTTTCTCTTGCTGATCATCTGTCCTTCCACCTCCTTTCCATCTAAAATATTCACCCCATCCTTTCACTAACACCCTCGTAATAACTTCAGAAAACACCCTGAAATGATTATGCTTTACTACCATTTCTTGTTTCACTTATACCAGTCACTGGGCACATTTTCTTGGCCTGCATTATTAGGTATATTTTATATGTATGCTGTATCTGCACACATTGGTTACTGGGCTTGTGAATGCAGATAAACTTCCATATATTTCTTTGTGTTGGATCCTTCCTTGCCATCACTGATGGTATATGTGTGTATATGTATACACACACATTACAATATATACATATATCTATGTCTACATAGGTATAGATATATGACACATTATCTTCAATAATTAATAGGTATTTGTTACAGGGAAGTCAATTATGACTCAACATGAAACTCAGAATTAGAAATGTTCATTAATGAAACATGGTTCACTTTTCAAGAGTTTGGTGCCCTGCATTGATCCATCCACCATCAGGCCTAGTTTCCCCAGAGATTGCACAATTTGACTGCTGAAATAAATGCATACTCCCTCTTTATGGGCAGAACCTTACTTTTTCACCAACATGAGTTATATTGAATACCTAGAAGGAAACTTCAAAGTTCCTTTTACTGTTCTCCCATAAAATCTAGAACCAAAAACTGGAGTAAAGTAGCCTGATACTTGTTTCATTTTCTCTAATTTTCCGCACATCCCTCTGACTCCTTTCAGTCCTCAGGATCCAAAGCAAAATGTATACTAAGATTTGTACCATGCCAGCTGATCTTACTATACCCAATGCTATTCCATTTGAATAAAGAGAGGTGATAAAATACTCTCCTAATATTCACCACAAAGTCCTATAGATATTTTATTTCTTTAAGACAATTGTCCTTCTTTCCTTATTTCTTGAATATCATCAAACAGAAAAGAATGGAAGAAGTTTGCCATGTTGCCAGTCCTTTAGGATTTTAGCAGCTATAAAGACTCTTATTTTTCTCTTTATTTACCATGAGTTATGGTTGCCAGGATATCTCTAAGCTGAAGATTTCAGAGTGGAGCAGGAATGGTTTGCAATCAAGAGAATTAACACATTTATGATGCATGCATTTCACTAGAAGTGTTCAAACACAGGTTTATAAGATTGTTTTGTCTGGATGGGGAGGGGGCCTGATACATTGGTGGAGATGTTGGGAAAAATGCATATTTCCAGTCCCAGGGGCAATTGTGCATGCAGTAGATTCCATTGTTTTTGATTCACATTTATTTGAAAATGACATCACCATTTCCTATTGCATAGACAGATGTATCTCCCTTGACAGTGGGTTTGATTTACATCCATGCTTTGTGAGTCAGTCATACTCAGCCACCTGATGGTGTAATCACTGAAGAACTTTCTAGAGGGTCTGATTGCATACTTTTGTGCAATACTTTCAATTGACTCAGCCATTCAGTGGAAAGTTCCAGCAAATGCCTGTAATTTGACATTGTTAGTTGTGGGTTAATTTTTTTGTCTTGTATCTACTGCTGTGGCTAATTAGGCAGCAGATTCGAATCTTCATGAATTTTTCAGGCTGATACGTGCTCCTTCCCAGGGCTAATTTGCTATTATCAGAGGAGTAACTCTGGTGTTGATTGTTGGTTGTGTCTGACCTTATTCCCTTATTCAAATTGAAATTAGTGGAGGGTCTGTGGCTAAGGAGATTATTTGGTAAATCCTCCACAGAAAACAGGTCTGTTTTAGAGAATGTCCTTTTCTTATTCCCTTCATCACCTATTCTAGCCTGTGAGGCTTCAGGGTTCTATCAGGAAGTAATAAGACTCAACAAAATTTTTACTCAGGATTTCAGAAACTTAAAAATTCATAAAGATTCTAGTTATAAAATTTGTGCAGAGGACTAGAATAATTCCATTCTATAGGCTTTCTGCTTAGCAGTGAGAAAGTTTCAGCATATACCGGTAAGGGACAGAATTTCATATAACAATGAGATTAAAGGAGAACTGCTTTTTTTGTGGTTTACTGAAGCCAAGTTAGGGGTGTTCAAAGAATCTGGGTTTTCTGGGATGTCAAAGTATGGCCATTCCACTTAACCTTCTCCTCTGAACATCGAGGGAGAAAGGTAGGGTGCTTACCCTCCCCCAGGTTGTTGTTTTTCTATTACAGCTGATTAGTGGTTAGAATTATTAATAAGAATTACAGAAGTATCTATGCCCTTTGAAAGTGTCATCAGTGCTAATTTTCACAAATTGAATGTAATTTCCAGTAAGAATATACAGGTTATTTCATTCTCTAAGAATTATAATGGGCTAGCCCAATGGAGACTAGGATGGTGGCAAGAGCATAGAAGTATTACTGAGGATTTCAAAGTTATAGGTTACCCTTGACAATTCCAAGAACTTTGAATTTGTACCTTACAAGAATAAAGAAGAATGCTCCTTACAAGATAAGAAGAGAACATCCCAAAAAGACCTATTTTAACCCCTATTTCCTTTTCCTTTAGCAGTTTTCTTTCCTCATTCATTGGGAAGAGAAAATATGGTATTTAGCCCTCTTTCTCCCTATGATCTGTATATAATTAGAGTCTCAGAAATGTTATCCTCAACTCTGAAATAAGCTTCTACATTGGAATACAAAGGGTCATTTTACTTATGGTTGTGCTCACATTTTAATTAAAAATTATGTTATTGTTTTTGTTACATAATTAAAATTTACAAAGTGATTTCTCACCAATATTTATTAATATTAAGTTGTTTTTGGCATACACAAGAAATAGTAGGCAATTGCTTTATTCTGCCTGTGTAATTAAAGTGACTAAGTAATTATATTTTTTCTTTGAGCACAGTTGACACTATCACATTTTTCTAAGTTTGGTTCATTTTTTATTTCCATTAGTGAAAGCTTCGTCGAAGCCAAGATAAGGGGTGTCTGTTGGCAAAGAGGAAAGCTACTTCTCTTTCTAAGCTTTCAAGAAATACAAACAAAAATTGTGTGCCATTTTTTTTGTGTTCTCATATGCTTAATTTTCCTAGAGGTCTTTCATCTTCTTTTCTCTTTTGACCCTGTATCTTGCCATTATCACATGACAGTTATTAAATCATTTCTAGAATGTACATCTTAACTAAAAAACTTCTTAATTTTTTGAATTAAGGCTTTTATTCTAATTGAAACACATGAGTGGTATGTCTATTCAATTACAACTTTAGCTCTGCTTAGTTCTTGTCACAGCCATCTCCTTTGTTCTTCCTCAGATATTATTAACTCCTTGTGTTTCTTTTTATCATCCACAAATGTCCCTGTGAGAAGACTCTCTGCCGCTGGCTGGGACTTCCATGTCTATCAACTCACAGTCCTTATCGGCTGAGGAGCTCAGCATGAGATAGGGGATGGGTGAGTCAACATGATGGTTTTTCCTAAAAATAAAGGAGAATGAGAAACAAAAATGCAACAACACACAAAGGAGATGACTGGTGTTCCCAAACAGAATACAAGATGGCAGTTTGCCCAAAGTAGTGAAGGTTAAATAGCGGTGAAGGACCCTGCTGAGAGAGGACCCTGGATGAATCCCAGGAAATGCAGGTAGAACCCAGGTCTCCTAATAAGGGCTGACTACTGAGGAACAAAACGTGAGATTCTTTGCTTGGACCAACAGGAATGGAGCAGATTCCTAGGCATAGTTATTTAGTAGTAAGAAAGTTGCAGCTAAGCAAAGAATCACATCATAGCTCAGAACGCTTTCATGGAGGAATGGAGACCAGATTTACCTTTCCACTTGAAACATTTCCAGCATACCATCAATAAATAAAAAGACACCATTTATGAAACAGTGGTTTGCAAGAATCAGATACTGGACAATTATTCCTGAAAGATGGGAAACAAATGAAACAAGTTCTACATTTTTTCAAGCTGACTGCCTTGAAAGAGTTTCAGGCTTGGAAGAGTGCTGGAAGAATCTAGGTGGAGCCCAGGAGTCTTCCTGAGTTGAGCAGATGAGGAAGCCTAGGTGGCTAGAGTTTGCAGGGCAGAATAGTGGTGAGGAGAAAGATATACAGAGAGAACTTGGAGATCTCAAAGGGTTACTGCTGAGTACATGAATGTGAGGACTCTACCCTAGGCACAAGAAAGTACCACCCCAAAAGATAGAAGGGACAGCACCTGGTGCTCACACAGAAACAAAATAGTGCTTGTTTCCACCAGCCAGGCTTGAGAGCCTCAAATTTTATGGGGATTGAGTAAAGTATTCAAATTAGAATTGCCTCAGTAGTGAGGAATTAATATTCCTGGACCAAATGCTGTGGTCTTGCCTAACAAGTTTGAAAAGCAAGACAGAAAAGAATCAAAGTGCTTCTGAGCTTAAGGAATAGAAGGAAGAGAAAAATAAAGCCATCACAGATATGAAGTCCACATTTATAGCACAAAGGAGAATAGACCCTAAAGTAAACAGACAGACAAAATTCAAACAAAAATGGTGAGAGAAAAAGAGATCAGTATTCAGACAAATGAGCAAAATGAAATGGAATGATCAGCAACAACAACAAAAGGAAACTTTAGATGTGGAAGACAAACAAGGAGGCTACAGCATAAGTATAACTAGTAAACCTGAAGAAGAAAACTAAAATACTAGATAGTACTGTTCTATTGCTGAGGTTGCCAGCTAGTCCTCTGTTATGGTTTTATTGTTTTCCTACAGGTAAGTGGATAACTGAAGAAGGACAAATATTTGGTGCTGGTATTGGAAGCTAAAATAGGTTTGATTGCTCTTTAGCTATTGCCAAGTCTTCTGAGTCAATTCAAGGTGCAAGCACTGTCATGAGTGCTGGACAGGAAGTGGCGATGGCAGAGTTCCAGTGTGGAGCTCATCACTAACTAGCTATGTACCCTCAGATAAATTGCTTGGTCTTTGTTCTGTATCTTGGGGCTAGAACAGTTTCCTACCCCATTATAGACACTTAATAATTATGTTGTAAATGAAAGAATAATTAGTTTTGCTCTCCTTTTATGTACAATGGCAGGCTTTTCTTAGTATGGTCTATAAGAACAGTTTCCTCCATAAAACTCAAAAAACTACTTGCTTTCTGCCTCCTGGTAAGCACCTGTGCTGTGCATTTCAATTGCAGCAACTCTGCAGGTACCTGTTGTTTTTATGGAGGACGTGTTTGTCCCCACATGTGCTATTTACACATTCCATGTAGATTTTAATGTCCATCCTAACTTGCACAACTTTTGAGAACAGCCAGACAAAAAGTCCAGAGGGCACACTGAAGGATTCTTTCAGGAAGCTTATAGCCTGTCTCCTTTGGCTAATTTGCAAAAGCATTTTTTGATTTAAAACAGAAGGAGGGCGAATCCCTGGGAGAAAACTCACATTCACTAATGTTCCTTCTGGAGTGAGTTATGAGAGGGAGCCCCAGATGGATTATAGACGAAGGTTAAACTTTGAGACATTAATTTATTGAAAAGGTAAAAGAAGTCAAAGAATAAAAGTGCCTTGAATACTGTGTCCGGGTGTCCTTTTTGCCCCATGCTTCCCCATAATTTAAGGATTTCTAAATGGAATATGTGCATCTGTAGAGGTAATGTCATCCAGATTCTTAAGGAAAATCTTTCCCCTTGGAAACATTTGAAATGATCATTCTAATTGAATTCTCCAATTACACAAAAACGGACAAAGTTTAAATAAGTCATTTCATCTCGACAAATAGCAAGCATAATAGAGGTGTTTGGGGACAATGATATCAAAGCATTCAGTGGTATTCTGGGAAAAAATTTGCATACACCGAATACAGTGATATTTAATACCACAATTCATTGAATCAAAGGTGCCAAATATTTTCACATTTTAACAATTCTGAAATTATCTTATGATCAATAAAGTCTATGGGCCAGGTGAAAGCTAGGTCCAGGTTATCATCACATCCACATATGGGACTTGTTTATTATCCCCAGTGGCTTGACCTGGCTCTCACAACCTCTCAATATGTTAGTCAATACACCTACTAAGGACATTTTAGGAAGGGATACACATCCTGATTCTTTTCTGATAAACTTCTGTTGACACCATCTGGTAAGATTAAGGAAATTTCTCATCTCAATTTGTAGAATAGGGGAAGTGGCTTGGATGAAAGTTCTGGATATAATAATGGAGCACTCTTAAGAAATGCTTGCTCACCAAAAGTCTTGAGGACAGAAGACACAGAGGATAATATATGTAAACCTTTATATATTTTCTAAATATTAGTACTTTAATATCTATTTTGGCCTTTCTTCTCTTTCTCTTCAAATCCTGGAAAGAGGTCACACACACAAAGAGTTCTCATTCAACACTGTTGTCTAAGTACCTGGCAAAGAGGTTGTTATTTGGTTGATGTTGGAGGGTACAGTACACATTTAAAAAAATTTTAAAGGGATTCTTCGAAATGTGTTTCTCTAAAAGTGACATATGGTGGACTAAATGCATTGATATCTCTCTCCCCCCATTTACTGTTGCCCTGTATCCACAATTTTTGCAGTGTGAGTTTACATCAATAGTTAGCATTGATTTCTCTACCCCTTGAATCTGGGCTGGCCTTGGGACCTAATGAGGTGGAATGATGGGATTCCTCTTCTGAGACTAGGCCTTAAGAGGCCCCACACACTACCATCCTCTCTCAGAATGCTGCCACTGACATGCAGTCAAGCCAGGGATAGCCTGATGGAGGATGAGAAATCATGTGGAGAATAACCCAGTCTTACCAAGGCATCAGAGATTACCCTGCAGACAGTCATCCTTCAAACATGTGGCAGTTGAAATTTATTTTATGAATCCGAAAAAGAGAAACATTATGTTTTAAACTAATCCATTCCTGTGGGTATGAGATCCATTTGACTGCATTACATCAGTG
Organism: Dasypus novemcinctus; assembly: GCF_030445035.2. NCBI lineage: Eukaryota > Metazoa > Chordata > Mammalia > Cingulata > Dasypodidae > Dasypus > Dasypus novemcinctus. Next base: position 53,862,607 of record NC_080688.1, read on the forward strand.
GGGTGGAATTCATGTTGAGTTTCCACCCTATCACTAAGTCTGATATAAAGAGAAAGCTAAACTCACATAGACAAGGAGAAGGAAAGCTGGCATATTTGATTCTGCAATATAAGAGAGTAGATCATTTAAGCACCATGACCCAAGAGCCTGGGCCCATGGAGAAGCTCAAGAGGAGACGATGAGCCCAGAGGGGGACTGAAACCTCAGCAGAGACCATCAGCCATCTTGCTTCACCATGAGGCAACATGCTGGGATCAACAGTAGCTGACTTTAGTGAGAAAGCATCTCTGATGGTGCTTCAGTTTGGATTTTCTCAGCCTTGGAACTGTAAAGTTTTACCTCAAATAAATACCCTTTATAAAAGTCAACACATTTCTGATACTTTGCATTGGTAGCCCTTTGGCAAACTGAAACAAAACATATTAGATGACCTAGCCAAAATCAGCAAACATAGCTTTCCTTACATATGGCTAAATGAAGACATATGATTGAGCGCAGTCATATACAGAATAGTCCAATTCTTATTATTTTATGCCTCTGAGTTTTGGGGTGATTTGTTACACAGCAACAGCTAACTGATACATGAGGGGCAGCATATGCTTCTCACATAAAATCAGGTCAGCCGGAAGTTAATATCAAGATGCTTTTTCTGACAATGTTTTGAATCTTTTGTATCCTACATATCCTCTATTTCTGCATTTCCCAGGAGCAGTTGCACTGAGATTCTATGTGACAGGCTGCTCTTTAGATATTTCCAACTTAGCTGGAATCAGGATTTGCCAGAAATGTCGTGAGACAGCTTGTTTAAGTGAGATTTCCTGCTCAGTTTCTTTCTTTAAATGAGAGGAAGGAAAAGAAAGAAAAAAATAATGATTTTTGGATGGAGTTCATCTGTGTTGGACACATTTGGACATGTAGTTGAGGGGAACCAATGTTTAAGTCAACTTCAAGTACTTCAGAAACTTTGTCAAAGTTTTAATCCAGCTGATAATTCTAAGGACTTAATGTTTGAAGTGTGATTCTAAATTAATAATGCTGACATTACAAATTGTTCTCACAAAACAATCTCTCCTCCTTATAAATATTCTGTTTACAGATTGCTGTGTCTTCTTATGGCTGTTTCTTATTTAAGCTGAATATATTTCACTATCATGCTTATTAATTATTGGAAGATTGTCTTCATATCTTTTCAGGCCTCACAATGAAAGGTGAGTTCTAACCACCTTACTATTTGATTAATATTTTACATTTCAATTTTCCAATTCAAACTAGGAAACCAGAGAAGAGTATGAATAAAACTTAAGCTATAGGTGCACATTTAGAGAAAAGGAAGAGCAAAGGATGAATATGTATGAAACTTATTTAAAATGCCATATTTATGAGGAAAGGAAAAATATTGGAACCTCACTTTTCCTTTACATATTTTCAAAACACCACATGGGATTGAGTGAGACCAAGTAAAAGTATAAAATTTGTTGCGTGTGGTGGGTGTTTGAGTATATTGATACAGTTAGAAGTAGGCAATGTGAATCTACTGGGGCTTGTGGTTAGGATGACACATGAGAGGCCTTGGGACTAGGGGAAGACATAGACTCTCTAGTTGTTGATTTTCAATGTGCCATTCAGCAGGAGGCTTGCCCCATCTGGAGCAATTTTTGTCATCCAAGAGGCCAAGAGTCCAAAGGCCACAGGTTTCTTCTTGATGCATCAGGAAATAGGCTTGAATCTGCTTCTATAGTATCACATTGCCTCTTTACTTGCTCCATCCAAAGATAGGAGAAATCTTAGGGGTAAGTGACAAAAATGCTACTTGGTTGTCAGTACCCAGTGAAAGAGGGAATCTGTTCATGAACTATTGTGATTAGTAATTGAAGAAAATGTGGCATTGGTGTGGAGAAAGTGGCCATGATGGCTGCTCTGGGTAGGGAGTAGGAGGAAGAGATGAGATGTGGGGTGTTTTCGGGACTTGGAGTTGTCCTGGGTGGTGCTGGAGGCAGTTACCAGACCTTGTATGTCCTCTCATGGGCCACTGGGTGGACTGTGGGAAAGTGTGGGCTATGGTGTGGACCATTGACCATGAGGTGCAGCGGTGCTCAGAGATGTATTCACCAAATGCAATGAATGTCTCATGATGATGGAGGAGGTTGTTATGGGGGGAGGAGTAGGGTGAGGGGGGTGGGGAGTATATGGGGACCTCATATTTTTTTAATGTAACATTAAAAAAATAAATGAAGATAAAAAAAAAAAGGGTCTGAAGAAATAGTCAATTCAAGAAATTGTTAATTCAGCCAGCATGAATTTCACCCATTCTGTGCCCAGGCCTCTTTTAGGCCCTGTGTGCCTGAAACAAGAAATGTAAGAGACAAGGGCTGCTTTCTCCCTCCAACCCAGTGATTCTGCATGTTGGTGTCCAAACCATGAAAAATCACGAGCATGGGGGAAGTGGGCAGGGGAATCGGCATTCATGAAGAAGGGTCTGGTTAAAAAGGGATAGCCATTTGTTTGCTTTTTAAAAGGTGGGGGTGGGGGGTAGAGGTCCAACTCTTCTTTGGGATTCTGTGAAGTACTGAGTATGACCAATGTAGTGCCATGTATTAGCATAGAAAATAATCTAATACAGGCACCTCATTTTATCATGATTCACTTTCTTGTGTTTTGCACATTTTGTGGTTTTTACAATTGAAGGTTTGTGGCAACTCCGCATCAAACAAGTCTATGGTGCCTTTTTTCAACATCATGTGCTTACTTTGTGTCTCCATGTCATATTTTGGTAATTCTTGCAAAAGAATTTTTCATTATTATTATATGCTTAATATACATTTAATAACTACAGTGTAGTGGAAACATAACTTTTATATGCACTGGAAAACCAAAAAAATCATATGACTTGCTTTCTTGTGCTATTCACTTTATTGCAGTTGTCAGGAACCAAACCTGCAGCATCTCTGACATATGCCTGTGCATAGCTGACTTTTAAAAAAAGGCTTAATATTATGATGTACAGCATAATTTCACTTTGTATCACAATAAATCAACTAAATAAAACTATTTATTTCTATCTTGTAAGTATAAATATTCATAAGAAAAGATTGGGGTGGCAAGCACAGAACAAGTAATAGTAGTTATCTTTGTGAAGGCACTGGGATATGGGTGAGGAGACCAGAAAGTACTTACATGCATTATTATTATCACAAAATAATGTACTAGCTGAATTAAACTTAAAGCTTTTAAAAACAATTTAAATAAATGAATTATGAGTATACATTAAAAAAACTATTTACTAATATTGCCCACTCCCCACCATATGCACATACAATAAAAAACAAAGGCACTCATACTAGTTAGGGAAATAAAATAAAATTCATATTTAACAATGAAATAATGCTCTTTTCTTGATTTCCTTATATATTTTCGGAGAGATTCTCCATCCTACATCTCTTTTGCCCCCTTCTTTTCCTGATCTCTTCGTTTGTTTTCCAATTCTTATAATATGGTTATTATGAAAGGTTAGTCCTCAGCCCCCATCCCATTTCCTAGAACTTTCACCAATTCACAACTCTAACGGAATGATTTGCTTAAACTACATTTCCAATCTCTCTTTTCCCACCACTGTTGGGTATCTCTCCTTGCATATTATGCCAACATTTCTGATGTAGTTTTCCTAAACCCAAATTCATCCCCCTATCCCTACATGGACTGTTAATCCTAACTCATTGATTTCTGCCAAAGATATTACCACTATCCAGTCTCCAAGACTTAGAAGCCTAGTATATACTATTTTTTTTTGGCCTGTGCTCTTTTTTTTTTAAATTATTTTTTCTCTCTTTATTTAAAAAAAAAATGTTACATTAAAAAAAAATATAAGAAGTCCCCATATACTCCCCACCCCCTTCACCCCACTCCTCCCACATCAACAACCTCTTTCATCATCATGGCACATTTACTGCATTTGGTGAATACATTTTGGAGCACTGTTGGCACCACATGAGTAATGGTTTACAATGAAGTTTACACTCTTCCCCAGTCCACCCAGTGGGCCATGGCAGGACATACAACGTCCAGCATCTGTCCTGCAGTACCACCCAGGACAACTCCAAGTCCTGAAAATGGCCCCACATAATATCTCTTCTTCCCTCTCCTTACCCTCAGCAGCTACTTTCTCCACATCAATGCTACAATTTCTTCCATTACTAATCATAATAGTTCCATGGTAGAATATCAGTAAATCCACTCTAATCCATACTCTATTACTCCATCCTGTGGATCCTGGGATGGTTATGTCCACTCCACCTCTATATTGACAGGGGGCTTAGATTCCACATGGATGATGGATGCAATTCTCCTGCTTGCAGTTGTTGGTACTTTCGGCTCCCTGGTGTGGTGGTTGACCTTCTTCACCTCCCTGTTAACTGGCCAGGGTAAGTCCATTAAATCAGAGGGTAGGAGTTGCAAGTCTGTTGAGGCTCAGGGCCTGGCTGTCACATGGATAGTCCAGCGATTCAGGTCTCCTGAATATACACTAACCCCAGTGTCAACTGCAGGTTCAGTAAAAGTGAGAGAAGAGGCTTGTGTAGAAAGATCACATCTGAGTCCAACTTCATCACACTCAGGAACACAAACTCCAAAGTAGGGCCAACTGACATGGCGTTGAACTCCAGAGCCATCTGCCATGACCATAGAACCTGTGTGTCTCTATAGCCCTCAGGAGAACCAGTACTGGGGTTGTATCTACTTTGGCTGTCTCTGGGCTCCTGCTAAGGCGTGCACAAACACGACCCCTCTGATGACCTCCTGACTCTTTTTTGAGACTCATAGCCATATAAACTCATTTGTCCTTTCCATTTCCCCCTTTGATACTGATGACTATGCTTATGAGCCTGTGTGCCTGAAATATGAACTAGTCCTAGAAGTGCAGGGCGCTTAAGAGTTACCTCCTGATATCCTTCATGTTGCTTAATTGTGGCTACTCTCTAAGCCAAACTCAGCATGTAAATGCATTACCTTCTCCCCAGCATGGGACATGACTCCCAAGGATGAGCCTCCCTGGAGCCGAGGGATTACTACCAAGCACCAGCTGATAATGTAACTAGAAAAAGACTTTGAATAAAGGGTCAACCCAGACCAGCAGAATATCTCAGCCTATATGTAATATCAGGTGTTAAAAACTGCTTTTTCACCTAGTATATACTTTAATTCTTTTTCTTCTCTCTTTCCTTACCAGTCACAAAATCCTGTTTGGTCTTTTTTTACAATGCCATGATTTCATCTCTAGTTGTACATTTTCTCACTTGGAGTCTCTCAACCAAAAGGACATTCAAAAGTGAAGTGGAGCTGCCCTGATCAAAATAGTAGAGTGAGAAGTTTCAGGGCTCTGTCTCCCCACAGAAATTTTGAACAGCCAACAAGAACTAGCAGAAACATCTTTCTCAAAGCTCCACAAAACATTTAAAGGACTGCAGTAACAAAGTGAGTGCTGTATCAAGAAAAAGACTACTTAAAAGCATAGGATCTCCTGGTTCACTGGCTGACCACTTCCCCACCCATCACCATATTGGCATGTAGCCAGCTGTGTTCCCAATTCACATCCTTGGTCCCCATTCCAGAGGGAGAACAGTAAACTTCAGCACATACTGGAAGCATATATGTCTTATCCAATCTGTCTGGTAGTAACCTGCGGGACTTGCTTTCCCAGAATTTACCCTGCATTTAGAAGGCAGCTCAATGAGCTCCCCTGTACAATTCTATGGGAGAGAAGTCAAATTGTTGCTGGGAACAAGGGATTGCTGGCTGTAGGACATAGAGTGCAGCACCTAGAATCATGAGGAAATTGTTTTCTAGGGAAGAGGGGATATTCATTTGTAACCACGTAAATAGGATAATTCCTAGAGCCAGATGTGCATGCCCAAGACAAAATGCATGTACAGAAAGGACTGGATGGCTCCTATGCTTTGGCCTGGAGCTATTCTCTAAACCCATGTATGGAAAAGCTCTGAAGGAGAGCACTTCCACAGGTAAATCTATAAAGACTGAGAATGATGCTTTGTTTATTTCCTTCCTTTAAAAATTTTTTTTTTTAACTCCTGGCATTTTATTCAGAAAAAGCTTTGTCATAACACTACTTGGATATAAGAACAAGATGTCTCAGAGTCTAATTTCCAGTCATAACATGCTAAAATAACAAAATGCCCAGGTTTCAACAAAAGATTATAGAACATACAAAGAAACAGGAAGTTATAGTACAGGAAAGTATATTACTAAAGTATTAGAAACCATTAATGAAGAGGACAAAGAACTAAAGGAAATCAGGAAAATGATAGATGAACACAAAAAGAATCTCAATAGAAAGATGGAAATTATGGGAAGATACCAAACGAAGATGAAGACCACAGTAAAAGAAATTAAAAATTCCCTAAAGGGGTTCAACAGTAGATTGGAGCTGGCAGAGGCAAGAATCAGTAAACTTGAAGAAAAAACAATTGAAATCATCCAGTCTGGGGTGCAAAAATAGGAAAGAATGAAGAAAAGTGAACAGAACCTATGGGAGACCATCAAGCATACCACTGTTTGCATTGTATGAGTCCCAGAAGGAGAAGAAAGATAGAAAGATGCAGATAGAATAGTCAAAGAAATAATGGCTCAGCACTTTCCGAATTTCATGAAAGATATGAATATACACATACAAATTACTTAACAAACTCCAAACAGGATAAACTCAACTCGACTTATACTGTACCATGTTATAATCAAACTGTTGAATGCCAGAGATAAAGAATTCAGAAAGCCACAAGAGAGAAGCAATGTATCACCTACAAGGAGCCTCAATAAAATCAAATGCCTTTTTCTCATCAGAAACCATGGAAGCAAAAAGGCAGTAGGAAGACATATTTAAAGTGCTGAAAGCAAAATAATTGTCAACCAAGAATTCTGTATGCAGCAAAATTCTCTCTTGAAAATGAAGGAGGGATTAAGCCATTCCTAGGTAAACAAAAGCTCAGGGTCCTCATCATCTCTAGATTGGCACCACATGAAATGCTAAAAGGAGTTCTGCACATTGATAGAAGAGCAGACAATTGACTGAAGTCACATAAAGAAATAAAGATCTCTAGTAAAGAGAATGACATGGGTGAATGTAAATACCAATACTATTGTATTTTTGGTTTGTAACTTCACCTTTTGCTTCCTACAGGATCTAAAAGGCAAATGCATAAAATGTAATGATAAATCAATAGTTTTGGATTCGTAACGTATAAATATGTAATTTGTGACAAGAACTACATAAAGATGGGGAGAGAACAGAGGATTATAAGAACATAATTTATGTATGCTCTTGAAGTTAAGTTGGTATCAAAGCAAACACAATTGTTATAGATTTACGATGTTAAATTTAAGTACCATTGTAACCACAAAGAAAATATCAGAGAAAACACCAAATTGTAGAGACAGAAAGTAGACCACAGGTTATCAGGGGTGGGGGGAAGGGAAAGTTAATGTAAAATGAAGCTATGGTTTCAGTTTGGCGTGAAGGGAAAATTCTAGTAATGGTGGTAGTTGGAGGTTGCTACACTGAATGGTATGCTTGGGATGGGTTTGGGTGGGAAGATTTATGTTGTATATATTTCTGAAATTTAAAAAAAAGAAATAGAAATTAAAAATTTAATGACAATTAAATGCAATGCATGATACTGAATGGTATCTAAGAATGGAAGATAAAAAGCTCAAAAGGACATTATAGGACATAAGAAAAAATGAAATATAGAATATAAGCTTTATTATCAATGTTGTATTTATTGGACTTTATGACTACACTTAAGATCATTTCATAAGTGAATATTCTTGTTTGTAGGAAATATACATGTGAGTATGATGTGTTCAAGTATGATGTGTTTATCTGTTTTGCCTGATTCATTACGGTTATTTTGGCTTGAATCACATAGTTACCAGCTTTCCACCCTCAGTCACTAATCAGTTACCAAGCATTTACCAAGTGCCAGTTTTACAATCCTCCATGAGAGATATACTAGAAATATGAGATATTGGCTCTTCTTTTGAGGAACTAATTGATGAAATGAATCAATAAATGAAAGAAGCGACTTGAAATAAATTTCACAGGAGCACAGAATATGCACAAAACAGAGTAGATTTTAAATCCATAATGTCTTCCCTTCCTTTCTTTACTTCTGTTAACATTAATTATCTACTACATGCCAGACACTAATCTAGGAGTTAAGGATTTGCCATAGATAAGTCAGATGAACTTGCTGCCCTTTTAGGCCTTCTTCGCAAGTTCTGAAGAGGCAAGCAAATAAATAAGATAATTTCTGAGAGTGAAAAATGCTGTAAAAAATAATAATTTGAGAAAAAAAACAATACAGAGTGAACTGATAGAAAGTACCCGGTGATGAAATTTAGCTAAAAAGCTCAGGAATGCCCTCTCTTATGAATGATTTTTAAGGTGAGATCTGGATATTACAAGGAGCCAGCTAAGTGGAAAGCCAGAGGTAGAGAGTCACAGAATGGGTTTAGTCCATGAGTAAAAGTCCTGAGATGGATGTGAACTTGGTATGCTTGAGGAATTGCCAGATGAAAGATGTTCTCGTGAGTGAGAAAGAAACTGGGTGTTTCTTTTTTTTGTTTTTTTTTTATTGTTTTATTTATTTATTTTTTTATTGACTTTGTAATAATATTACATTAAAAATATATATATATGAGGTCCCATTGAACCCTGCCACCCCCACCCCACCTCTCCCTCCCCCAGCAACACTCCCTCCCATCATCATGACACATCCATTGCATTTGGCAAGTACATCTCTGGGCACCCCCGCACCCCATGGTCAACGGTCCACACCATGGCCCACACTCTCCCCCATTCCATCCAGTGGGCCCTGTGAGGATTTACAATGTCTGGTGATTGCCCGAAACTGGGTGTTTTGAATGCTATGCTCCACAGGTTGGTTGACAGTGGGGGATCTTGGGCAATAACTGTTTGGAAGAAGGAAAGCTGTTTTAGAGGGAAATATAAATGCCCTCTGTGTGGCCCTGCCTTGAGGAGTGGCTATTTCTTTTTATTTTCTTTGTTCTTTATTAATTTTATTTAACACTCTGTCCACCAAACATGTAAGTGGCCATTTCTGACCACATATACTACGAAATAGCCCCTCCAGACACCCTCCTCCCACTCCCATCACTTATACATTTCTATGGGGCCGCATTTAGGTCAGATGGATAAGCAGGGAAAACAAAGAGGAATTTACCAGGGAAAGGGAAAGCTAAGTGACTCAAAAACACTTTCCCAGTTGGTTTCCAGAGGCATTTGTCTATGCAAGAATGAGATGTTTGATATTCTGGTTGGGCAAGTTCTTGATTCCAGGTCATCAATTATGATAATAGAACAAATCAAAAAGTTTCCAGCAAACAAAAATTCTTCATTTCCTGGCTCCTACTCAAGTTTATTGATTGAATTATTTGGTAAGACTATAAATTTCATGTAGAAATGCTAGAAAAGCATTTGGCTGGGCCCTTTGTTCTCTCCACTATCAAAAAATGGTTTGCGGTGCCTGGGGCAATTTGGATCATTTATCTCACCCTCTCTCTGCCTATAGACAGAGGCAGGTATGTCATGGATAAAATTATCTTCATTTTTGTCACAGGGAGAATGACTGGCCATACGCGTAAGTATTATGCATCTATAACCTTCATTTTCTTCCAAAATACCCCTCCACCTATCTTCTAAATTTCTGTAATGATAATCATTAGAAACCTTTCCTTAGAATTGTATAACATGGTCTCCTTATTAAATAGACACATGTTCCCAGGAGAGGAGGGAATGCCTCAGGTGACTCACTCATTTTTATAAATATGTTCATAACAATACAGTGAAAGAGTATGAAGACAGTGTAACATAGTAAAAATTATACAAAATCTGGAATCCAAAGGCCTAAATTTAAGGCCCAGATCCTCCTCTTACTAGCTGTTTGACTTGGCAAATTGATCCACCTCTGGGAACCATAGTTTCCATCTCTGCTATGGCTAAACCTCATCAAGGTTGAAATGAGCTAAAGTATAGGTTGTAACTTTGTAAATGTTAAAGCACTGAATAAACATAAGGAGTTATCAATTGATTAGTAGAGACTTATTTTTAAAATCAATTTCATCATCACTTTTGAAGGTACGGGAATTCTAAAGGGACCTTATACAGCAAAGCATGACTTGTAAAAATAATAGCCTTTAATGTTTACTAAGTGGTGGAGAAGGTACTAAACACTTTACATATATTCCCATTTGATCCTCAGAACAGACTCATGAGGCAGTTACACCCCAAATACAATGAGAAACTAGGGTTTGATAAGTCACTTGTTTACCTTGAGGTTATATATTAAGTCACATCTTAGAAATCAATGGGGTTTTCAAAGCTCAAGTGCTTAGGTATTTAGTAACCCTGCCTTCCACTGACCATACAGCAACCAATGCTGTGTTTCAGAGGGAAGACAGGTTTGTAAAATCTGAGAAATTAGAACTCAAGGCAGATGCCTCTTGAATTTGCTGGCAGGTAGGAAAAAAACTGCTTATTTGAAGAGAAAAGCTAGTTGAAAACCAAGTTCATGTTCTTCCCAGTTTTGCTTACAGCTATCACCTTGTAAAGATACACTGATTTTTCAGTTCTGACATTTTTGTATTTTGACATAAAGATGAAGGGATACTTCCAAATCATTATCCTTCCCAAAATAGTTTCTTCTTAGATACCATTCTGTGATTTGTATCCAAATAAAGGGTATCATGATCTTTGTCACCTTTCATTCCCATACTCTCCCAAAAATTTGTCTAGTTTTATCTGTTTTCCTGACACTCTGATGATTTATAAGATAGTAATTTTCCTAAAAAGTGGTCTTTTCCTAGATTTTCATTTCAGAAACTAGCTCAAGACTGGGAACCTCGTAGATAATAGGTAAGTATTCATAGACGGATTGCTTTAATGGAGTTGGGACTGAGAGCATAAATTATACTTTCATTAAAAAGTATTTCATCTCAGGTGGCCCACAGGCTGAATATATTTTTTTCAGCCATTTAGGCCTAAGATTTTATACATTGCTGAGTGAATGGGTGAAAAAGTAGGAATAAAAAAATCTTTCTGATATCCACATTATGGGTAGTCTTTGGGTATCGTGAGAGATGTATCTGCTCAGACAACTGCATGGAGCCACTTAGTAATAGTAAAAGTGCCTTGATTAGATACCCTCTTTTTTTTAATATGTTTTTTATTTAAAAAAGATACTTAGATTATACAAAATGTTACACAAACAATGTAAGGAATTTCCCTATGCTCTCTTGAAAGTCTCCTTCTTGAGCTGCAAGTGCTGTTATCTTGCCTAGAAATTCCTCTTCAATACCTATGGGTGACACAATTCTTGTTAGGTGAAATCAATCCCAGTTTGGGCTCTTTTTTCTTGCCCTGAAGTTATAAAGAATGTCATGTCTTTCTTGCTAATTTGAATATCTGTTCACGGAGCCCTCTTCTTTAAATATGAGAATACTATTTCTTCAACTGTTTGGACTATAAATTCTTGAGGGGGCAGAGATGAAGTCTTGAGGTCACTTCTCAAAATAAGTTTCCAGGTCCTACTCATTCTGCAAAATCCAACCCAAGTTCTAGTTCCTTTAGGAGAGCTGTTCTGAATACTTCTGCCCAAACACATACATCTTCCTTCTCCAAACCCCCCATGTACCTTTTTAATCAGTACCATTTGATTCATCATCTTAATTATTTGATGTGTCTGTGTTTTATCTTCCAAATAATGATTTCAGATTCTTTGAGGTGAAGACCATGGCTTGACTTTCTGTGCATTTCTTGCACTGTCTAGCCCGAGGTTTGGGGAAAAGTGTTCATTTCCCAGTAAATTATGATGAATGAATTGCATGTGTACAATCATGCATGAATGAAAGAATTTCTCTCCTTGTGACTGCATAGCAACATGGCATTTATAATTTCTCCCCTGGCATTTCAGTTGGCTTAACGACTTTTTATTGGATAATTACTGCACAATGATTTCTATACTTCTCAACCACCATTTAAAAAGTCAAATTTAGAGAGCAGAATGACTGTGTTTGCAGAAACATCTTTCCTTTTCTCAAGAAAACCCAGCCTTTTAGCGTCTTCCACCTGTGCCTGGGAATCTGCCCACTCTCACTAATAAAAATGATTGAAAAGCACCTTGAAAATACAAAGTGCCATATAAATGCTAACTGAGGCAATAATAAAACAGTAATAATTGCTGTTTGCTGATAAAAGTCACTTTCAAGCCCTGGGGAGGCATTTCACAGGGGGAAAGCAGAATGGGACCTGTGCTTGTCCTGGACCATGCCTCACTCTGAATCACACTGCTCCCTGCATTTGGATACCATCATTTGCAATGGTCATGAAATAGTACTGGAACGTAAAATTATTGTCATTGCCCACGTTGTAGAAAGCAATCTGTTGCCAAGTAATCCATTTCCTGACAATTGTCAAGGTTACCTCACTCAAGCTGATCATTTAGAAAATAAATGGACTGAGGAGGGAATGCACAAGTACCACTCAGCTCCTGTTGATCAGAACTCGGCTGCTGATGTTGCTGGACCAGCCACTCCAGTTGTGCTTAGCCTTGGATCAAGTCCGTCAAGGAACTCACTCAGTGTACTCTAGAGGAGTCTGCCTGTCCTGAACCCCCTGTTTTGTGAAAATTTCCTCCACTTTGTCTGCCAATATGCACCTAAAGCTCAGACTTTTAAAGGTTACCTCTGGGCCAAACCATTATCTCTAGGTGGCCCATCTGAATATGTGTATGATTTTCCACAGAGGGCAACACATTAGGTCAGGGATGTGAAGCCATTAGTTTATATCCCTTCTGCCGATGAGAAAGATGAAAGCAGAGACAGGGAGGATGAGACTCAAGGCAAGTTATAGTGAGACACTGGGAGAAGAAAGGAATCAACACAAAAAATGCAGACCTAGGAGTAACATACCCTCAAGAGGTGAAGGTAGTGATCTAGGGAAAGCAGACACCTCCAGAGCCCTGTAAGTTAGAGTGGAGGGCACTCTGGAAGGCTAGGTTGCATCAATAGAAGGAGAGGAAGAACGTGTCAGAAAGGGAAGCTCAAGTATACTGGAGACAGATGAGTTCTCTTGCTGACGTTGTTTCTTCCCAATGAACATGTACAGGCAGACAATTTTCATTCTCCTGTGTGGGCCCTTTGTTCTTCTGCTCAGGCCTCAAGTTTCTTTCATTGGTCTTCTTCTCTTCTTATTACAAACTTACAAACTCCAACTGACATTGTCCATTTCTCTCTGCTGCAACCACTGCAGTCCCCCTGGATGTCCCACCTGTAACTCACTCTACTCATTCAAAAGGACTAATTACCTTCAACTCCCCCAAACTAGCCAGCACCCCGGCTTTCCTCAAGTGACTTTCATCACAATTCCATGTAATTTGAAAGAAATCTAGTTGTCATTCTCTTTCTTTTCTGTCTGTCTTCATATCTTCACCTGGTCACCTTTTTTCATGTAGGTCTCAGATATACCATCCTCTCTACCCAATCCACAGAAACTGTCATGATCACTCTCTGCCTCCTTTGTAGGGTTTGTCAGATGAGTCACCATTACACTGGCTTACTCATTTATTTGTTTTCTGTCTCCCTACCCCATCTATATTTAAGTCCACAAGTGCAGGCATGTTCTCTAGTGCACTGCTGGATCCCAGACACAATGCTCATGAGCTCTTGGTCCTCCTGTCTTCCTGTCTGCCCAGCCCTCAGTTCATCTAGGAACCCTGGGAGGTCCAGCATGTGCTGGGCCAGGGACAATATTGAGACTGCCCTGGTGAGGGGCAAGCAGGAAAGGAGGGAAGCATCCCTGGGGTGTTTCTGGTAGCACATAGGTGAATTGTCCTATGGACCTCACCTTAGGGTGCTACTCAACTGCCTGAGAATTAGGAAGTAGATGCAAAGAGGCCAAAGGTACAGGAGCTGGTTCATATAAGCCACACCTGCCTAATAAAAACAGTGTCCTTGTAAGCACAGGGGCTTCTGTGTGGTGGGAAATGAGACATGGAAAGATAGACACTGATGAGCTGGCTCTGACAGCTTCCCCAAGGGTGCTACTGTAAGCCCAGGTCTTTGGACTTGGAAGGTAAGTGTACTGGACTATTTAGAACCTGGAGAGGAGAGGAGGGTATAAACCACCCTAATGGTGATGCTGTTAGCCCATTCAGAGCTTTTGTGTAAACTAGGAAAAGTGACCCCTTCAGGTGGACATAGCCCTGAGCCCAGCGTACTGCTTGGCAAGCAGAAGGGGGGCTGGCTTTCAGCCTTGACTTGACCTCCTAGTTGTCATTCTTATATCTCCCATTTTCATGCTTCCAATATCCAATCAGCACCCAAGACTTCTGATATATCTTTTGCATGCATTCTCTTCTTTTCATTCTCAGTATTACTTCCAAAGATCAACACTTACACACTTGAGGTAAAAGAATTTGGTATGTCCTGCACCAAGTTTGCCTCCAGGTCTACATGCTAGGAAGAGGGACTATTGTTAGGTTAGGGGCCTTCTTCTTGGATAGAGAGGTATGTCTCAGGAAGAAACTGAGTTTGAGTGAGACAGAAAGCAAACTTTCATTTATTATCATATATACCTATTAAGTCTGAGGTCAAGGACACAGGATCTTGTAATATATGATGACATTGTGACTTTCAGTTGCTTATGATTTCGGTTTCCCCATATCTATTCTCTTTACTCATTAGCAGTAAATTTCTCATATGGAAATGGACATGAGTGTTTATCATTAGTAGTAGCAAGAAAATGTGCTGCTAAGAAGAATGTGTCAGATGCATTCCAGTCTTGGAAAAAGAATTCCAAGGTACAGAGTTGACTTGTTGCACCTACCAAGAACACACAAGAGCAGAAGCGGCCTGTACTCCAGCCTTCCCCATTCCCTTAATCTGAGCCAGAAACACATAGGGCAGGGACAAGGCCCATGGGATTCTATAGGAGAAAGGCCACTATTTATTAAGACACATGCAGTACACTATTTCTAGGATGTATTTTAACTTTTCTGCTAGACACATGTATTCCCTTATTACAATTAATGAAGCTGACACTTAAAGGTATAGCAAACACCTGTTACTTTTCCACGTACAACCTCCTTTTTCCATCTCTATTCCCACTACTCTTTCATGTGGTGGGGCTGTTCCCACCCAGTCCCACCTTTCCTGCCCCAATCTAAACCTGTGACTCAGGTTGGCAATTAGAATACTGCATTCTTCTGAGGAAGAGTCCAGGGAGGTCTTGTTACCGTGACAATCGAAGTCTTTTATTCTGGGATTGATGGAGATAATCTGAAGGAGAGGGTTTCTCTCATTCTAAGAGATGAGCATGCCAGTTCATAAAATCTGAAAATTCCCATGACCATCTTTGCTGCCAAGTGGAATGAACCTGCTGAGATTAAAGCCAGAACAAATTAGAGCCAAGAGTCAAAACTAGTGACAGGGTGGAGACCTTGGCAGAGACAGAGGTAGGACCCTTGTCTTCTTGAGGTCTCCACCCAAACATCACCTTCTGCAACAACCCAGTGACACAGAGCCATTCCTATCCTGCCTGATCCTCCTTTATTTTTCTACACAGCACTTATCACTATCTGTCATGTTATATATTTAGAGGTTTTTCTGTTCTGTTTGTTGTTGTATCTTCAGTACCTGGAACAGCTCCTGACCCAAAGTAGGCCCTCAACTAATATTTGTGGAGTGAATGAGCCATTTGAACCACTAGATCCAGCTGTGCTTAAAACAGTCTACATGTCTTGGATTTTCCAGTCACAGAGCCAATATACTCCCTTTTCTATATATGCAAGCTTAGATTGAATTTTCATCACTTGGAAATAAGGTTCCTGACTAATAAGTGATTGAATCCCATGTGCACAGCCACACAGCTAGTATGTGGTAGAGTCGAGGTGAACCCAGGTGTCATAGATCCCAAATTATTGCTTTTGTAAATCCCAGCGTATCTCTGTGTTCTCTGTGGTATATTTATACCATGGCACATTGGGCAACTGGGGTGGGGAAAAGGTTCAAAATGTAGATGTAGGAGCAGGGAAATAACTTTGTACTTTAGGAAGGGGTAGAGTACAATGCTTTCAACTGTATATTTCCATACAATGGAACTGGCTTAAGTCACTCTTTCACCAGGACCAACTATCTTTATGGAGACATTTTATACTTTATTTTTGATTCCTTCAAGCGTTAGGTGCAACCGGCTCTGGAAAACACAGCACAAAATTCCCAGGTCTTGGGCTGGGCAGTGAAGACTGTCAAAGCCTCTCTGGGGGTGGGGAGGATGTAGGTATGGTATACCATTGCTGAAGCAGCAGTTGTGTGGCAGTGGATAGATTATTCCATATACATTTGAAATAAAATATACGACCAAACTAAATTTTAGTTATGGATATTGATTTTATTGACTGAAACCTCCTCCTTACAAACTCCTTGGTTTGTCTAACAGAAATGTTACCATTTGACCAATGTAAACAGGAATGAGGCCTAGGAGTCCAAGTACGGAATGAGTAAAGAAGATTGAATATAATTTTGAGAGGAGATATACAGAATTAAGATAGCCATACAGTTTGTCTTTTGTGTCCCAGGATTTCTCCCTCTCCAGTTCTCCGTTTATGCTCAGGCTCCTTGTTCCCCTCCCAGTACCTGCTACCAGAACCCTCATCCATACCAAGCTATAGGCAACCATAATCATCTGAAGCCTCAGCCCTTACAAGTATGCATTTTGATGGGAGAACTGGAAGTACAATGACAAATTGGTGAACACTGTAAGTCATTGAAATACTTGAAGGCTTAACATGTGGGCAGATCCTCAATCTATTCACTGTTCTTGACCTGGAATTTGGGTGCTATCTCATCACATGAGACTAGAGACAGAACTTCTGTCATTTCCACAAACACTTTGCATATAGGTTTCAAGGTGCTTTTAGTATATAACTTGAAGCTGTGGGAGGGCAGGTGGACATGGGAACTGTGAGCCGGCTGAGAAGTCAGGACTCAGTGGGGAGAAGGCACTGTGTGCTGGGATGTCACATGTCAAGGACAGAAGATCCTGACCTGCCTTATCACCTGGCGGACCAGTCTGCCCTCCTGTTGGAGGCTTCCCCAGGCATATGGATACTTAGGATGTAGCCACAACTCCTGGCTTTTCAATTCCTCAGATTCAGTGACTTTCTTCTTCATCCAGTTTAACAGACCCCCTCAAGAACCTTACCTGGGATCGTGTCATGTTCCAAGATGTGCACTCTCTGGGCCACAGCATCTCCCATGCCGGCATCGAGCACTTCTCGCCACTGCTCCTGCTGCCTTAACTGGCCCCACCATTTTCTCTTAAAAGATAAAACACCTTAAATCTCCACATCTCTCTACATCAGCCCTGCTGGTTATTTAATCTCTCTAATCTTTAATCCCTTCATCTGAAAAATGAAAGTACTAATAGGTGGAGCCCACTGTGCAGAAATTTGGGGGGATTAAGTGATTTAATACAAGTAAAGAAGTCAAGGCTTCCTGCAGTGTCTTGGCTTCATTTGGATGAGCACTTTTATGTGGTGGCTCCTCATGGCTGGGATGGCAGTTGTGGGAGCAGTAGCATTGAGGCACCAGAGGAATTCTGGTTCTTCGTCACAGGCTTCCCTCTCTATGCCTTTCATAACTTTCATCTCCAACCCCAAGCAGGGAAAATTTGCCAGGTGGGACAGAGCCCAGGGCCTCCCAGGTGTGAGATTTTATTAGTGGGCAGGCTACTTTACCAAGACCCTGACTTTTCTCTATTTCTCATCGCATTCTTTAGGGAAAACAAACTCTGTCTCTCCAGTTCTCTTTGACCTTCTCCAAGCAAAGCATTGAGTGTATAATTTGGGGCAGGTTCTGCTCTGTGAACCTGGCAAGTTTGCATTCTTTCTTCATTTCTGCATGCAATACTGAGACTATCAGTCCCAAGCTTCAAGTTTAGGGGTACAGGAGGACTCCATTCAATGTCATGACTAAACAGCATGTGTCCTTCCACCTTTTAGAGATACACCTGCACAGGGGTCTCAGGTGCTTCCTCAAATATTAATGAATGTGTTCTTTTAGAGGTATTATGTAATTGTTCCTTGTGTGTCTAATTCCCTCCAAAGTTCAGTGAGGGAATGGAGCTGATCTAAGGTAAAATTCTGACCTATTTTCTGAGATGCTACCTAAACCTCTTGCTTAAATTCTCACTCTTACTCCTACCTCCTTCACCGTAATTCCTTTTACTATTACTTTGCTAACCATATTGTACCTTCTTCTGCTGAAGGTAATAATGATCATTTTGCATTTTAAATAGATCATTTTGATGACAGTATGAAGGTAAGGAAGGAAGAAATCATATAAATGATAAATGATGAGAATGTGGAAATTGAGGGCAGAAAATGGAATTAAAATATAGCAGAGGACAGAAGGAGAGGACATGGGAGAGGCCTGTCTGTGAGAGCGGATTCCAAATGCTAGAAATGGATCATGGAACTATTTTTCAAGCAGGAAATCCAAGAAGGGATTGATTTTGGGGGGAAGATAAGCATTTAAGAGGATGAGATATATAATGATTCTGGTCTGTAGATAAGTTTGGATCAAAATATTGAAACAAGTGTCTCTCTGCAACCCCCAGGTACAGCAATGCCCCGTCTAAACCATGTCATATGTGCATATTTGACAATTTGTACATTCCCTTGATTACATTAAAATTTCCTGGAAGTGGGCATGGCTTAACTGGTAGAGTGTCCGCCTACTATATAGGAGGTCCAGGGTTCAAACTCAGGGCCTCCTGACCAATGTGGTGAGCTGGCCCATGTGAGGCAGTTCAGCATGCAAGGAGTGCTGTGCCACATAGGCTGTCCCCCACATAGGGAGCCCCATGAGTAAGGAGTGTGCCCTCCATTGAGCTGCCCATGTGAAAAATCGCAGCCCACCCAAGAGTGATGCTGCTCTCACAGAGAGCTGATGCAGCAAGATGACGCAACAAAAAGAGACACATTCCCAGTGCCACGGAGAGTGCAAGCAGACACAGAAGAACACATAGCGAATGGACACAGAGAGCAACTGGGGTGGGGGGTGGATGGGGGAGAAATAAACAATAAAATAAATCCTTAAAAAGAATTTCCTGAGGTATCATTTTAAGTGACAGTGATTATTTTGATAAACTAGCATACATTCAGATATTAGTAAAAAATAGTGACCAGTATTAATGCTTTGAATATATGAGTTCAATTCAGAATATTGACTTCTAATTACAGAATTTTCTGGTCCTTATTAAAGTAATGGTGAACTTTTAAAAAACATGTGTGCATGTGTTTATGTATTTGTATGTGTATGTATCTGTATAGATACACACACATATGTAATCTCTTTGCACCATTGTATCATGGTGCATGGTGTCACCTATCCCTTTATTGTTGGACAAGCCATGTTATTCCTTCTCATATGCATCATTGCCCTTTTACTCACTGAGTTGGGAAGCAAATGTACTTTTTCTCTTTTTCCTTTCCTATTTATTTAAATTTTTTGGAAGAGTGGTTACGAATAATGGCCAAACTGATAAAAATTTCTAATTAAACATCCAGTGTTCTTTACTTTCTTGGAAAATATCATACTCAGTAATTTAAATGTATTTCATAAGGTGATTAAATGAGTCTGATATGTTAGTATTTTCTTTTAATTTATTAAGCAGCTATTGATTTTTCAGTCGTTCAATATCAAGATTTATTAAGTTGAAGTTATTGCTCATCAGTCAAATACGACCTTCAAAATTAAGGCATTTATAAATATTAACTATAGATGTGTCTGTTCTGGAGCTTCATTTTATTAACTACATATGAGCAGAATGCATTCTTACCCTCACAAACCAGAAACATTTCTTCACGTTGTTCCCTAAACTCATAATTATCTTACTCAACATTAGTAATTTCTATGTGTATAGGATGTTTCATGGTATGATCCTAGAATACTTTGCAAAGTTGCGTTTTGGAGATCTGCACCTAGTTTAAGCCAAATGTGGATATGTGACAGGCAGCCTCCTATTTGCTATTGCTTGGCAAATTTGCACAGACTTCTCCCCAAAAATATCTTCCCTTTGGCTGATAGCCATATTGCAAGAAATTGTCAGAGATTCATAGACACTGGGAGCCCATCGAGATTATTGTTCTGAAACTTCCACCCAGTACTTGGGTTCTTTCTACAACAGCTCCTTCCCCCATTCACACCTGATCATAAGAAAGTCTTTACATTCATTGGGCTTGAATTTATTCCCTATAATTTCTATGCAGTTATGGTATTTAAACCTTCTAGAATATGCCTGCATTTTTTCTAACTACCTTACAGATATTTAAATAGTTATCTTATTGTCATATAAGCCTACCTTTGGAACTCTTACAGTTCTTTCCCTTAGGTCCTCATTCAAAAGACAAACAGGTTTTTTAAACTCATTGGATCATCTTTCTGTGAATGATGTAATGCCACAAAATTTAAGAATGGCTTCCTGGAGAGAAATGTTTTTCCTAACTATGGACAACTGTAGCATGGAAGGAATGGTAGTAGGAGGCTATGACTGTTCTTCGAGTCAGTTTATAAGAATTCACTAGCCACCAGTGCTCCTATATCTCAATAACAAAATGGCAACATTTGAGAGAAGGGCATTATAACTGCCCCAAAATGTGATTAAACAGAAATATCAGGGTCTGTGACATTAGCTATGCACATGGTGACATAAATTACAATTTTAATCTTTTTCTAAAGTGAAATAGTATGTGTTCCACCAATATGGAATCTGAAAACAGTGATAAAATCTGAATGTCTTCTAATGAAGGGAACTACCAGTTCCACCTCACTGTATGCCCCTCTAATCAGAGTTCTGCTTATGTTGATAAGCATGAGGCTTTATACCAGATATGACATTGTGACATGACCCATCACTACTCCTACATCGCAGTGCTGCAAATGTGTTCTAAGAGAAACAAAGAGAACCAAAAAGACA
Organism: Dasypus novemcinctus; assembly: GCF_030445035.2. Taxonomy (NCBI): domain Eukaryota; kingdom Metazoa; phylum Chordata; class Mammalia; order Cingulata; family Dasypodidae; genus Dasypus; species Dasypus novemcinctus. The sequence goes on from NC_080688.1 coordinate 53,883,671, forward strand.
ACATGGGCACTTCAGGTAGAACAAATTCCAGGTTGGAAACTCATGCCTTACCGGTGGTTCTTGAGAATAAAAGATAGCAACATTTCAGCATCACCAGCACCAGCACCAATCCTCTACCACTGTCCAATATCTCTTTTGCAATACCTGACACTTGCATCTTGCTCTAGGGAAACTCTCCTCCAATTTCCAATTCTATTGGGTCTTACCTTGTCCCACTGTTCTGTCAAAATCCCAGCCCTTCTTCAGGTTCAGATAAAAAAACTTCCCTTCCTCGAACTCCATGATAATCCCAATGCAAAGAGTTCCCTCTCTTTTCTGAATTTTGTTCATATCACTTGTATGCCATGTGTAATATATTTGCAAGAATTGTTTTTATGTGTGTAAATAGCTTATTTCCCCCACTGGAGTGTGAATGCCTCTGTTTCTGGAAATGTTACTGCTTGGCAAAGCAACAGCTTAATAGAAACCACAGCCTTTCCCATGGGGTGTCCCATATTGAATCTAAGTGGGATTCAGAGAGGTCTGGGCATGTCTGCTCAAGTCTGAGAATCTCTAGGGAGAGGAATCGCCATGGGGCTAAAAGGAGTCAGGCACAGAAAGATCAAGTATTTGAAAAACACTCTGTGGATGTTGGTGGTTCAGGGACAGGGATGGAGATGGTATATATGGAGCATGGTTGTTTTCTTCATGCTCAACTCAGCACATATAGTAATGCCAGAGGAGCTATGTAAGGGAGCAGCTTTGTTGGAGGCCAGAGGTCCTTCATGTGCAGGTGGTGAAAAGTGACAGTGGAATCTAAATTACCAGACTCTGAGGAAGTCTAGAACACTACTATGCAATGATTTATTTACACCTGTTATGGAGTAGAGCCTTTATAAGCATTATTTCCTGATGTTACAAAAGCCCTTCAAGGTAGAGGTTATTATTCCCATTTTACAGACAATGAACACACCAAAGTTCAGCGAGCTCAGCAGTGTGAGCAAGGTCCTACCCCTTAGATGGATATGCAGTGATATCTTGGTCCAGAGTCTACTTTTCCCTCCACCCTCACCCTCTGCCACTGTTTGGAGGCTTCCATTAATATTTGTTGAATGATCAAAAAATAAGGATCAAGCTAAGAGGTTGGGGTAGGGCACTTACAAGGTTTTACATGCTTCCTTTCAGTCTAGGGCCAACTTTGTGGTAAGGCCCTAACTTTTGAGACACAGATCCACTTTACTTCATGGGATTTTGGTTTTATGAAGTCTCCAGCCCTCTGAACAACATTATGCATATTTCATGAAGAAAAACAGCACACAGCTTTTAAAATACAGGTCTGATATTTTTGGAGGGGAGTATGATATTAACAAGATTAGACCAAATTCCCTGCTACCTCTTTTCCCTTTGTGACAAGGAACAAGCTTTTCAAGGCCACATGATTCAGGGTGCATCATGGGGACAATATCATTATTACTCAATATTTAAAAGCAATCATTTCAGCAGACTGAACCTCATGGATTTTCTAATACATAAAATTAAATTAAAAAAACACCCCAAATGCAGCTGATATAACCCCTTCATGTGCAATTAACAAATATTAAATAGAAACTTTAATATTAGCATTATTCTTTATGCCCCAGTGAGTGGGATATTATTTAAATTGATATGACATAAGAGGATATAAATAATTCCTAAGTGTAGATTTAAACTAGAATTTCAGTCAGAGTTTGAAATCACTAAGTATTATCAATTCCCCATTTCCCAGTGTATCATTTATTACCAGCCTGATGATTTTTTCAAAGAGATTAAATTAGCATTAGGGCAATGATAAACATTATAAATAAATACAAAAATTGCTATTTTGAAAATCCAGTTGAAAAGAAAGTAAATGAATTGGTGTGGTATCTAATTCCATCTTCCCTAGAAGATCTCAGACACAGTTCCCCGCATAAGTAATCCTCTATAACTTCTTCTGCAATCAGAAAAGAAATATATTAAAACCCAAAAGTATAATTTCATTATCTGCTATTCTACATACACAAACTAAGATACAGAAATAGCTATGGCATGAGGAGAATTCTAATTAGCTTCACACCACTATTTGGTCAAGGAAAGGGAGGAGCCAGCTCTACTGAAATCTGAGATATTCTCCAGGCCCAACGACTTCCTTTGGCTTGTCCATGAGAAAGGACCTGAAGTCTCACCTTCCCAGACAACCCTCCTGCTATGTGTGCATGAACTTTTCAGTATAAAGCTAAGTTAAGAGCTGCAGGTGAAACTTGGCTTTTTCTAGGGTAAGTTGTGTCCTAGAGTTGTTTCTGGAAAACCAGTCATTATGTCTCCACACCTTTTCACATTGAAGTGACAAGGAAAGGCTCCATGGAATCATATGCATGTAGAAAAATTACATTTCTTCCTGTGCTGTGTTGGAGGTTGTATGGTTTCAGACCTAAGCACAGTGGAGTGCCAATGGCCTGGCAACATCTAAGGGGTATCCAGAATAAAAAATAAATGCAAAATTTCTATTGAGGTGCCTCGATGCCTGGAATGCCTACTATCAATACATCCTCTCACTCTACATGGTTTTTCTGTTAAGACCTCCTTTTTTTGAATGCAAATACCAGAGAGGAGGTTAAAAGACTTCTAAAAAAAACAACATAGGCAGTACCTTAAACTTGATGGATCAGCCACATCCACAAAAGGAAGAGAACGGAGGGAGAGGCCATAGCAGGTAAGAGATATCAGCAAATTATTGGAATGTGGTAATGCGATGATGGAATGGTAACTGACTTGTTAGAACAGAGGGAAAGAAAACCTTTGTGCCTCCTGAGAGGTACTGCCAAATAGCGGGTATATGTGTCCCCTTAACCCTAAATGGCTCAGAGCTAGAAGGCACTAAGCATATCTAGGCCAGAGTAACTGAGTTGACAGTTTTATGTGGAACAAACAGTACCCCCGGTCCCTCTTCCTACCCCTGGAGACCTTGAGACCTCAAGGAATCTTGAAGAGCTAGTCCAGGAACGGTCTAGGTCCTGGATGTTGGAAGGAGGAGCCCTTTCCCCCATCTAACTCTGCTTCCCAACATTGGCAGCCAAACAGACATCTCCAAGCAGGTGGCAGAGAAGCATTCTTTGAAGAAATGGAATGACCATGATCTTGGGAAGAGTCCTACAAATCTTGTCATTTAGTGTTCCCACTGGAATGGCCAGCCCACAGCCCACTCTTCTGATGTTGAGTCAGCAAGCCCCACGTGAGCACTCAGGGCTTACTGTTAGCTTTCTAGTTCTTCTCTTATATATCTGGGTATAAACACAAATGACCAGACTTTTGAGAAAATTCTTTCAAAAATAAATAAGCAAGGCAATGATGCCACAATGACAATAACTACAAAAAAAAAAAACACCAAAAAACACACACATATTAAAAATGCAAACTGGAACAAACCAGGACAACTCAGGGAGAAGAGGATCACTAATATATGTGCTATGTAAAACTCAAGTTTCTCAAGTTTGTGACATAACTGTACTGTGAAGACACAGTGAGAGAGATAAGTATGGGGAGAGGGAGAGGGCAGCAAAACTATTTCATAAAAGGATATCCATAAATAATGTCAAAATATCATAAGCAAAGATATAGAAGTATAAGGATGTTATTTAGAATATGGAGAAAAATAATAAAAGACCTAATAGCTGCCTCTAGAAAACATGACTTGGAGAGGATGGATGGAAGAGATCAGGGACTGCTACTTTTCTATATAAAGTTTCATTACTATTTGTACTTTTAAACTATGGACATGTATTCCTTTGATAAAAGTAAAGTATTTAAAAAGTCAACTGTATAAAAGTCTTAGTTTGAAGGAATTGCCAGAAATGGGGTCCTCACTCTCAGTCTCAGTCTCATTCCTAATGGCTGACCTCCCTTCACCTGTGGATTAGGCACACTCGGTTTTTGAGCCAACGCTCAGGCTAGCTCATCCATGGCTTGGGCACACGTTCAGAGTAAGGTCTTGGGGCATAGTAGTCAGATTATCCGCACCTGTGAGATTTGCCTGGGTGACCATTGAACCAGACCTGCTGCTTCCAGACCCTCTGCTTCCAACAGAGCCCTCTTGCTGAAGCTTTCTCTACCTGCTTTTTCCCAGGTGTGCTGGCCTGATGTTTCTACCAGATGCCTTCTAGTTCCTGTGGGTCAATCTCCAGCTTTGTCACTAGGGGCTCACTTTTGGCTTCAGACCATTTAGAGGACTAGGAGCTTCAGCAAGTCCTCTTCCTTAGTGATAGATCTGGCAGCTAAACTTGTCTCTATTGCCAGATTTCCTGACACAGATTAACAGATTCCTACCATCAGCCTACCAACACCACAACTTGGGTCTAGACAACTCTTGCCACCTACTTCTAAGTGAGGAGCCAACTACTAGGCTTCCCACTACTGCATCTTCTTCAGTAATCAGATCTTATTCTCAAACCAGTTCTGCTGGCTTCCTATCTCTAACCAGCTGAAGGATAATGAGGCAGCCATAATGCCCCCAAGTGGAGCCCAGTTGAGGAGTGATAGAAACCAGCCCAATCAGAAATAACATCACTTGTTCTTTCTTTTTTATTAAAACATAAATACTCCAGAGAAGATAAATATACAATCACATATATTTGCAGTATGAGATAAATAATTCCATGATATTTGGGCCTATAGGCAGTAGGTAACCAATGGACATGTGGCTTTAAAAAAGTTGGCTCCAAGTTGTTGGCAAATTTTACTGTTTCACTGCGCTGCCCAATAACTATGTAACCGTATTTCTTTTCTCTGTATCTTATTATTATTTTTTTAATTTCCCACCACATATGGTGGAATTCTACTATAGGCTCCAGGCCTCCCATTTAACCTCAAAAATGAAGAGAAAGCAATTCAGTAGGTGGTTAAGAATATGTCATAGGCACAAACTCAGCTTAAGGCATTATGAATTTTCTGTGGAGAAAATGCATTTATTCATTCTGCTCTAAGTCAAGATGGCTGAAACCCATTATCTCAAACTTTGAAAAAAAATCCCCTTTGGGATGTGAATAGCCTGTGAAATATTTCAGTCATAAATGAAATTTTTAGAGGAAGTGAGGGTCCAGTTGAATCTGATGGAATAGAGTTTAAACTTACAATCATTCCTGAGCATCTAGATAGAAAGGGGCATGGGGAGTTAATGGGTGATGTTATCCTAATTATTATTGTATAACATAAGAGGGCCAATCTATTTCTGTAGAATAATAGAGCTAGGATGAGATTCGACAGCATCTGTCACAATAAATGCAAATATATAGAGAATTGACAATGAGCCGTGATCTCATAAGTGATTCTATTTTCCATCTGAATAATGACAATGCATTTCAAACTCACATGACAGATACCTTAGGAGGCTCTCTGGGGTCTGCACTGGAGGCCCTTACTAAATGCTTTGGCAAGGGTGAATGAATTCAGTCTTGGAGTTTTCTAAAGCTCTTTATGTCCCTAGAGAATTTTCTAGGCACTTCTTAGCTTAGTTCTCAAAACATCCCTTTTCAGAGACATTTATTAATTACTTTTCATGTGCTCACTTCTCTACTAGCTGCTGAAAGAAATGCAGAAGGCATGGTTTCCTTCCTAAAGGAGCTTACAGTCTTATTGAAGGAGACACGAGTAAAGCTGATCAAACAACCACAATATAAGACAGGTTTGTTAAGCGCTAAACTGGTGCTTTTGACAGTAAAAGCTGCCTACAAAAGATCATGGATGGAGGTGTTCAGCAAGAAATTCATAGAAGAGGGGGACTTGAACTGTTCCATGTATAGATAGAAAGGATAGAAAGGGCTCAGTGACATAGAAGAGAAAATAGAGCAATGAGATGATTTGAGCAAGCACAGGAAGAGGCAGAGCAGTGCAGAGCCCCGTGTGGATGGAGTATGCTGAGTGCCCACGCTAGGCTCGTGAGGACACCTGAACCAGCTTATCCGATACTTTATTAGTTATACAAGGTCTGCGTCCCCATCCTCTCGCCCCCTCCATGGCTATCTTATGGGATGCGATCAGGGCCTTCCTTGTAAGCAGTGGGTTAAGCTGAAGAATAATCTTTCTATCACGTTGCAGGTTAAGAGAGGGAAAAGGTAGGAGGCTGGCCAGAGATGCCCACATGCCTGGCAGTCTCTCCTTACATCTCTAGAGAGGTGAATGGTTTGGGACAAAGGGGATCGTAGTATTACTTAAGACATTGATAGCAAGTGTTGGATGAACCACATGCTTGGATAGTTATCCCAGGCAGGTGAAAAGTTAATTAAATGTTAATTCAACTCTTAGCTTCCCTGGCAGGTCATAAATATTTACCCAGTTAACTTCTTTTCTATTGTATACACTGCACTCTCTTATACCTAGAAAAATTTTAAGCAGATTTCTATAGCACTTCCCACCCTCTGAAAAACCATTCTTCGCTATCCCTAAATAAACAGGCCTTTTTTGTTTGCTCAGTTTTACAGTTATTTATAATAATAACAATAATAAAAATAGCTCCTATTTTGTGGATCTACTGTTTGCTAAGCCCTAAGATAAGTTTATCATATGCATTAGCTCATATAATCCTGCACTAAATATAGGGGAGGATGTTGTTAAACCTGTTCAGAGAAGGTGAGTGCCTTGCTAAGGTCAAAATAGCTAGTTAGTGGTAGATTACAGAGCCAGAAACTGCAAAGGGTATTCTTTCTACCACCTGCATATGCCCAAAGGAAACAAATGTAGTGACAATGGACAAGTTCAAATGGTTCAAGGGACTGCCCAGAGTGCTCAAATCAGTTGATAATCAATAAATGGCATGGAATGTATTCTTAGCTTTGATAGGATTTGAAGAGCTGCACACGACTCACAGGGTGGGTCACCTCGGTGTGAAGTTGCTGTAAGTGACCTTCAGCTTTACTCTCTAGTCAGAATTTATTCATTATCCCTGCCTTGCTCTTCAGTTCAGGTGAGGAAAATCATGCACAACTGAGACGAATGAATGCTAAGAACACTTCCCATGTGGATGCAGTGAGAGTGGGCTGGACTAAAATTTCAACCAATAACAACCAAAATTGGTGGAAGCTGAGGGTGGCAGAAGGGAGGCCCAGCCTGTGGCGGGCACAGCAGGGCATCAAGGCATATTCCCGGCTCAGGGGGACTAGCTGAGGAGGCTGACAACCACACCGAGTCTCTAGTAGGAACCTCATGTGCACAGGAACCTGGGCCAGGTAGTGGATTTTACCTGGAGATGAGCATTGGTTGGGAATGCTGCTAGTTTGAGACCTCTGCAGCCTTTTTTTTTTTTTTTCCTCTTAGAATCTGTCTCTTCCTTTTCTCAGAGTAGACACTGGAATGTCCCATCTAATTCCAGATCAGCCCTCTTAGGTCCTACCCTGGACGTAAGGGAAAGGGAAGTACCTTCATATCTGGCTCATAGAAGTTATCCCCCCGAGTGTCCGGTGGAGGTCTCACACTGCTGCTTCTGTTTATCCGAGAGATATTTGCTCATTCTGGTCCTCAAATCACTTTTTTTCCTGACCCATTTCTCTCTGCCTGAAGCATATTCACCAGCTTCTTGTGTGTGTGTGTTTTTTTTTAAAGACATATGGGAATCTTAAATCAGTGTTCCAAAATTATCTACTTACTTCAGCTCTCCCATGATCTGTTAATAGATGTTACATAAGGGTAAGGGTCTGTGGGTAAACATGTTTGGGAAATGCTGGATTAACCAAAGTTAAAACATGGACAGGGGCCATCAACACCAATGTGGTTGTTACCTCTAAGGAGGGAGGGAGGAGGTAGGTTTAAGAATTCAATTATTGAATGGGACCTCACATATATATTTTTAATGTAATATTATTACAAAGTCAATAAAAAAAAAAATTAAAAAAAAAAAAAAAAAAAAAGAATTCAATTATATATGGAACATATTTTTCTTAAGAAAACAGACATTTTAGGCAACAAGGTAAAATGTTTGTATTTAATCTGAGTGGTGGATATGTGAGTAAATGTTTTATTACTGTATATGACTAGCATGCTGAAACTATTATTTATTTTAAAATAGTTAAGCATGCTTGAGTTTTTTGTTTTGCTTTGTTTTTTCCCTGCAGGACTTTTAATTATGTTGATTTGCATTTAAAATCTTCAGGGAGGGACTATTGCATGAATGTTTTCCAGTTATTTGACCAAGAACCCTTTCAGGAAGGCCCCTTTTTCTTTGGAGTACAGTTTGGGAAGGGTGTGACCTTCCACATCTATTTTCTAATACTGGCTCTTAGTGTCATTGTTGGCTCCAGGACCCTAAAACTGAGAACTATCATCACAGAGGACTCTGTACTACCTATTAATTAGGTTCCTACCAGGGTTAGCATACATTTTTCACCTTCTCCTGTTTCAAAGGATTTTCTCTCTGGTTACTTTCTTAGCACTCCCAGTTTTGTATTTATTTTCAGAGCTGAGATGATTGGCGTGTCCAAAATTGAATGAATAATCTCTCCCTCTCCAACTTCTTCCTTCTCTCCAGGTGCTTTTTGAGTCCTTACTTAATTTGAGGATCCCCCACCTCCACTTCTCCTTTCCTTCAGGGAAGATGTTTTATAATCTCAAACTATTTGAAACCTACAGAATCTGTAATAAACTCAATCTTCTAAAATGGAAATAGAGAATTAAATTCTATAGAGAAAGTTCCCTTCAGTTACTTGCTCATCAGCCAATGAATTTTATAAACTTAGTTTGACTTCCTAAAAAAAGTCTTTACTGATTAGGTAATGGCCGTAAGTGGAGTTCTGATAAATGTGTAGGAAATAGTGTGACTACTAACACCATGCATTGTTAAGGTGACAGACCAGAGACAGAGGAACTGGCATGGGCTTAGCAAGCACAGACTTGAAATGTAAACCAGAATCTGCCACTATCTTGCTGCTAGATTCTGTATAATTCAACTTATTATTTGGGCCTTGAATTTACCATTAAAACAAGTTACAATAAAATCTACCTTGCCTATTTCATACTGTTGATCATATGAGAGAAAAATTTTCATACTTTAAAAGGTCTAAAATATTATGAATGAAATGAGACAGATGCTTACTATTAAAATTTCTTAAAGTTATCAAGTTGGATAGTTGTTACCTTTATCACAGAACTGGTTATGGAAGTAAAGAGTTTTTGAGGACACTTATCTAATAAGTATGAAGAGAGCCAGCTTTTGAGTGAGACTCTATGGGAGTATATTGGGGTAAGGTGCATGGAGGTGAGGAAACTGTATGCCCACACACTTCCTCACCATTGCATTTGGTATCATCAATTTGTGAGCTATGATTGCAGTATCAGCAGCAGTCACTATTGAGACAATGTTGAGCTTCTGCTTAGCATAGTGAGAACTTAGCACTCAAGGAGATGGGTTTCTTTAGCCTAGGCTCCAGCTGACCCTAGGGGAGAGTAAGTACAGAGTTCAGACTACCATCTTCCTGTAGATCAAATATGCATACTCTATTCAACATAGACTATGAGTCCATCTCTAATCTAGGCATAGGGGTGGGGAAGAGAAGGAAAAGCTTCTGTCCTTATCCTTAGTTTATTGCAAATCAAAATGGAGAGATACAACTTATGGAAATAATTATAATTAAAACCCACTCATCAATACACAGGCAAGGATAGAATAATGTGGTTTAGACATGTGCTTTAACTGGGCAAGAAAGGAGCTGCCACCTGTGACACTATGTAACCAGGGAAGATTTGTTTCTTGAAACATAGGTTAAATAAAATAAGTTATACAGCGAAAGTGATGCCTGATGTGAAGCTTTGGAAGATGGCTGTGTATTGGTCAAACAAAAAGGATAGGAGGTTCTAGAGCACCTTTATTGATTAGTCCCCATTCAGTTTCATCTGCCATACTTTTCTACCACAAATTCTAAGCCATGAATCCAGTAGGAGTTGGCAAGTCCACCTGCCAAATCTGGCTCACTGTCTATTTCTGTCAATGAAGTTCTGTTGGAAGACAATTATGCTTATTCTTGCATTGTCTATGGCTGCTTTTATGTTCCCATATCAGAGTTGCAACAGAAAGTGTGGCCCAATCAATCCGTGGTACACAGGATGATCCTGGAACTTGACAAATTTCTAAATCAGCAGAGACATATAGGTAGCATTTGTGGAGTACTCTGTGCCAAGGTTTGTTCTGGGTTCTACATGTATAAATTCATCTACTCTTTACCACTATCTACAGTTAGTTACCCCACTTTACCTATGAGAAAATTGACTCAGAAATTTTAAATAAGTTGTCTAAGATCACATCTTTAGCAGGTATAAGTCTGAAATCCAAGTTTGCCTGATTCCAAAATCTGTCTTGCTCTTTGCTGCATGCTCCATTGCTTTAGTTACTAGATTTGACTTTGTCTATATGGAAGTAAGGAGAAGCTTGTGCATTTAAAGATATGATTTTAATTTCAGAATTTTGGTGTTTTCCTCTTTATAATGAAAGGACTTAAAATATCAATACTTTTAAAGTAACTTATTATATCAAAATCTTGTTTAAGTAGGTAAAAGAAAAAATACCTTATATCTACTTAAAAGAATGTTTCTGAAGAGCTTCACTTTTTCATGGATGTTCCTGGCCTTTCTTAATCCCTTTCTCTCTTAAACTCTCCATAACTAAAACTACTTTGTCCTGCTCTATTGAGTTGATCAAGAAATTGCTTGTAATGGGGAACAAGCTTCTTAAGTTATCGAACTCAGATCCTTCATTTGTAAAAATGATAAGTGATAGTTATAATATTCCCTACCTCAAAGTTATTATGAATATTCAGTAAGCCCATGGATGGAAAAGAACTTGAAAATTATTGCATATGATATAAATATATGGTTATATTAGTATTCTATTTACAAATATAGAAACTAAGAGCATTTGTTTCTTGAAAAACAGTTAAATCAAATAAGAGGAGTAAGGATAAAAGGAGAGAAGGAAGGTAAGACAGTTGAGTGGTTAAAGGAGAGAGGAGAAAGATGGAATGAATTCTGGAGGGATTTGTGATAAAGGTGAACTATAGGAGGAATCACAAAGTGATGGGTCAAGAATGAGCAGAGATGAGAGATGTATGGATTGCCATGAGCTCCACATGGAGTTAAATTTTGTTCCAGTTTCTTCCATGAATTTGGACTTCTATTTTGGCAGATCTGTCACGGTGGGCATGGCATTGCACCAAACCCAATGGGGAGTCCTAGAACTCAGGCCATTGCAGGCTATAAGATTTCTCAGGTGTTTCAGGCCTCAGTCAAAGTTTTTTTTATTGTTTGCCTGTCCCAATCTCCTTTCCCACTCTATATCTATAAGTACCAAGGAAGATCATTGGCCAACGCTTTGTGTCTGAAGAGAAAGAATTAGGTAGCTTATCCAGGTTTGGGACTTCTTTCAGCAGAAGCCATCTGGCTCATTTTTTTAATCTACAGGTCCTCTAGACTATTACATTCAAGGATTTTTACTCCTATTCCAATCTCACCCCATTTTGCCTCAGTTTTGTCTCCAGGAAGTTCATGCCTCAGACCCTGTGTCAATGTTTCCATTAGACAGCACTGGTTCTTACTTATTCATTAATCCAGATTCCCTTAGTATCTCTATCAGCAATACTGCTTCAACTTTGTTTGAGTTACTGCATGTGCACTTAAAGGTAATAAAAGTGTTCTTGACACTTTTTATGATTCAAAAGCTTTTCTATTCAGACTGCTTTCCCTCAAATCACTCTGAATCAGTGAGATTTCACAGTATTACCTTGAGTGCCTGTTCTGCCATGATACTCACCAATATTTAAATCCCATTTAGGAAAGCAATTCAGAATCTTTTTAGCATGAGAAGTATAATAAAAATAATTATATTCTTATCCGTAGTTTACCTTATGGTCTATATGTTAATCAACCCAAAATGCCCACATACATATAGAAAAACAAGTACTTATTTAAAATCAAAGCTGCTTGGATTCCAGATGGTACAAAGTATATCTTAATCTATCTTGAGCAAGTCCCCTAATTCTGCAGGAACAAATGGTGGAATGTTATTAAAATGTTAATTAGTTAAATTTAGTCCCCAAAGTATAAGGAAAACAAAATTACACCTACATGATTTTATTTTTACTAATGGGGAAAAGAAATTCTGATATATAAAGAAATGAGGTTATTTTAGAGGAAGAAGAAATGCATGATGTGAGTTTTGGATTAAATTGTACAGTGGTGTAAAGCAAGTCTGAACAAAATTATTGGGTATGTTTCCAACCTAGTATATGAAGTTGTTTTCAAAATAAGCTATTTTTATCTTAGATCATGAATTCTTTCTTTATTTGAGTGGAGATTAGAGATGTTAGTTGATGACAGAGCTATTACATTTGTGCAGGTTTTTTTTCCTTCTATTTTTCTGGATATTGGAATTTGAGAAGGCATTCAGAGATTCCTGGAATCCTCTAATCATTCTTGTAGCCTTTCTTGTACAAGGGAAAACATTTTCTGTTCGATATTTCCTAATTTAAACATCTTTGGTATAAATCTTTAGATTGCAATTGTGTTACTTTTAAATAGTCAATAAAAAAGATAAATATCAAGATATAACCAGATTTATTATTTGGGGGACTTTAAGGATATATCAGCTTGTTGGGGTGCCAAGTTTTCCTCTAGTCTTTGTGTTAACTATTGAGTATAATGCATTGCATTTATACTTGGTTTAACTGCATTTTAACCATCTGCTTGTACTCGGTTTAGTTAACAGGAAATCAATAGTAAAACTAATTTACAGGGTTGAATCGTCTAGTCATTAAATAACTTTGGTAATAGGGAGTCAACAAGAGTTTCTAAGCAGGGGTTTAGTGCTATTGGACTTTAGGAAGATTAAGATGGGTAATCCACATGGTTCACAAGAGACCTGTATTAACTAGCCCACTGTGACAGTGCAAAGCTGCTGCTATTGAGGAGGGCATAACTTCTCAGCTACTCAGATTACCCTACATTTCATAGTGCTGACTGTCCTTCCATGTAAAGTGATCCTATTGCACATCCTACTGCCTTATTAAGAACCCAAAACTCAGACTAACTCTTGGGGGTAGAGCAAGAGATGGGCAATCGCTGGAAGAGACCTCCATGCCAGGGGACCTCACTGGCAGAGTTCACATTGCTTCTCCCTTTGGGTGATTGGTTAGTGATAGACTCAGCTGGCCAGGTGTACAGCAGTTGGTGAGACTGAATTATGGCCCAACCAGAGAGCTGCCTTTCAAAGTATAGATAAATAAACAGATTTCATTTGTTATGAGTTATGTGAGTACTAGAATGAAGCAAATTCAACCCTCTCTACATTTTGGCATAAACTGGAGGAATATGAATGCAGCAGAATGTACATTTCATCCTTTCTATTATGCTCCAAATTATTAAGCTGTATTTAGGACACATTTGGAAAAATATATTGGGATTTGGATATCACCTTGAAAAGTCAGTCTCTGCTCTATAGGTTTTGGGATTTGGGGAAGAGAGAAGAGGAGGAGAGAAGAGGTGAATCATTTTTAAATACTTCTTTTTTTCCCCTGTGTCATCACAAATAAAACAATAATTAGAAATACTTTCTCAAAGATCTTTTGAAACTTAAAGTACAGCTTGGATATTGGGAATAGTGATTTCTAGAGTCCATGTAAGGAAGCTAGGACAGTTAATTATATGCTAAGCAGGATGATTGGGTCATTTTTATTATTCATTTGAAGAGCCTAACAGAAGTCTTTATATTCCGTGACACAACAGGAAGGCAGATCTCTGCCTGCTAGGTGTGATGATGCTCAATCCAACATGGCCATGCAGGATGCCAGTCAACAAACAGAGCCGTGATAAGGGTTAGCTTCTTCAGAGACATGGTAAATCTTGGGAAAGGTTAATGCTGAGAAGGAATTTAAAGGAGGACAGATATGTCCCTATTTGTAGACAGAGTAAGTAGGGCAGATGGTTGCTTCTGAAGTGTGAATTTAGGCAGGCTTCACTGCCCCAAAATATCTCTTATGCTGGCCAAGCATTGTACTGGAAACTCTTATCACCATGAAGTTTTAAGCTAAAGCACTGATACCATCATCATATATAAAGAATAACTGGAAAGGGAGATGCACAAACCCATTGTACAGATACTGTTGTTGTTTTTTTAACCCATAGGCCATTTCCCTCTTCATTATTAACAATAGCTCAGTTTTATTCGTGTATAGGATGAATATTATTGGACTTCAGCAAAGGTGGGTATGTCAGCCAGTTCTGGCCAAAAAGATGTAAGGAAGATTCTGCTGGAGGAAAGTCCTGAGAAAGCTTTCTCCCTCATATGAGAGGGATATATAAGGTGAGAGAATGCCTAACACCTGGCTCTGTATGAGGATGAGGAAATGATGCCTGAAACTGCCACATCATCTTGTGGCCATGAAAGGAAGGCCATAGGGCTGACAGAGATCTTGACCCAGAGCCTTGATGGCAACAAAGCAGTTGTCAACCACTGGGCTTTCTCCTAGGTGAGAAAGGAAACCTGGATTTGCTTAAGCTGCTGCTAATTGGCTATTCTATTAGACTTCTTAATTGTTATGTTCACTATTAAAAATTACTAACACCTTAACAATTTTTACTCTTTGAATTTATCTCCAGCTGAAGCAGGTGTGTGTTTGCATGATCACTCCCTCCTTCATGTCCCTTAGCATTTGTAGCCTCACTCAGTTGGCACTACTTTGATCATGCCTTGCATTATTAATTATATTTCTCTATACGAAAATAGCAGAGATGTGAAAAACAAGGTATTTTCAAGGATCCCCCCAAACTTTAAATTATTTAAGCTCAAATTTGGTAGGTAAATAGATAGGTAGGTATCTATAGATAAGATAGCATCCTTGGAAAATGTTGCACAAATAGAATTTGGCCCTCAGTTAATTTCAGTTTCACTGTCATGAAGGTTTAGAATACAGTCATGCTCTCCAAACCCATGGCCCTGTAGTTTAGCAAATAGCAGGATTCAAGTGTTGCCACCTCTAGAGTCTTCACATTTTCTCTCTCTAATCCTTTTATTTTCAGAAATCTGAAGATCATACCCCAAAATGGCTAAGAGGATGCCCTAGTTCTATAAGAGGTCCCAAATCATTTCTCTCTTTGGCCTTCTACTGACTCAGGCCATCATGTTGGAATTCCATTCACAGTCCTGCTGCTTGCCCTGCCTAGATCCCTAGCACATGTTCTGGATTCTAGTCTAACAGAGGATTTGGAACCCCGCTCAGCTTGTGAAAATTCACCTTTTTTAGGCCTGGATCACTATTATAGAACTTCTTGTGTGATGAATAGGTCTTTCAATATCTGGCTATATACCTGCTTCCACTCTTCTGGCCCTAACCATCTAATTGCATCAGCCCATCTTCAGCCTGAGATGCCATTTGAACACTTGTCAGAGCCTGCATCTACAACCCTGAAGATTCCCTAGTTCTATCCCTTTCTCTTTCAGGCTTTGTATTAGTGAGGTCTCCATGTCTTTTCTTACGTCCATTTCCATTAGGAGAGAGATCACAGGCTTCTCACTGCCAATTTATACCCATCTATCTAGAGGATATATCTAGTAATGTCACTTTCTTCAATAAATTCCTACTGCCTATAGGATAAATTCCATACATTTTCCCCTAAAATTTGTACCTCCAAATGTTGTGCTTCAATATTATCTCACACAATTTCTTTGAATGTGTTCCATGGTTCAGCCTCCCTCAAACAACTCACTTTTTCCTGTATTCATGATGAATTTCCTACCCCCCCCCCCCATTCGTAGTCATTCCAGAGATGAGATGGAATCCCCACCCAAAATTTGATTTGGATGTTGAGACTGATGATGTCATACACACACCAAGAAGGTACAAAAAAGTTTATTACATAATGAGGCTTTCTCGGGGAGAGAAAGGTGGACTTCCATCTAAATGGTCTTAAAATGGCTTGAGAGCAAGGAAAACAGACTTACTTAGAATTTGATTGTGTTAAGAAAGTGGGGCTGAGGTAAGGAATCCCATGCACATACACTGTGGCTGAGGTTTGTGTTATTTGAACTTCCTGTAAACACCAAAGGAAGAAAGCATTCAGGGTTTCTTAAAAGTTTGCCCCAATATGGGGCAGGAGAAGAGGGTGTAGTGAGGCTTGAAAATTGTCAGCAAACATTAAAATATAGTCGGGTTCTTTATTATACCCTGCTTCACCCTGTATTTGTAGGTTCACTTTTCTTGGGACGTTCTCACTCTCTTTGGCCACATTTCCAAGACTTAATCCCTTCCAAAGAAAAATTTTAAAAATTGAGGGTGATGAAGAAATCCAGGACACAAGATGTAGAACCACTGGTACTGCTTTTTGTTTTATATCGTTTTGAGATAGAAATACAAGAGGGGAAGAAACTGTCAAATGTCTCAGAGCAAGTATCTTCAATCGTTGCTGAATGTCATCTTCTCAATGAGGATTTACTTCGGCAATCATTTTGTGCAGTGTGTTTGCCCACAAACATGTTTACTGTAGAGCAATATTGAAAGTGGATCTGTAGGCCTCCTCACTTGCATGAGAGTCTTCCAGGACACTCTACCTAATTTTGTATTTAGATTTTTCTGTTTTTTGTATTAAAGAGATTTTTACCCCAATTGTGTAAGCTGTAGCCCCACAAAACTTAACTTACTTCAGTGTTTATCATAGTAGGAAGATAAAAATACGACAAAGTCAGAATACCTTTTCTTAACTAAAATGCTAGTGAAATAACAGACATATACTCAAACATACGTACATAAAGAGAATATGTTCATTGCTAGGGGAAAGTCAAAGCAAGTGGCAAGTGAACACAGTGGGGCTATTTTCATTTAGAGTGCTATTTTGACTTCAGGGAGGAAACGACTTTAGATTTATTTATCTTTTTATTAGAGCAGTTCTAGGTTTACAGAAAAATCATTCAGAAAGTACAGCATTCCCATGTATTCCCTTTACATGTGCAGTTTTCCCTATTTAGTTATACATTTTGGATTAATGTGGTATCTTTGTTACCATTGATGAAACAAGATTATTATACTATTAACTATAGTCCATAGTTTATATTTGTGTTGTACGGTTTTCACTCTTTGTGTTGTACAGTTCTATGGCATTCTTTATTCATGTTTATTCTGATACTACATATGCAACCTAACATTTCCCATTTTCACCATTTTCATATATAATTCAGTAATATTGATTATACTCACAATATATACCCATGACTTTAGGTTTTGAAAAATGGGAATATTTTGTTATGCAGTGATCAGAATTGGACATTCAGGGCAAAGAAGACAAATAATATTCGAGGATCAATGAGTGGCAGGAGAAGCTGCTGAAAGTTAGGTTAGGGCACATTTATGTAAACTTTAACTTTATTTTATTTTATTTTTCTTCAAGGTATGAGGGCAATGCCCCCTTCCTAGAACTTTAACTTTATATCATAGAAAATTACAAATATAGGAAAGTAGAAAGAGTAGTATCTGCCTCCAATGGTAAAGTCAACCCAAATGCTGGACTAACCACTCCGAATTACTCGTTTGTCCCAATATTTGATCCATAAAATTTCTACTTCATTGTAGCTGTTTGATATTTTTAAGCAGAAAATGTTTTGTCCAGCTTTTCTCATTGCCCTGTTGTAAGCATTGATTTGAATTACAGAACAATAGAAGTCCTGGAGACTTAAATTTTCTGTGAAAAATCAAACTCCCATATATACTTTACCTGGGATCAAACCTCTGAAAACAATCAAAGCAGATAAGGCACACAGGCAAGGTAACTGATTTAGAGATTAGAAATGACGTGGTTTTAATCTCACCACAAATTTCTAATTGTGAGTCCTTATGGAAATTACTTTAATACTTGGAGAATGAAAATAATGAAGAAAGTGATGTCCTCTTTTGCACATAGTGGTAACCTGTTAACAGGAGCTTCCATGTATTGACATTTACTAGGACCCAGGCAACACTGAACACATTTCAGGCATTATCTGGTTTAATTTTCCTAAACTTTCTGAGATAAGTAATCTTATAAATGCTGCATTTCAAATGAAGTGTCTTACACAGAGATGTTTAGTAATTAATAAAACAAGTAAAAGCAAGGCCAAAGGTTATACCTAGCACTTTGCTAGACTGCCTTTTCATACCAGTTTTAACACAGGATAATTTTTCTCTTCTACACCAAGTCACACAGTAATAGCTAGTTTGCTTTATTATGCTATCCCACATGTTTCATAAAATAATTTGCTGGGAGTAAAATTCTGCTCTTTATTCAACCCTGAAAATCAACATTTCAAACTTTTTTTTTTTACAATCCTTATAGAATTGACAAATGATTTAATCACCCCCAAATTTCGAAAAATATAGCAATAACAAAATATACACTTTTAGAAAAACTTACATTTCTAAACGATAGGCTTAAAGAACACCTTCCACATTTTTTTAAAAGATTTATTTTTTATTTTTCCCCCCACTTGCGGCTTCCTTGCTGTCTGCTCTTTGTGTCCATTTGCTGTGCACTGTTCTGTGTCTGCTTGTCTCCCTTTGTTGTGTCATCTTGCTGCTCCAGCTCTCTGCAGGCATGGGCCAGCTGGCCTTCACAGGAAGGCCCTGGGACGCAAAACCAGGGCTTCCCTTATGGTAGACGAGAACCCAATCCATTAAGCCACAGCCGCTTCCCCCCTTCCACATTTTATTTTGCCTGTTTTATCATTTTGAATCCTTTTCCAGACCAGTCTAAATATCTTCATAATGAAAATTTGGTCTTATAAGTTATCCGTACTTTTTTTTAATATATGCTAGTTATTTTATTTTATTTTATTTTATTTTATTTTATTTTTAATCTTAATCTTAAAACTGACATTAGCTGGGTCTGACTCAGTTTTGTATCTTTACTGACAAATCCATATTAATAACAACATCAATACTGTATTAAACCTGAACTATGGGAATAATTTGTAATCATGCCAAAATTAATAACATTGTGTATCACCCAGGGAGTCTCTCAGGGAGGAGAGAGGAATGGTTATTAACTTGTGTTATTATTGAAGCATTATGGACATTTAAATAGGCTATAATTCTAGGAATTTAAAGGTCAGTTTGATTTATTCAATTTAGTTTGTCATGTGTTTGGAAAACTAATTAAAATCACAAACAACATGGTTATAACATTTTAGATGGCAAGTGCAAAGCCTGCATTTTGAGACATAATGGGTAACCTTTTTCTGGGTATGGTGGACCGTCTTTATGGGTAAAAGGGACATTTCTTCCATTGTCATGACTGGATTTTGGAAGGCAGGTTCTGGGAGAGCCTTTTTCCCCCTATATATCTGAGCTTCTTCCTCATGGATTTCTTACATCAAAGCAAAATTCCCAAATCCTACTGTGACTCTGGTTCTGGTATTAGATAGAATAGGGTGCTGTCTTTTTAGATATGATTTAGTAGATCTAACATAATATCTCAGACCAAAGGTCTTCCCTGCTGCTAAGTATCTCATCTGTATCACTGTGTCACAATTTCTTCTCACTGGAGATATAGTCCCTTTGTCTTAAAGAATTTCGATATGGAGGAGACAAATAGCAAATGCCTCTGGAAGTGTGACATCTTAAGTTGTTGTTAGCTGACCCATTACTTGGTATTTGTTTATTTAATAGTAAGATTTTATAGGAAAAGAAAACTGAATAGGACAATGAAGTCTGAAAATAGGGGAAATAAAAATGGATACAGTAAGTTGAAAATGAGAAGATGACAAAAATAATAATAAATGGCCCATGCCAAAGTAAATTAGGGAACAGTAGAGGGAATTTCCCCCCCCCCCCCCAACTAGTATTAAAATGGACTATTACATGCATCTTTTTATTACATGTAGTCTCTACTCATAGTCTGCGAGGGAGCAATTCAGATGAGGCTCTTAGTATTAGTGGCAAAATGAAATATAGAAGATGAAATACCAGAATAATTAAAGTGCAGTACATAAAGAAAATGTGAGCCAGGTTTTTGGGTTACCTTAAGGAAGCATCTCTGAGAAAATAAAATAATAGATTTGAGACCAACTTTCAAAGTACCCTGAACATTTAGCTGCCTTACTTGAGTATAATTATCAAGCCATATCTTATAGACAAACAGTTTCTAAGAAGTACTTCAATTATTTGGATGACAACTTTATGACCCCTAAAGCAGAAACTTTAGCCATAGGGTTATCTACATAGGGTTCTGCCTTCTGACAAGTAGAGATTGCTGAAGAATGGGAAAGTTGCAGCAGATGAAGGCAAGGGAGAACAGTAACCACTGGACTAGCTAGGTAACTGTGGATATGGTGTCTCCAGAATTCATCCTGGCCAAAGTTAAATCCATAGCTATCTTCATGGAGGCTCTTCTTTGTCCCATTCAATGTGATTGAAAGGTTAATCAGTATTTACAGAAAGTGACTTTTCATCCATCCATATTTTAAAGCACATATAGTACGTGAATAGAAGAAGGGACCATGTAAAAGATGACACAGTTCTTACATTAAAAGCTCATAACCTAAATGCAGAGATAAAATAACTACATGGAAATATTAGAGAGTTAGTATCCATTAATAAAATTTTTGGTTTCATATATTCAGAAGTGAAAATATCAGGTAAAAACCATTGTTGAGGGCAAGAATTGGGGCAACTCATCTGATGTCAACTGAAAAGGATAAGGAGGTAAGGAAGGACACAAGTCAGGATGAAAGTTTAACCCAACCGAAGTATACTCTCAGATATGAAGTAAAGAAGAT
Source organism: Dasypus novemcinctus (assembly GCF_030445035.2). NCBI lineage: Eukaryota > Metazoa > Chordata > Mammalia > Cingulata > Dasypodidae > Dasypus > Dasypus novemcinctus. The sequence continues at coordinate 53,904,435 of NC_080688.1, forward strand.
CAAATTCGTAACCGGCAATTAAGTGGAGGATTTTAGAAAGTTACACTGTGCAAACTGCTCTGAAGGAATATTAAAAAGAAAAAAGTTAATTTGTTTTATGAGAATATTTTGGGGAAAATAACCTAATACCCAAGAAAATCTGAATCTTGGATAAAAAGTTAGCAAATATTTATATGTCAGTTTTTGTTTTTTTTTTTTTTTTAAACACGCAGGTCCAACTTTATTGGGGAAGTGGCTACAGTTTTTTATTTTATTTTATTTTATTTTATTTACTTTGTAATAATATTACATTAAAAATATATATATATGAGGTCCCATTGAACCCTACCTCCCCCACCCCTCCTCTCCCCCCCCTCAGCAACACTCCCTCCCATCATCATGACACAGCCATTGCATTTGGCAAGTATATCTTTGGGCACCCCCGCACCCCATGGTCAACGGTTCACACCATGGCCCACACTCTCCCCCATTCCATCCAGTGGGCCCTGTGAGGATTTACAATGTCCGGTGATTGCCCCTGAAGCACCATCCAGGGCAGCTCCATGTCCCAAAGACGCCTCCACCTCTCATCTCTTCCTGCCTTTCCCCATACCCATCAGCCATCATGTCCACTTTTCCCAATCCAATGCCACCTCTTCTATGTGGACATTGGATTGGTTGTGTCCATTGCACCTCTATGTCAAGAGGAGGCTCAGATTCCACCTGGATGCTGGATGCAATCCTCCCACTTTCAGTTGTAATCACTCTAGGCTCCATGGTGTGGTGGTTGTCCTTCTTCAACTCCATCTTAGCTGAGTGTGGTGAGCCCAGTAAGTCAGATTGTAGGTGCTGGAGTCTGTTGAGGCTCAGGACCTGGCTATCACATTGTCAGTCCAGAGATTCAAATCCCCTAAATATATCTTAAACCCCGACACTAACTGCACCTCCAGCACATTAGTATGAAAGTCTTATGAAGAGGGATCCCATCTGAGTCCAGATTCGTCACACATAAACACCAGTTCCGAAGAGGGGCCATCTGACCTGGTAGTTAACCCCATCGGCCATGACCATAACTCCCATGGGTCTCTTTAGCTCTCGAAGGAACCGATATCTGGGAGTTGTATCTGCTTTATCTGTCTCTCTGACTCTGCTCAGTTGTGCATAAGGGCAATCCTTCTGACAGCCTCCAGACTCTTTTTTAGAGACTCGTAGCCATATAAACTCATTTCTCCTTTCCATTTCCCCCTTACATTACATTACATTACATTACAAACAGCATTTTAAAGTCATGTTATTTTATGTAGACATGGATATTCTGCTGATCCGCATTGAACCTTCCGTATAAGGTCATTTTCCAGTTGCATCATCAGTTGGTAGTTGATAGTGGTCCCTCAGTGCCAGGGAGACTCGTCCCCGGGTGTCATGTCCCACGCTGGGGGGAAGGCATTGCATTTACATGCTGAGTTTGGCTTCGAGACTGGCCACATTTGAGTAACATGAAGGCTGACAGGAGGAAATTCCCAGGCACAATGCTGCTCTAGGCCTTGTTCTTATTTTAGGCTTATCAGCTCCCAAGCATAGTCATTAGCGTTATGGGCTCACTGTTGAACCCTCACTTCCTCCCGGTCCCCGCCGCTGCAACTGGGAGACTGTCGCTGCTCCCCTAGGGACCACGACAGAGCACCACTGGCCAGGAACCCAGTACCCCCCCTGCTGTGGTTTTTAATTGTTGCCACTATGAGTATATCCAAACATTGCCATGCACCCTGGACATATGTTCTGTACAGCTCCCTGTCAGCCATATATCCCCTGTCAATGGTATCCCATACCAGTATTCTTCCATTGCCTTTGTTGAACCACTCTGTGGTCCAGAACTCCCTGAAATTTGAAGCCCAATATAATGTCAGGGTCCCTTACTAGGAAATGGCATATAGCTATGGGTTTAAAGGTTATATAAAGAATACGTGTTGACTTGGAAAAAATTCTACATCCTATCTTCCCCCCCCCCCCAATTATTGAGCTTCTCTTCACAGGAGCCCTAGACCACAGCAATGCATATATATAGTATACATCACTCCCATACATCCACCACAAAACCTTTCCCTTCCACAGCGATACTCTTACACCCTATTCACATCATATTTACTTAACGTAATGTACAGAGTCTGAGACAATAGCTTTCAAACAAGGTGACATTTGTGCTTACATTGTGGTGCATACTTTAGGATACACAGTTTTTTACATTCTTAGTTATCCTATGTTTTACATTATGGTTTACATTATCAGTCTGTCATCTCCTATATGTTATAGTGTAATATTACATGTTTTATATCCATCCTTGTGTACTCTCACGAAACTCCTCTCTTACCCCCCATTTACCTTGGTTACACACATTTAACATCCATTTTCCCTTCCACCTTGGTGCCCACAGTGACAGCCAGCCTCCGTTTCCCAAGGAGCCGCTTCCAGATATAGATGGAATAGTGTTCAGGGTCTAACTTGCTCAACTGCCCCAATGCCCTGGGAGCCACCCTTTCTCTCGAGGGATACAGTTCCCTCTATTTGATGGCATTAGTCCTCCCCAGGATGTGGGTCCACCCCCACTCTCACTACTTGGGTTTCTACCCCATGGTGTCACCCACTCTGGCAGAATGAGCATTTAGACATTCCCCAGGAGCCCGTCCTGCATCAGACCCTCCCCTCCGAGCATTCTAAACAGGTAACCCTCTTTATTATATTTTGATATGATTTTCTCGGCATTTTACTCTCCATCACCTGACCCTCTCCTGTGTTTGTATGCTACCCCTCCCTCCCCCCACTTTTGGGCAATGTTACCCATCCGCCCATCCCCAGCCTCCCTCAAACCCGCAAAGCCCCAACCAAAGGCAACCCCTGCCCCCCTTTTATCTCTTCTTTGTGTTCATACTTACCACCATCTCGTCTTAAATTCCACCCCTGTAGACATCGGCTCACATCCTTCCTCCACCCTCCGACTTCCTGTAAGCCTATCGTTCAGTCTCTTGCTATCTAGGGCAGCTTGGTTATTTCAAATCATTGAGGTCATGTAGTATTTGTCCTTTAAGGTCTGGGTTGCTTCACTCAACATAAGGTTCTCAAGATTCATCCATGTTATCACATGTGTTTGTAGTGTGTTTGTTCTTACAGCCAGGTAGTATTCCATTGTGTGTATATACCACATTTTATTGATACACTCATCTGTTGATGGGCATTTGGGTTGATTCCAACTTTTGGCAATAGTGAACAATGCTGCTATGAACATTGGTGTACATATATCGGTTTGTGTCCTTGTTTTCAGTTCTGCTGGGTATATACCCAGCAGTGGTATTGCTGGGTCATATGGCAAATCTATGGCTAGTTTTTTGAGAAACCGCCATACTGTCCTCCAGAATGGTTGGATCCTTCTGCATTCCCACCAGCAGTGGATGAGTGTTCCCCTTTCTTCACATCCTCTCCAGCACTTGTATTCTTCTGTTTTTTTCATAGCTGCCAATCTTATGGGTGTAAGATGGTATCTCATTGTGGTTTTGATTTGCATTTCCCTGATAGCTAGAGATTTGGAACATTTTTTCATGTGCTTTTTTGCCATTTGTATTTCTTCTTTGGAGAAGTGTCTGTTTAAGTCTTTTTCCCATTTTTTAAATGGGTTGTTTATCTTTTTATTTTCAAGATATAGGAGTTCTTTATATATGCAAGTTATAAGTTTCTTATCAGATATATGGTTGCCAAATATTTTCTCCTACTGTGTGGGCTCCCTTTTTACTTTCTTGACAAATTCCTTTGAGGTGCAAAAGGCTTTACTTTTGAGGAAGTCCCATTTATCTATCAGTTCTTTTGCTGCTCGTGCTTTTGGTGAGATATTCATAAATCCATTACCTATTACAAGGTCCTGTAGATGTTTCCCTACACTGCTTTCTAAGGTTTTTATGGTCTTGGCTCTTAAATTTAGGTCTTTGATCCATCTTGAGATGATCTTTGTATAAGCTGTGAGATGGTAATCCTCTTTCATTCTTCTACATATGGCTATCCAGTTCTCCAGACACCATTTGTTGAATAGGCCACTCTCTCCCAGTTGAGAGGGTTTGGTGGCTTTATCGAATATTATGTGGCTATATATGTGAGGTTCTATATCAGAGCTTTCAATTCGATTCCATTGGTCTATGTGTCTCTCCTTATGCCAATACCATGCTGTTTTCACCACCGTAGCTTTGTAGTATGTTTTGAAGTCAGGTAGTGTGATTCCTCCAATTTCGTTTTTCTTTTTCAGTATGTCTTTGGCTATTCGGGGTCTCTTTCCTTTCCAAATAAATTTCATAGTTAGTTTTTCTAGTTCCTTAAAGAAGGCTGTGTTGATTTTTATTGGGATTGCATTGAATGTGTAGATCAGTTTTGGTAGGATAGACATCTTAATAATGTTCAGCCTTCCTAGCCATGAACAAGGAATAGTCTTCCATTTATTTAGGTCTTCTTTGATTTCCTTGAACAATCTTGTATAGTTCTCGGTGTATAAGTTCTTTACTTCTTTAGTTAAATTTATTCCTAAGTATTTGATTTTTTTATTTACTATTGTGAATGGTATTTGTTTCTTGATTTCCTCCTGATCTTGCTCATTATTGGTGTACAGAAATGCTACTGATTTTTGCGCATTGATCTTATAACCTGCAACTTTACTAAACTCATTTATGAGTTCTAGAATCTTTGTTGTAGATCTCTCACGGTTTTCTATGTATAGGATCATGTCATCTGCAAATAATGACATTTTGACTTCTTCCTTTCCAATTTGAATGCCTTTTATTTCTGGCTCTTGCCTCAGTGCTCGAGCAAGTGCTTCTAAGACAATGTTAAATAGGAGTGGAGACAGTGGGCATCCTTGTCTTGTTCCTGAGTTTAGAGGGAAGGAGTCTAGAATTTCTCCATTGTACACAATATTGGCTTTAGGTTTTTCATATATACTCTTTATCATGTTCAAAAAATTTCCTTGTATTCCAATCTTTTGGAGTGTTTTTATCAAGAAAGGGTGCTGTATTTTGTCAAATGCTTTTTCTGCATCAATAGATATAATCATGTGATTTTTTTCCTTCAATCTGTTTATATGGTGTATTACGTTGATTGATTTTCTTATGTTGAACCATCCTTGCATACCTGGAATAAATCCCACTTGGTCATGGTGTATAATTCCTTTAATGTGTTGTTGAATACGATTAGCAAGTATTTTGTTAAGTATTTTTGCGTCTAGGTTCATTAGAGAAATTGGTCTGTAATTTTCCTTTCTTGTGATGTCTTTGTTTGGCTTTGGTACTAGGGTAATGTTGGCATCATAGAAGGAGTTGGGTAATGTTCTTTCTGTTTCGATTTTTTGGAGTAGTTTCAGCAGGATTGGTGTCAGTTCTTTCCGGAATGTTTTGTAGAATTCACCTGTGAAGCCATCTGGCCCTGGGCTCTTCTTAGTTGGGAGATTTTTAATAACTGATTCTATCTCTCTGCTTGTGATTGGTTTGTTAAGATCATCAATTTCTTCTTTTGTCAATATGGGCTGCTTATGTGTTTCTAGGAATTTGTCCATTTCCTCTAGATCGTCATTTTTGTTGGAATATAGTTTTTCAAAATATCCTCTTATGGTAGTCTTTATTTCTGTGGGGTCAGTGGTGATATCGCCTTTCTCATTTCTTATTTTGTGTATTTGCATCTTCTCTCTTTTTTTCTTTGTTAGTGTCGCTAAAGGTTTGTCAATTTTGTTAATCTTCTCAAAAAACCAGCTCTTGGTCTTGTTTATCTGTTCAAGTGCTTTCTTATTTTCTATTTCATTTAGTTCTGCTCTTATCTTTGTTATTTCCTTCCTTCTTCCTGTTGGGTTACTTTGTTGTTGTTTTTCTAATTCCTTCAAATGTGCTGTTAGTTCTTCACTTTTTGCTCTTTCTTCTTTTTTGATATATGAATTTATGGCTATAAACTTCCCTCTCAGTACTGCTTTTGCTATATGTCAGTTTTTTTACCAAACATTTGTGCACTTGCAATGCATAGATTATCAGGTCAGGCCCTGCCTGGCTACCCTTTAGAACATATAATAAAAGGTACATTCAAAGTTGTTAAAAATACAAAAGTGCCAGAAATTATAAAAGTTTGACATGCCAAATAGGTGAAGCTGAAACAAAAGTTGGACATCAGGGGAGGAAGGATATGATTGCTGTGAAATGCTTGCCCGACAGGAACTCCTGATGAAAAAATATTTTGCATTAGGTCTTTTTTTTTTCTTTTTTTCCTTCATTTCCTTTTAAATGTTACATTAAAACAATATGAGGTCCCCATATAACCCCTACTCCACCCATTCCACCCCTCCCACATCAACAAACTCTTCCATCATTGTGGCACATCCACAATGTACCCAGTGAATATATTCTGGAGAACTGCTGCAGCACATGGACAGTGGTCCACATTGTCGTCCACACTCTCCCCCAGTCCACCCAGTGGGCCACAACAGGACACACAATGTCCAGCATCCATCCCTGCAGCACCACCTAGGACAACTCCAAATCCTGAAAATGCCCCCACACCATATCTCTTCTTCCCTCTCCCGACCATCAGCAGCCACCATGGCCACCCTCTCCACATCACTACTACAATTTCTTCCCTTACTAATCACAATATTTCCCCAGCAGAACACCAGTAAATCCACTCTAATCCATACTCTATTCCTCCATCTTGAGGACCTGGGATGGCTATGTCCAGTCCCCCTCTACATCAAGAGGGGGCTTAGATTCCACATGGATGATGGATGCCATTCTCCTGCTTGCAGCTGTAGGCATTCTTGGCTCCCTGGTGTGGTGATTGACCCTCTTCACCTCCCTGTCAGCTGGCCAGGGTGAGTCCAAGAAACCAGAGGGTAGGAGCTGCAAGTCTGCTGAGGCCCAGGGCCTGGCCATCACATGGACAGTTCAGAGACTCAGGTCTCCTGAGTATACACCAAACCAAATGCCAACCACAGGCCTGGTAAAAGTAACAGAAGAGGCATGTGTAGAAAGGTTATATCTGAGTCCAACTCCATCACACTCAGGGACACAAACTCCAAAGTAGGGCCAACTGACATGGCCCTGAACTCCAGAGCCATCCATGGTCAAGACCATAGAACCTGTGGGTTGCTATAGCCCTAAGGAGAACCAGCACCTGGGTTTCCATCTACCTTGGCTGTCTCTGATACCCTGCTGAGGCATGCATAAGCATCACCCCCTGATGACCTCCTGGCTACTTTTTGGAGACTCAAAGCCATATAAACTCATTTGTCATTTCCATTTCCCCCTTTTATTGAAGGTCAAAATGTAGCTTTTAATACCTGATATCACATGTAGCTAAGATATTCTGCTGGTCTGAGTTGACCTCTTTGTTCATGGTCTTTTTGTAGTTGCATCATCAGCTGGTGCTTGGTAGTAATCCCTTGGTGCTAGGGAGGCTCATCCCCAGGAGTCATGTTCCATGCTGTGGGGGAAGGCAGCACATCTACATGCTGAGTTTGGCTTAGAGGGTGGCCACATTTGAGCAACATGGAGGCTCTTAGGAGGTAACTCTTAGGCACCCCACAGCTATAGTCCTAGTTCATATTTCAGGCACAACAGGCTCATAATCGGAACCATCAGTATCAAGGGCTCATCGTTGGACCACCTATCTTTATTGGTCTTTTTCATTGTACTTGGGGGATTGTTGTTGTTCCATTGGGGAATGTGATAGCGCTCCCCTGGTCAGGAATTCAGCACTCTCTCATCTGTCGTTTCCAACTGAAATCACTATGAAAATATCCAAACCTTTCTATGTACCCTGTGTACATGCCCTGGAGAACTCCCTCCCAACCATGTGCCCCCTACTAATGACACCCCACACAAGTGTTCCTCCCCCACCATAGTTGAACCTTTCCGTAATCCAAAACTACTTCAAAAAGGAAACCCAGGTTTCCATTAATAGAAAAATGGAGTATAGTGATGGATTTAAAAGTTAGATATAGAATACATAGAAATTCAGAATAAATTAAATAAAGGAAAAATAAATTGGGGTATCAAAGAAATGAAAAAATGAAAAAGCTTTGTTTTTGACATTTTGCCTTTCATCGCTGCTACAGGTGTTGCCCTGTCTGTACAGTGGCAAGGCAATTTCTTCCATTTCTTCCTCAGTGTCTACCTCCTTTCTTTCTTTTTTTTTTTCCTGATTATTAAGTTTCTCTTGACATATGTTTTAGGTCACAGTAATTCACATATACAATATATGGTACTTCCACGTATCCAACATCAAACCCTTTGTCCCTTCCCCAACAGCGATCTTTTTACATGTTCATATTGTATTTGCTGCAGCTAATGTACAGATATTGAAACCATAGCTTTCATGGTTCCATTTGGGTTTACATCATGGTTTATATTTTAGACTATACAATTTTCTAAATTTTTAGTTATCTTATGTTTTACATTATGGTTTACATTTTAGCCTATAGACTTTTATACAATTTTGGTGTAATTTAACATGACCTATATTCATCATGGCATGATCTTGTGGAACACTTCATTACCCCACAGTTACCCTGATTCCATGTATTCAACACCTCTTTCCGCCTCCTCTCAGGGCCCACCATGATAATCAATCTTCATTACTTGAGGGACCATATTAAGAGTTACTTGCAAAAATGTTGAGGGCTTGACATACTTGACTTAGATCTTGAAGGATAGTTGGGCTTTAGGTAATTCAATTGAGTGTGCTTATTCAGGAAATGTCTCTTGGTAAGACATTTTGTGTTGGCAATTGTGAGATTGCATAGCACAAGAATTCAGCTCTGTAGCACTTTCCCAGTGGATATTGTTAAGCATCATAATGTGACATTATTCTATTGCAATACAGAATTGCTGGAAGCCATTCAGGAAATGCAGTCCACTTTGATATAATACCCTTTGATTTGCCTGTTAATAAAGCAGGTCTCCTGGTTGAGATTTTAGTGTAGACTTGTTGGAACTTAGATGTGTTCATACTAATGTTATGAATATGAGAAACACTCCAACACCCAAAAATGAACTATGAACATTGCAGATTTGAAATGGATAAGTGTGTACACATTGTATTGATAAACTCAGTGTCCATTCTGTTTGATATTTCAGGTTGAGAAAATTTGTCCTGTAAGTGACTATTTCATGAAAAATCCTGCTATAATCTCTTCACTCTGGATTCTTTGGGGGGAAATAATCCAGTCAGCACAGGGCCTCACAAGAGTAGTAGTTAAATATCTGTTACATGAATAAATATCATTTTAAGCCAGTGCTTTTCCTTTTAATTGATGCATTTTCTCATAAGCATGAGGAAAATAAATGAGCTAGTGAAGAAAATTGAGAAGTTGGACAGTTTTCCTGTTATAGGTCTTCCTATTTCCTAAACAAAGACTTTTTATTTTATGGCAAAGTTAATAGGATATTAGTAGCACTGAGAACTTGTGTTTCTAGGTGACAGATTGAAGATATTCTGCAGAATAAATTAAATATCTAATTCTTAGAAATGTTAGAAAAGATATAAAATAAGTAAATGAACAATCTATCCAGGGCGAAACATAAGAAGTGAGGACTTTCCATGGATGAGAAGGACATCAAACAAAGGGAGTCATAGGATAACAATTTGGAGGGAAAATAGAACCAGGGACCTGTCCAGGACATACTGCTGTGAAAGTTGGGAGTTGCATATAAGGTGTCTTATGAACACAGGTGGGGACATTCAGGAACAGCAGGGCAGATAGAGGCACCTGACTGCTTGATTAGTTGGGGTATCTCAGAGGAACAACCTGGCAGGTCAAACTCTGAATTAACCCACTGTGAGGCTAGGAAGCAGCTTCAGAGATATCTGCCTCCAGGCATGAGCAGCAAGTATAAGACTTTGGGTAAACAGAAAAGGAAGCTCTGACTGGCTGGTGATGTCTGAGTAAATGGAGAACATCCATGCTCAGAAGAGCACTGGTGAGGACTTCTACCTGTTGAGATATTTCACTACTCTGGTTGGCATGTTCCATTGCCTCTACTACATGTATTTATTACCATCCTGTTTTTACATATAGCAGTGGTAACAGCTGCCAACTTCTATGAAAATCTTAGGGCAAATAGATATAGCACCCTTCTACCCAGATCCATTTTATGCCTTTTGCTATCCTGCCTAATGTCCCTAGAGGCTGACCAAAATTGAATGCAGTACTCAGTCTCCCCTATCTTCTAGATTCTTGTTGGGTTCAGGCATTGGAAGAAATTAGTAGGATATCAAAAGGCTGGAAGAGAGAGGGGTTGAGTGTTTATTATACCTTACTCCCTCCTTATTTTGATAAGACTGTCAGGGCTCTACTTCTCTAGGGCTACAGGTCTTGTAGATTTGCCTCTCGAATTTCACCAGCATACAGTAACTCCAATTTCTCTCCTGACCCTTCACACCTAGGTAAGAGATTCCCACTGTCTCTAGTACTTGGGTATCTCACCATTACTTGGCGATATTTAACCTTTCCCATACTTCTGTAAGATTTTCTTTTAAAGTATACCATCTCTTTCCTGAAGGGACCCCAGCTAATAGAATAGTTGGCACCAGGGATACTAACCCCCTCCATCCCTAAAAGAAATCTGGGATTGAATTGCTCATATTTTTGCAGAACACCTGGATAATCTCCATGAGGATGCTGGTAATCCATGATTGTTTACTCTCTCTTCTAATCATTTTTTTTTTAACACAAATGTTTGTTGTATTTTATCAGATGTTTTCTGTACATTATTTATATAAATGTTACAAGTTACTCAGTAAAAACAAGATAATAACTACAATAATAAATCTGCCTTGGTCAGTGTTTACACTGCCCCTCCCCCATTTTTGTTCATTTCTCAATCTTGCAGGGTTTGGGAAAAGGTCTGCTCTGACTGTTTTAGGCTGAGAAGGGACTTAGATATTATGGGTTGGAAAAATGGGTTTGTTTTGCTTGAAGCTGATATTCCTTGTTTGTGGGGTGGAGCTGGTTCATTCTCATTGTTTTGTTAGTTGTCCAGGGCAAACCCAAAGAACTAGAGAGTAGGAGTTGACCACATATCTGCTGGGTTTCATGGCTCCACCAGCATAGGAACAATCCAAAGACTTTAAGTCTCTAAGAAATATACTTAACAGGTAAACTGAGAATTACAGTTTCAGATAAAAGGAGTAGAATCACGTCTAGGGGATTTATAAATGAGTATAACAATGTTATATTGGGGAAGTTGATTCATATATATTTCTAGATAGGTCCCACTTGAGGGGGTGTTGATTTCATGAGGCCCTCTGGCTTGCCTGTGGGGTCTAGATGTCTGTAGGGCCCTCGGGAGCACTTTTGTTTGAGGTTTTGTTTACTGTGGCAGTTTGTGAGGTCTGGCTGAGACCTGCATAAGTGTAACTTCCAGAATGAACTCCCGAATCACTTTGAAGTCTCTTAACCATAAAAACTCTATTTTATTTCTTATTTCCCCCTTTTGGTCAAGGTTTTTCCCCAGACACATTGCTGATTAATGCTTAGTAATAATCTCTTGTTGTCAGAGAGGCTCATCCCTGGGACTCATGTCCCACTTTGGTGAGGGTGGGTGGGAGGGAAGGTGATGCATTTTATTTGCAGAGTTTGGTCTATAGAGAGTCCACATTTGGGTAAAAAGGAGGTTTTCAGGAGGCAATCTTAGGCATTAATTAAATTTAGACTTAATTTCATTATTACAGGAATAAGTTTCATAAGTATGAGCCTTAAGATTGAAGACTTGGCCTACTGGCCTGTTTTCTTTTATTAGGCAAAGTTTATATAATCCAGAGCTCCAGGAGGAAAGTTTAATATTTCGTTAGCTACTGTGTGGGTCTCTATTTATGCAGAAAACATACCTATGTCAACAGGATACCTTTATACCTCATAGAAGTATCAAGATATATAACTTTCAAAAAGACCCTGTCTATCAGGATACCTGACCATGTCCCATCTTTACCTTCTTACCTAGGTTATGTTAACTGACAGAATTTAAATTTTATACTTGTTTAGCTTCTCATGTAATGGTCTTCACATGTACTCAGAGAAGTCTCAGAGTAAAATAGTGTAATTGACAAGGAAATTTTGTTGTATCTGGGGCACACAGCATTTTTCTAAGGGTAAAATAGGCAACATTCTCATACCCCCCTCCTTTTTTTGTTAGAGAAATTGTGAGTTTGCATAACAGTCATGCATAACATAGAGGATTCCCACACATCACCCCACCACCAACACCTTGTATTGTTGTGGAATGTTTGCCACAAATGATGAAAGAACATCAAGAAAATATTACTGCTAAATAAAGTCCGTAATTTATAATTGGTCTATTTTCCACACAAACCATCCTTTTATTAATAGCATGTATTAGTATTGTATATTTGTTATAGTTTATGTGGGATCCTTCTCATATTTGTACTGTTAACTATAGTCCAGTATCCACCATGGAATTCACTGTGATATACATTCTCATGCCTTGTATAATCCGTCCAAATTGTACATTCAATGGCTATCAGTTTCACCACTGAGTTGTGCTTTCATCACCCCAATTTTAGAATGCTTTCATAGTTCCAAGAGGAAAACTCCCATATTAGTGACCCTTCATGTTGATATAGTATATAGTATCTTCTTTGCCATGACTGCAAAATATTACTTTTATCTGTAAACCATAAGTCACATTAGTTGTATTTTTCCCATTTTTCATATTCTTAACCCCTTGTAATATTGACATACATTTGTTCTAGTTCATAGAAGAGCATTCTTGTATTTGAACTATTGTCCACAATTCTTATCTACCACTGAGTTCTCTGTTGTACAGACCCTAGATTATCCTCTAGCTTTCTTTCAATTGACCTTACATCCTTAGACTACCCCTTTCTGCCACTGTTACTTTTATACATCAGGAATGTTAGTTATACTTGCTTCAATGTGTTACCATGGACTCTGTTTATACACATTTACAATCAAGCTTATTAAAAATTCTGCATACATTAAGCATCTGCTCCCCCTTCTAAAATCTCATTCTATCTCTAAGTAACATTTACTCCAGAATTTAACTCCATGTGTTTACTCAGTGTATATCATTCATATTAATGAAACCATACAATATTTGTCCTTTTGTGTCTAACTTATTTCACTCAACATAATGTCCCCAAGATTCATGCATGTTGTCATATGTCTCTCGATTTCATTTCTTCTTATAGCTGAACAGCATTCCACCATCTGTATATACCACATTTTGTTTATTCGTTGGTGGATGGACACTAGGGTTTTCATCTTTTAGCAATTGTGAGTAATATCACTATGAGCATCAGTGTGCAAATATCTCTTTGCATCTCTGCTTTCAGTTCTTCTGAATATATTCCTAGTAGCGGGATTACCAGCTTCTATGGCAAGTCTATGTTTAGCTTCCTGAGGAACCAACAGACTGTCCTCCACAGAGGCTGTGCCATTTTATATACATTTCCACCAACAGTTTTCTATTTCTCCACATTCACTCAGCACTTGTAGTTTTCTTTTCTTTCTTTCTTTCTTTTCTTTTTAAATAATGGGTATTCTATAAGGCATAAAATTATATCTTGTAGCTTTGATCTGCATTTCCCTAATCACTACTTATTTTGAACATCTTCATGAGCTTTTTACCCATTTTTTTTCCTATTTGAAAAAATTTATTCAGATCTTTTGCCCATTTTTAAAATGGGGTGCTTTTTAAAAAAATCTTTGTTTGATCTCTTCATATAACATGGAAATCTAGTCCTTACTGGACATGTGGTTTCAAATATTTTCTCCCATTGAGTAGGCTGCCTTTTCACTTCCTTGACAAAGTCATCTGAATCACAGAAGGGTTTAATTTGAGGAGGTCCTATTTTTCAATATTTCTTTCATTGCTCATGTTTTGGATGCGAGATATTTGAAACCATCACCTACCACAAAATCTTGAAAACGTTTCTCTACATTTTATTCTAGGAGTTTCATGGTTCTAGCTTTTATATTTAAGTCTTTGATCCATTTTGAGTTAATTTTTATATAAGGTGTGAGATATGGGTATCATTCTTTCTTTTGGCTATGTCTATCCAGTTCTCCCAGCACCATTTATTGAATAGATTTGTTTGAACCAGCTGGGTGGGTTTGACAGCCTTGTGTCAAAACTCAATTGACCATAGATATGAGGGTATATTTCTGAACTTTCAATTCAATTCCATTGGTCAATATGTTTATCTTGGGCGGCGGATTTGGCCCAGTGGTTAGGGCATCCGTCTACCATGTGGGAGGTCTGCGGTTCAAACCCCGGACCTCCTTGACCCGTGTGGAGCTGGCCCATGCTCAGTGCTGGTGCATGCAGGGAGTGCTGTGCCACACAGGGGTGTCCCTTGCATAGGGCACCCCCATGAGCAGGAGTGCGCCCCATAAGGAGAGCCACCCAGCGCGAAGGAAAGAGCAGCCTGCCCAGGAATGGTGCTGCCCACACGGAGAACTGACACAACAAGATGAGGCAACAAAAAGAAACGTGGATTCCCATGCTGTTGACAACAACAGAAGCGGACAAAGAAGATGCAGCAAATGGACACAGAGAACAGACAATCAGGGTGGGGGGGAGAGGAGAGAAATAGATAAATAAATCTTAAAAAAAAATATGTTTATGCCGGTATCATGATGTTTTTACCATTGTAGCTAAATAATATGCTTTAGTCAGGAAGTGAGAGTCCCTCAACTGCATTCTTCTTTTTAAAGATCTTTTTGGCTATTTGGGGCCCCTTACTCTTCCAAATAAATTTGATAATTGGCTTTTCCATTTCTTCCAAAAAGGCTATTGGCAGTTTCACTGAGATTTTTTTCTGTATCTCTTAACATAATCATATGGTTTTTATCCTTTATTCTGTTAATGGTGAATTACATTATTTGATTTTTGAATGTTAAATCAATATTACATTCCTACAGTAAACTTTCTTTTTCATAATGCATTGTCCTGTATGTACAGGGGGGATATAGAGTCATTGAGTTACTTAATTGTTATGGTGATGATGGCAATTGCAAAGAAAGTGGCAGTATATATGCAGTACCTGAGTCTGATCATGGATTATTATCTAGAATATGTAAAAATTCCTGTAAATCAAAAAGAAATAGCAATTCAAATAGAAAATAGACAAGGAATGGAACCAGAAAATGTATACATGAAAACTGAAATGTATATGAAATATGCTCAAACTCATTAGGAAAGAGTGAAATGTAAAATAAAACAAAATAGTTATTATTTTGCACTTGGAGTCAGCAAAAATTAGAAAAGCTGGATAACACTAAATATTGGTGGGGAGTGATAATTTCTATACATGTAGTAGCCCTAGTATTTTGGTGCATCAATGATAGAGAGCAATTGCTGCCCTTTAGGGTATGTAACTTTTATAGACTGAGAGGCAAATTACTATTTATGGTCAATTATATGCTTTTTCTCACATCCCCTTTTATAGCACCTGTGTTTTTTCCTTTATGCTGTGTACATGGAGAGTGAAAACCAGTAAATCTTCATTTACTCTTTATCATTAAATCATTAACAATGCCTTTTTTTCCTCTGTCTCCTTTAATGCTCTTTGCCTTGTATGCAAACCTGTCTAGTGTTAGGAATGTGATACCAACTTTTTCTTGGTATTAGTCTTGTTTTCCATTGCCCATATTTTATTCTCATTAATTCCAAGTCACTTTATTTCAGGTGTTTCTTACTCATTCAACAGAGGATTGGATTTTACTTTATGACCTAAGCCAACAGTTTTTATCAATGGCTATGTTTAACCCACTTAGTTGTTTACTTTTATTGAAAGTGACTGATTTATTTGGCCATTGATCTGTCATTTATCTCATGGATTCTAATTTAATGGCTTTAATTTGGTTTTCATTCACTCTTTGCTCTATGTTTCTTCACAGAAATAGCAAAATTCTTCTGAAGGACACAGAAGCTGGCTTGAAAATTGGAAAGGCATTCTTGGATAGGACTACTCACAATAAAAAAGGACATGAAAATTTGTTAAACTAAAAATTAGCATGTTCTTAGGAAAATACAAACTTATTTTTTGACCAAGTGAATTTTTGGTTTGGATGGAAACATTAAAGAAACAAGAATAGCTGAAAAGTATCCAACAAAAGAGGATTAAGGCATAATAAATGTAACATTGCTTCACCCCACCCTTCTGAGTCCTGCTTTCCAGAGGCAACCAATTTTAACTCTTTTAGTGATATCTTTCAAATAAGCTCCCAATCTCAAAGAACACACTCATCTACTATTTTTAGGTCTCCAGTTTTAGACATTATCAAATCATTTCCTGCACCTATGAGAATTTAGTTCTTTTATACTGCCTTCCTTTAAACTCTGATTCTTCTAATATAGTTACTGAACTATGTATATACACTTCATTAAATTGTTTGCTGCAAAGCCATGTAGTGTACGTTGGCTACATTTATTTTCTTGCATACATATTTGTTTTAATAGAAATTTGTAACTGACTTTTTGCCCCCTTTGAAAACCTTTTCCTTCAAAGGACTCCCCCACAAAAGCAAAAGCTCCATTATATCAGTTATTCCATCAATTATCATGTTTTCCCCAAAAGCCTTTGCTTCTGGATACCTATTTCTTCTTACTCTGTTCTGATCTGAGTATTCTCTAGATCTACTTCTAAGACTGTCAACCAAGGATATGTCTTGAATGGTCTCCTGGATTGGATCCATAGATTCCTGCTTTATTTCTTCACTTTACTGAGCAAAGATTTTGCTTTAGGATGTTGGTTATGCTAGAGAGACCTCACATATCAGTATTAGGTGTTTTGTCCCTTGGACTATTCAATTTCTTTAGTGAGTTTCATCTAATTTTCATAAAGGGAAGACACTGACTCTAAGTGGAGTGTACCAAATGACAGAAAGAGGATGGATTTATTCTAAGGTTCCTATATTTACACCCTAATTATCTCCAACCATTCACTCTATTTCTGTTGGGAAAAAAAAAGTTCTAATACTGTCCCTGGAGATCAGTACTGGGCTGCCTTTCCTCTAAAGCAAGGAAAAAGGGTAGGTAATGATAGATGGAGACAGCACTGGAAGTCCTACCTGATTCAGTGTCTCTATTCACAGACCTTTATCAGCCCTTTTTTCAGTCCCAGTTCGTGTACCTGTTCTCTAGCATCCATGTCCCCACCAATCCCAAATTCTCTCCATCCAAGATTCTGAAAAGCAGATGTATTCCAAGTTATCCATGGCCCTGTTTAGATTCTACTGGGTAATGTAAATTTCACTCCTCTGATTTTATCTACTTATATATTTCTATCTACTTTCTTCTTCCCCAAATCTGGTGTACTCTCTCATCTTTGGTGCTGCCCTCCTAATCACTATTATTGCCTCATTCCTTGCCACACCTCAATGCTTTCATTTCAGTGTTTCAGTGGAGAATTTAAGTGAGAAGCTGCTGGGTATGCAATCTTGCACTAGAAATCTATAAATTATTATATGATAAGGCAAGTTCCCCTCCAAATACTGTTCTTTTTCTAATTTGTCTTGGCTATTATTTTCTATTATTCATCCACATGGAGTTTAGAATCATTTTGTCAAGTTCAGAGAAAAAAAATTCAATTGGAATTTTAATTGGAAATGCATTAAATTGATTAACTTGGGAATGATTGCTTTTTATTTTTAATTAAATTTCCAGGCACTGTTTTTTTTTTAACTGGCTTTGCTAATTATAAATTTCTAAATTTACTGCATTTCGCAGAACCTGGTCTATGCAATTTCTCCTTTTCCAAAACAATATAGCAGATAAGGGTATGTCCTTGACATCACCTGGCAGTGTTTCTCAACTTGTGGTCACCAGACCAGCAGCATCAGCAGCACCTGGGAACTTACTATAAATGTGAATTTTAAGATCCCACCCCAGACCTACTGAATCAGAAAGGTTTGGTGAGGACCTCAGCAATCTGTGTTTGAACAAGCCCACCAGGGAATGCTTATGCACACTAAAGTTGAACATCTGACTACCCATGTAACCTTGGCAAAATATTTAAAGTAATCCTTAATGTCTGTATGCGTCAAATGAGATATAGTTGCCTGAATTTCATAGTGTTGTTATAAGGAATAAATGAAATAATACACATGAAACATTTAGCGTATTTTCTGGCACACTGTGAGAACAAAATAGTGATCAGTGATTATCCTAATGATCATATTGTTATTTGAATTTTTTCCTTATAGAAATTTGAAATTTTCTTTGTCATCAGTTTCGGCAAATGTTCAATGTTTATTGTCAAGGTAGGTAGATTCCCCTTTTATGCATGAAATATTAGCTATATTTTTGAAAACAGGCTATAACATTAGCTCTTCTGTATCCTTATTTCTTATTTTAATTATTTTGCCCATTGGTTCTATAAAAGACTAAATGTTTTATTAAACAATTCTCAAGACTGTTGCGATTCTGTAAGATATTTCTTGCAATTTTAAAAGATGGTTGATATGTGTTAATGCTTGTTATACTGCACATGACAGTTTCCTTAGTTGTACTGTTACTGTGAATTGTATTTTTATTATTATAAAAATTATCTTTTAGATTGAGGATTTAATTTGTTATTTTCATCCTTGTGTTGATTTTTTACTTTAATATACCCAATATGTTTCATCCATTGTTTTAATTTGAAATACATTCTTTGTATCTAACATTAAATTGTCTTTTTAAAACTCTATTTGTATTTTAATGAGAGCTTTGCTCCATTAGAATTAGAATTATATAGTTCTACATGCTTCTGCACTTGTTTTATGTTCGAAATATATATTCTTGCATTTAATTGTTTCCTAACTTTTGCTATATACTGTGTGCTTCTTTTTTATTCTCACATATATTGAAAAGTTGTATTCTATTTTATTTATGACTATTTGTTATTTTTACATTTTTCAAAAGTATCACTTAATTCTAATTGCTAAAATTAAAGAAACTATATGTCTGTGACTCTCCTTTAAAGATTGTGAAATATAATATCCTTTCATATTCTCATGAAATTTCATAAAAATTCTCATATATTTAATATAATATTACTTCCACACCAGTAATATTACATTATCTTTTTTTTTTATTTTTACAATTGCAACTGTTTTAGAGTAGTTATTGATATTTGGACTCTGTTTTGTAAAGAGACCTTGAATTTGGTTTCATTTAAATGGCTCTACATTTACTTGTTATTTTCTCCTATTTTGTCCACTTTGGTTATTCTCCTTGTAGGCTGCGTTATATCTAAGTCCTTTGCCTCTTAAGGTGGGTACATAAATATTTGAGAAGGCCTTCACAAATGAAGGAAAACTTGGTCAGGTATCAAATTCTTGGTACCTTGGTCTCCTCAAAACCATGTTCACATTTATTATTTTTACCCCAGTCATTTGCTTTGCAAATGTGAGCTTGGAGGCAACATCCTTTTTATATATTGTGTGTTTGCTTTTTCAGTTTGATATTTTCCTTAGGTTTGTAATTATGATGAAAGTAGCTAGGGTAGATCTAAGTGTGATTCTATTTTTATTGATTTTACCTAACATTTTTGGGCCTTATGATTTTTACACAGCTTTTTAGAGCAAAGGTTTATCTTCTAGTATATCTTTGATATTTTCCTCTGGCTTCATTCTTTTTTTCCGTTCTTTTCTAGAAACACTTTTTATCTGTACATTTTTTACACATTTTACATTCTCTTTATTAATTATGAGGTATTTCAGGACTTTGATTTTTGCTTTCTGTGATAGTTTTCCAAGTTTGTCCATAATAGTCATTGAATCTCCTAACATTTAGAATAAATTCCTTTTATGCACATCAATTTTATTTTTCTTTTAATTTTATTTTTATTTCCATATATACATTAATTATCATTCAATCTTCCTTTCCTTTTTATTGCATAGAATTTGCATGTTAACCAGGTAGGTCTTTTTTTATGGACTTGCCCTTTGTTGGAAAGGACATGCATAATTGCATCTTATTGAGAAAGCCAATTTCTTGATCCTATGGAAGATAACTTCCACAAGTTTTCTATGTGAGTTTTTGAGTAATCCCTTTCTCTTTTTTCTATTTCTTTTTCTGCTTGTTCATCTTTGAACAGGCAGGAACTAGCCATATATTTTAGAATTAGCTATAAAAGCACATATTGGATTTCTCATCTTACTCTGCATAGTTCCAATGCCACTTCCTACTTACCATCAGGCATGCAATCACTTCAGATTTCTATTACAGAATTTAAATTCTCACCTCCCCATGTTGGTTCAGTGATGGACATCCCAATGTACCCACAAATCATGGTTCTTTTACTATTCCCCCAATTTCTCTCCCCTGCATGCAGTTTTCTATTTATGAAGAGCTCTATTCTCTGTGTGAAAAGGTCAATACATAAATGCTCAAATGTGTTCTAAGAGTTTCTGACTACAAATGGAAATAGAAATTAGAGGTGGGGTACACTGCCCTGGATGCCACCAAGATTAGTACCTATGCAGTAGAAGAGCAATGGCCCAGTTCTCTCACCTTTCAGCTGAGTCTTGGCCCAATAAAGAGTGAGGGATGAGGTGACTTCCTGTCTTTATACAGGTGATTTTTCTTTCTTGATTCAAAGACTGCCATGCCCTGAGGTGAAGTCTGGGAAGGTTTTCCCTGATGCCAATACTTTAAAATTGTAACCTTCTCTGGTTCACTTACCTATCAGGATTTGAGGGCTAGCATTCAAGTGTCTAACTCAGTACACTCTTTCCCAACAGAGCGCCAAGCTGACTTTCTTAAGGCAACTTTGTTCACTAACAAACCTAAGGAAATCCTGATGAGCTAAGGATTTGCCGACAACACTAAAGAGGATTTCCTTTGTGAGATATAATATCTAACATGTCTACCTGAGTCTTATATAAAATGGCAGCATGATTCAATTAATGCTTATTCACATACCATTTATCACTTATAATTTCACTGCCATGCATTTTTACTTCCTAATAATGGCTTCCTTAATTACACTAACTGGTATGATTTTGTACTATTCTGACTACTTTTATCCATATTATTTCCACTCCTCCCTTTGGTCCTTCATCGTACTCTACTGCATGCATTGTTTCCTTTATTAGGTCTTGTCTCTGACACCCAAGTTCTTGTTGGCTGGGACTGTGTTTTATTGAATTGTTCTCCCATGCTATCTAGCATAAAACTAGGCCCACAGGAAGTGTTTACTCAGTAGCTTAGTCTAGGGTACACTGCTAAAATAGCATTTTCCTCTGGGGACTACTTACAGGAAAATTAAAATTTAATCAATTATCTAATAGTATCTGCATTTCTCTTAACTTGGCTTGAAATAGCTTTTCTTTATCTTTTTAGCTTTCTCCCTTACATGAGCAATTTTTTTGTGGATGTTAAGATTTCATGTTAAGCAAACATTTCATGAGCATTTACTACGTGCTGGACACTGGGCCTCTGCCATACCATTGGGAAATGCAGAAGAATAAGATACATACCATTGGGAAATGCAGAAGAATAAGATACATTCATTATATAAAATATATCTTAATACAGATATTTTATAATACTGTCTCCAATGTTCAATCTGATTAACAAAACAGATCAGTGCATAAATAATCTCAGGAAAATTTGGCAAATGCGCCAATAAAGTTATGCACTAGTGGAGAAGAGAAGAGATCAAGTAATTTACACCAGAGAGCCTCAAGCTCTCTAGCTCACTCTTTTCAGGAGAGCCCAATCCCAAGGTACCAATAAAACCTTGGGCTGCTGCAGACTTGAATATATTGAACAAACCTCACCTAATCATGTAGATGGTGCTATTTGGGAGTCTAAGGGCATGGGGACCTCAAAAGGACACCAATAGACCATGACCAACAGCATAAGAAATAAATGAACATTTTTACAATGATGAAAAAATAAATCCCTTTCCTGTGTCCTTCCAAATTCACTTTGACTAGATATTGAACAGGCGTTTCATAGATTCAATACATCACAATATATTAAGTGCTGCTCAGCTCTCCAGCTACTCCTGCTGCCCTGCTGTGGGCCGTCTCTTTCTGTTTGCATCTTGCCAGTCCTCTGTGCATATAAACTAAGCATCTACGTTTCTGCTCTCAGAGTGTACCATACCACACAACTGAGATTTCAAGAACAAATATCAACAGTGGCTAAGCCAAACATATCTTGTCAAGAGAGTGCCACTGCAGTGTAAAGATTGATTTGTCGAGGGAGGTCTTGCATATAAGTAGATTTGAAGGCAAGTACTGAGGTTAACAAGTTTCCACTGTGGGAGTTTATTTATAACAAAATAACGAAAGGACAGTTTTGTCTCTGCCAATTACTTCCCATCTCCTCCTGAGTTCATCACCATAGAGGCATTATTCATCACGAGGAACTGGCCTTCTAGGGCAAACGCAGGTTGAGCTTCAAGGACAAAAAGCTTGCCCTCAGGACTTATGCCTTCATCTAGATGAGGATCATTGCATGCTGGTCAGGCCTGTTTGGTGGTGCTCTCAGGGCTTAAATGCAAAGAAGGAATACAAGGTAAAGAAAAGACATGGGCTTTACTTATGAGGCTGTTTATGAGACATAACACAGGAAATAGAGTGTGATCAAGAGTTCATTGCATAAATTTCAAACACTGAGTGCTGTAGATCAGAGAAGGGAGACCACATTTTGGCCTGGAGCAGTCAGGCATGGTTCAATAGAGTTGATTTGATTTAGTTACTCATTCAGTACTTACTGCATGTTCTAGGAGCTGAGGATACAATATTGTAAAAGATCCAGTTCCTATCCAAAAGAAGCTCACATCTTAGTGGGGAATGCAGACACTGACAACCAGCCAGGCAATTACAAGGGGATTTGAGAACTACCTTAGTGTTATGGGAGCACTGAGGAGGGACATCTAACCCAAAGTCTTGGACTTAGGAGAAGGCTTTCCATTGAAGGCCATATGTGAGCTGAAAGAATATGGAGAATAAAAGGAAAAGCAACACTTCTTCAAATTCGTCAGATTCCAAAGGCTAAAGTGCTCCAAATTCTACACTTAGACTTGTTTTATTTAACGTATTTCCTTGGCAAGCTCCTCTTCTAAAACTGCCAACCCCCAAATGGCAGTGAGTGATGACCAGGGGTCTAGGTTCTGGACAGTTGGGCCATTTCATTCAAGATCACAATTCAGTGTGCCCCATGCTAGGCCTTCAAGTCCTTAGGGGAAAAATTATCTCTGAAAACGTGCCCTGACACAAGGGGAGTGAGAGGGATTTGTGTGAACAGCATCCATTTCCCTGTCGTGAATTTTAGATTGCACAGTGAAAGAACCCAAGCTAAGCTGTAAACTACTGCAGCATTATAATAATATAAATTATATTTTAAATTCTATTGATAAATCTCCACTGTGGAAATATTATACAATTTTGGGGAATGTCATTTATTATAATATTTCCACAGTGGAGATTTATCAATAGAATTTAAAATATAATTTATATTATTACATATATGAATAATATATACATTTCTGTACAATTTTTTCAGTTACCATTCTCTTGTTAACTTCCTGGACTCAATTTCACTTAAAATGACATTCCCCAAAATTGTATAAAATATTTTTTTAAATGCTTAACAGAATTTTTAAAATAATTTAATGGTTTTGATTATATTGCTAGAGTTGTTGTATAGTTTTCTGATTTATTAAACATCATACACTAAATATCTTTCAAAACAATCATTAAGCTTCACTTTAAAGGGTTTGCAATTTGCTTCTGGAATTAATGACCCCAGAACTGTGCTTTTGAAGTTCTTGTGAAAATTCCTAAATTTCCTCTTTTCTTTCATGGAGGGTATTGTCATTACCTTCTGCCTTGAGTGTGTTTTCATTGAACCACCCTCTCTTTTCAGCCTGATGGTTTTAATCTGTAGATTAAATTGTAATTGTAGAGTTCAATGTGAACCTTGTTAAAATTAGTCATAAAGTAAGTGGCAATCGTTAATGATGACAATGCCCATATTTGATATATGATTTTAGCAAATGTTAGTTAATCCAATGATCTGTCATCCATTTAATTCCAGATATTTGTTTGTGTTCTTAAAGTTCCAGGTTGTTGCAAGATTGACATCAGAACAATTGGTAATTATTCTTTTCAAATATTATAAAGTGAAGATTTATTGATTTACAGATAGATACAAAGTTATGAAATCCAGAGCCAGAAGGGACCTATGCCTTAGGAGATCAACCATTCTCTTGGATCTCAATTACCCTGGTTATAAAACAAAGATGAAAAAGAAGTCAACAGCCAATCTGTTCTAATAGTTTAGTGGTAGTTTTGTATGGAAGGTATTAGAGAGTAGAGTTTTTAAGTTTCTTGATTCGTATAACCATCCGTTTTCAATTCTGAGGTTTGTAGATTGCTGAGCAAGCTTAGTTTTGAGAATGGGGCCATTTGGACAGTGTTCATCTTTTCTAAGTCTCTGGGAATGATTTTTCAAACAAAGGCAATTGTCAAACAAGGGAAGGCTATATAAATCTGTATTTGGTTGTACAAGTTTTAAACCAGAGCTTGTCTGGAGTAAATTTGGAACTGATTTGATCTCAACCAAAACAGACACAGAGGTATCACATTAGCCTGTTAATTAATTTTCAGAAAACAATAGTTTTCTAGACTACTGAAGTTATAAGTACATGATAAAATATTGGACGAGAACAGGTCAGCTATTGAGTTAGTGCTGATTCACTCATTGTCTGCCCATACAATACTCTAGAAATCATCCCAATTTCCCAAAGAAAGAAGTATGTGTATATATGTGTGTGTATGTGTGTGTGGGGGGAGGGAAGGGATGATGTTCTGTTTTTATTAGAGAAGTTTATAAAAAAATTCTGCTTAGAGTAATGTAATGGGTTCCCATTTCTTCCCTGTCCTACCCCCCCCAAAAAACACACATAGTTTTCCTATCATTATTTTGCATTAGTGTGAGACTGTGTTATTTCTGATTAATATTATCATTATATATTAACTGTAGTCTATTACTTACATTGGAGTTCACTGTGTTGTACAGTTCTATGGTTATTTAAAATTTTTATTCTGGTTGCATATATACAACCTAAAATTTCCAGTTTTATCCACTTTCAAATATATAATTGAATGGTGATAATTGCATTCACAATGTTGGGCTACCATTGCCAGTACCATTACCAAACTTTTCCATCACCCCCAAACAGAAACTCTGTACCAATTAAGCATTAACTCCTCATTCCCACGCCCACCCCACCCTAGTAACCTGTATGCTAGTTTCTAACTCTGAATTTTCATATTATTATTATTTCATATCAGTAAGATCATATAATATTTGTCCTATTGGGACAGGCATGTTTCACTCAACATGTTATCTTCAAGCAGGTAATGGATTTTTTATATTTAACCACATTCCCTTTTGCTAGTATCATGTTAAACTAAGACCTTTCACTTAGGTCAGTGCCACTGAATTTAAAGCCTTCCTTTGCAATCTACCATTCACTTGCATTGACTGAGAAAGGGGCGCATAGAAAAGGTAATCATGTTCTTTCCCTCAGAAATTTCCAAATCTTGTCAGGGAGAGAAGATTCTTACACATGAAATAGACTATAAATGGAAGTCAGAATTTCTATGTGGCCTTATTACCTGGCTGATTAGGTCCCAGTACTTGGCTTTTTTATTTTTCATTCATAGGTGCCTTCATGCAATCACACAGCAAACATTACTAGAGCACCCATTGGAGGTCAGTATTTAGAAGAGCAAAATGTTTTGAGTAGGAATCAATTCATGGACAGCAGTGAAGAACCTCAATAGCTTCCATAATCCACTTCCAGATATTTCTAAATAAAGGACTTGGCCCTGTCACTTGTTTTGGGAGGCACGAATTTCCAACTTTGTTTTTATTTTGGTTTGAGTTAGCAGTTTTCTTCATTCCCTCCCTCCCAATATGCCACCCTTTCTTCCCTTGCCCCTGCCCCCCGCCCCAGGCCTGGTAATCATTAATGGTTTTGCAGGGACCAAAGAGAACCTGTATTTCCATTCTAGGCATCCCTATTGTTGAAAATCGCTTTAGGAATGTCTGGAGAGAGGAAGTAACATTTAAGTTTAGCAGTATTTTCTTATTATCTTTTACAACCAAAATAAAAATGAAGTCTGAGAAAATTTTATACCATTTAAAAAAAAAAACAGCATTATCACCCTAATATATCCTAACCTTTCAATTTGAATTGAACACAAAGAAGTCAGCAATTGAGCTTTATTTTTTACTTTGTATTGGCTGTAAAATAGTGAGTATATATTTCTATTAAACTTCACCCATCATGAATGTCTGCCTTCACATCATCACAAATTCAGCTGGTTATAGCAGCCCACCTGAAGTGCCGCTTCCTCACCCCCATCCCATAACTACAAAGCCAGTTACATTCACATATTTGCAGTGTAGTTTTGTTTTCAGCTCTGCAACCTGTAACTCTAAGAAAATAATGCAAACTCTTGGCTTTTACTTTTTATCTTAGTGAGGGCCCTTCTCTAAGTCATGTTTTCCATGTAGGTCTCTTGAGTTTGGCTTCTCTAGTGAATTGTGTTTTGTTTCTCTGGACCTTTTAACTGACATTTTCTTCTATTACTGAAATTGCTATTGCCTACCTCTCTCTTTGGTTGGAATATCCCTGCACAGCCCCACTTCATTGTTGCAATTGAATTTAAAACACAGCTTTTCTTCGAATTGAGTCTATTATAAGGAGTAGAGTCATTGGGGTGGGTGGGAAAGACAATTGTACTATATTGGGTTGTAAAATAACTGGTGGTCAACTTCAGACCTTTACCATCTTTGAAATTTCTTCCACAATAGCACTTTTCACAGTTCGTGCTTTTGGCGGATTTTTGCCGAGTGCTATCACAAGGTTTCTTGATGGCAGGTTCTGTTTTCAACTCTTCAAGGCCCCACCCTCCTCATTAATCAGGTTGCCTTAGGCATAGTAGGTACCTAACAGATGTGCACTGAATGAATGGATTTGAGCTCCCTTCCATCATTTTCTCCCTTGCTCTACCAAGGTGGGATGTTACAGGAGACCACGCCCTGCTAGATGAATAAATTGTGCTTGAATGCTATTAATTTCCCAGATGAAAATCACACTCTGGCTGAGAAGCAAAGAAGCACTGTGTTTATTATTAATAGTGGGGGAAAGTGCCTGGTGAATCAAGCAAGGGTGAAATGCTTGTCACCTTACAGTAAAGCTTCAGTTAACCAGGACCAGCAATCTAGAATCTTTAATTAGAACTTGTTCATTCCCCGTTTAAGAAGAAAGAGGCAAAGGACAGAAAACTTGTTCACATCAGGGAGTTAGTAAAATAAGAGGAAATGAAATCAAACAAAGCCAAACTGACAGACTGTCTCTAGGGAGCAGTTTAGGATCAGCTCCATCTCTCACAAGATACATCTTCATCTCCTGCTCTGGACATGAAGATCAGAATTATAATTTTTTATTAATATAGGACACAACAGATGATCAAGTAATTTATGATGGAAATGTTCAAAATCCACATAACTTGCTGGGTCGTTCCATATTTATAAATTCCAATATTTTTTAGAGAAACTCAAGGACCTTAGGAAAAACAAAACAATCAACACAACGGTACCTAATGAACAAAAGAGGATGCCAGGTATGACCAGTGGAAAAGGTTTTTTTTTTTTTTTTAACCTATACTAATATTCTTTCCTCTGGACCAGAGATAAGAGATAGGAGACTTTCTGACATTTGAGTCTCCTTGGAAGATTGGCAAAGTAGCTACAGGCCTTCTCTTTTTCTTCACAGTGGCCCCTCCCCATGCAAAGTGGAACAATCAGATGAGTCAGGGTCAGATGTCCACTGGGGCTTGCTGGCAGCAATGTGCAGGTTCCACCCTGATTAATGAGTTAAACTTTTACATTAAGGCACATTTGAATGGCTATAGCCAGAGTGAGGGGGTGTCATTGTGAGTAATAATCCATTAACAATACTATCTGCTGAAATTGGGTCCATAAACAACAACATCATCATCAAAACAAAACTAAAACCAAACCAAACCAAATAATAACAACAAGAATGAAAAGCGAAATCCAGGGTGTTTAAATAGCTTAAGGAATGTCACTCAGCTCACGGATTGAAGAACCAAAATATATAACCAGGTCCATGAACTCTAAGATTCAGGGTCTTATTAGATTAGTGATCCTTGGCTATTTGGGCACGGACTTCTTGGGGAAGTCAAAGGAAACTATAGTCTCCTGAGAACAAGCATGGGTGTCCATAAACACCACATTTTGCATACCATTTCAGGAAGTTGCAGGGTCCTTGAAGATTCATGTATGGATCACTCCTGGATCCAGTTTGTGTCCTGCAGCTGGGTGCGTGAGGGCAACTGCAGGTGAAGACAGAGAAAGTGGTGCCTTTTCCCAATTCACCCACCCAATAAGATACCTTTTTTTGATTCTCAAAAAAGATGGTTCAGGGACAAGCTGAGTTTAGTTAACTCAATTTTATGTCCCTTGTTATAGATGATTGATTCTATCATTTCAAGTCATAGCTTCTTTTTAATCCCAAAAGGTTTGTTATTAGAAATTTAAGATATACAGGACCCCTATTGTCAGCTTTATTGTCCTGTATTTGCCTTGTACCATGGCTGTGTTTGCAAGTGCCCATGCCCACACTGTGTACCCTGTCCAGCACACAGTGGTGTCTCTATAAACCAAGATGCTCAAACAATATTGATTGAGGGGAAATGGACTTGGCCCAGTGGTTAGGGCATCCGTCTACCACATGGGAGGCCCGCGGTTCAAACCCCGGGCCTCCTTGACCCTTGTGGAGCTGGCCCACGTGCAGTGCTGATGCACACAAGGAGTGCCAGTGCCATACAGAGGTGTCCCCCGCGTAGGGGAGCCCCACGCGCAAGGAGTGCGCCCGTAAAGAGAGCCGCCCAGCGTGGAAGAAAGTGCAGCCTGCCCAGGAATGGCACCGCCCACACTTCCCGTGCCAGACAACAGAAGCGGACAAAGAAACAAGACGCAGCAAAAAGACACAGAGAACAGACAAGGGGGGGGGCGGAATTAAATAAATCTTTAAAAAAATATATTGATTGATTACTGATTGGTAGACTAAATAGTGAAGCAGTTTTTTTTTTTTAAATAACTGTTTGATAGAGACTAATTGTGTCAATGTTTTGTTCTTCATTTTAGCTTTTCTTTTGGAGGAAAGGTAGACAAAACCTCAGGCTGTGAAGAATGAATGGCTCTTAGCTCCTAGGTTGTGTCCGTAGGGTTCCTCCTGCTTGGGGATTAGAAAAAATAACATCACAGACAGCATGTGGGGACCATCTCCCTGTTTTTCCCTATCCCCCTCTCCTTTTTTATTGTGTGCAGAGGTTTCAACGTTTCCATTCTGCAGCCATGGGGAGATGTTAGGTCTAATGTAACAGCCTGACAATACCTTAAACCCAGAAACTGGGAACAAGTGGTTCCATCTGCCTACCAGGGTGGGAACTCAAGTGGCAGGGCCCCTTTTCCTTTGGGTTGTATAAATACTCAGCCCACTGGCAACACAGGCGTCTCTCATCTCCAAAGCCAAATGTGGCTTGGGGAGCTGCATCCACTGACTCTGACCCAAGCAACTGGCCTCCTCCAGCGACCCCCTGCCACAGTGGGATCTTTTCTCCTGATCTTTTTGACCCTTTGTACTGTGGAAGTAATTAAGTAGTTATTTGCTGAGAGTCTTGGTTATGCCTGAGCCTGTGTTCCTACAATGCACCCTGTAGCGACTTACTCCACAGGTGGTGACCAGCAAGTGGAGCAAATGGGAACCTGCCATTGAGGAAAACCAGAAAAATTCAATCCATTTTTCACCAGACACCAAAATGCCCTCTAACAGAGGAGCTTTCCCAAGACTGAGTAATGGAAACAGAATCGGAAATATTCAGGGAGATAAATGAGTGGGAGAGATTTATTGATGAAGCATGTATAGAACTAAATGTGCAAGTTAAAACAGCAGAAAATGAGGTCCAGGAAAGGAAATTGAGAGAAGAGGCAGAATGTGTCAGGGGAGCAGGAGCATGTGGGAAACTGAAAGCGAAGAAGGCAGAACTATTAATATATGAGTCAAAGGAAGGAGGGTGACCTAGAGCTGGAGCTATGCGGCAAGTCAACTTCCCTGGGCATCAGGAACCCACCCCTGGACCCTGTCAGCAGAAGTGAGATGAGAATTTCAGAAATTGTCCCTGGGGGAATGTAAACCTATTTATGCCTTTATATCATTCTGCCAAGTGGAATTTCTGAACACTGTCAGTACCTAGGGAATTTCCAAAGAAATAGATAGCTGCAAGAACAGTCTGGGTTTGCAGGTCATGAGAAAGTGGGCTTCTTAGCCCAGAGTTCACCATGGACTTATTGTGTGCTGATTCTCAGAAGCTTGAAGCAACTCTTAAATTGTAAAAATAATAAGAGAGGGAGATCAATTAAAATAGACTATGTTGTGCTTATACTTCAGTTTATAATTTAGTTTATATTCAAAGCAGTTTCAGATCCTTTTGATCAGTGGAACTGACACCCTACTGAAAGAAGTGAGACATGTAGTGCTGGAATATCAAAGAAAATGTGGCCCAAACTCTGGAACAGATGGGTGTGTGACCCACTCTGCTGTTAATTGCAGAGCTTAAGTTTCAATAATATATTGCTGTGTAACAAATCATTCCCAAACTTCAAGGTTTAAAATCCAACATGGGCTAACTCATGTGGTTGCAGTAATGGTAGCTAGAGGGTAGGACGGTTCAGAATGACCTTACTCACATACCTGGGGACTTCACACTGGGTTTTTATCTCCAAAGGTCTTCATCATTCAGTGATCCAGTCTCAGTCTCTTTACATGGTGGCTATGTATTCCAAGAGGGTAGAAGTGGAAGCTTCTAATGTCCTAGGCTTCAGAACTCACACAATCTCATATCCACTCCATTACATTGGATAGAGCAAATGACAAGGACAGGCCAGATTCAAGGACTAGCCGAATGTACTCCACCTCTTAAAGAGAAAAGCTGTAAAATGCCATGGCCATGATTCCCAATTTCTCAAAATTTCCTCCTAAAGTCTGTAGCCTCCTGTTTCTGAATTGTTAAAAATGTGAATATTAAATTTGATCCCTAAGACCTTTTACATTTTCAAAATTAAAAGTTTAAAAAATGTGTTTAATTCTTTATTTACTTCTGAGAAATTAGAGATGGGAGACGTAGCTGGCAAGAGGCCTGCTCAGGATGAGGATGTACGCACCTGTGCAGTGGCATCTTTTGCTGTGGCAGTTTTGTCTCTGAAAAAGGTGTTCTCCAAGCACCAATTTTCCATTGAATATTCTCATAATCCCAAAATATCAAATGTAAAATTCTTTTTATTCAAACCACTGGGTCCTCTGAATATTTGTGACTTTGCCTGGCTATAAACCAACTGGAAGAGAATCTCAAAGAGTGTGCCCCGGATGTTGGCCTCCTTAGTGGGAACTCCAGCTGACTCAGATATCCACTGATGTCTGAGAACCATTATAATCATGTTGGTTAGCTCAGATTTAACAAAGAGTGATAGGGAAAAAGTGACTAACTCACTTGAAACCTCGTGTTTCTCATCTAGAAAATCGTGATAACAAAACTCGTTAGGGCTGTGGTGACACACATGTGAACAAATGCTTGAAAAATATATAAATGAGACCCCTTATTGTTATGGTTCCCATTATTGCTCTTGCTCTAACGGAGCACTGTGACTTAATAGAATAAGAAGGTGAGCTCGACAAGGGCAGGGATTCATCTCTGCTGGTTTAAAACTATACTTAGAACAGTACCTGACATACACAGGTGCTCAATAGTTATTTGCTGAGGGCATGATGGATTGAGTGAATTAGTATAAAAGTCACTTGACTTAGCCTGGCATTTCATAAGTATTCATTACCTGTTAGTTACTTTTTAAAATACTGTTTAAAAAAATGCCTATGGTATCTATTTGGCAAATATTCCCTTCACTCATCTTTTAAACATGCCATTTTGTAGGGCTCTTGTAATTCATACTCGTTCTAATTTTTCTTTTTACTTAATCCACTAGAATTTACTGTGCTTCTCGTGTGTACAGTGCCAAAGTGATGCACGATCCCTGCCCTCAGAGAGAATAAACTGCACAGAAGCTAAAATAAATGTGTATTTGCAAAGATGAGAAGAGTTTGTTGCCTGTCAAGTCTCCATTTCCAATTGAGTGTTCTGCATATGGTCTAATGAGCATCACAGTTTTGAATGACAGAAGTTTTATAAAGGAAACAGAGCCTTGGATGGCCCTGGAGAGAGGCAGAAGAGAAGCAGGGCTGTGGGAGGAGCCAGTTGGGAACAGCATGAGCAAAGTGTAGCTGTGGGAACTAATAGACTTTTGTGCAGAAAAGGAGGGAGCTGGTGTTGAATGGAGTTGTTGGAGAGATAACAGTAGGAGCCAAGGCTAGAAAAGTGGACTATGCTCTGCTCATGGGGCTTCTGAAGGTTTCTGAGGAAGGGAGTGTCGTTATGAAAATGAACTTTGTTTTTGCGAGACCAATTCAGGTGTGTTCCACATGTTCTGTGGGGCTAGGAGCCAGGTTGACTCTTTCTGACCGCAGATTCCTGATTGTTCAGAGAAAACAGGCATTTGCTTGAGGAAGTGATATGGAGACAAGACCTTCTCCCTCCCATTCGCATACCCAAATTATGACCAAACTTTGCTGAAGTCCCTTTTCTGCTACATAAGCATACTTAGTTCTTAAGCTCCATTCTGGTCTGCTTCTTGTTCTAGTTCCTAACTAAAACTATAGTTTTAGAACTAGATGACTTAGCAAGGTGTGAAATACTGTGAACTCGGAGGTAATTAATGTTTATGATAGCTATGTGTCAGCAACTTAAGAAAGAGATAATATCACTATTTCTTTATAATATTGTGAGGAAGCATTAAAAAAAAAAAAAAAAAAAAAAAAAACCAATGCCCAGGTGATAGCTTCTCTGCTAGGGAGATAGAAAACATTTCTTTTAATAGATTAGTGAAGAAAGAAAAGTCAGAAAGTGTCTGAGAATATATATGAATGCAGAGCTTTGTTAGAGTATGGGGTAAGTGAAAATTCAAAAACAAACAACATCAACCTAAAGAGAGAGATCCACTTAAATTCCACATCCTCTGATAACATCAGCACTGGTTAACAAAGCTGCCTGGGCACAAAGGAGCACATGATAGTGTATCAGGACCTTCCTTTAGATGGGGGGGTGTAACAGTCAATACTGCGGCCAGAAAACCCTCAATATAGCCATGTACATCTCTATCCAAAGGGACTGGATTGTGTTTAAAATCCCAATTGTGAAAAACAAAAACAAAAGACATAGGAATACTGCTATTAAAATATATACAGCACATGATGAACAGACACTTTCATGGAGGAATTTTTTTAAATCCCAATAAATAGTCATATTGTATTCCTGCATGAGAAGTTCCAATATCATACAAATATCTGTTTTCCAAAATGTATAAATTTGATCCTTCCAAATAGAATAACCATCACATTTTCTTTGAATTTGATGAGTAAATTCTCAAGTACATATGGTAGATGAAATGTGCAAGAACATCTAATACAGTTTTGAAAAAGTATAACATTAGGGGTAAACTAACCTACCAGAAGTCATCACACACTGCAAAATTTTAATAAATAATATAAACAATTGATACTGGTTCAACCAAAATAAAGAAACTTACTCATAGGAATGTGGAAATTTATCTAGTGATAGTTGGCATTGCAAATCAGTACTGAAAGAAGAGTCTGTTTAAGGAATTGTTGGGGCATATTTGGCTAATTATACGGAAAAAGTAAAGTTAGGCCTTATACCAACACCATCTATGCATGGCATACAAAGGAATAGCCAAAATGTGAAAACTGATTCTAAACTGTATTACAGGACCATTTAGGATTATAAATGATCCAGTTAGGATTAAAAAAATAAAACAGCATTAAAGAGGTAAAGGCCATCTTAAGCGAGATAACAATCTGAATGTCTAAAAAATAGTGAAGAATTAAATGTCTCAAAAAATCTTTAAAGGAGCAAAAATGTTATTTAAAAACTCAAAAGGCAAGTGAGGAATGAATGAAATATCTGTGACCTATATAGAAAAAGTAATATTCAAAACAAGGAAAAGAAAAATAGGAAAAATCTGAAAGAAAACCCTGGGCAATGGTTTAAATGGCAAATTCACAGAGAAAATGCAAATGAAAAATAAAATGCTTCATTTTACTTTTAATACAAAAATGAAAATTGAAGGATATTTTAAACAATGGATAGATAACACTATAATCATGGTAATAATCTAGTGGTGAGAATTTGAGGATATAAACATTCATTTACTCTTGGTTACTGGGGGAAATGGTAAAATGTTTTTTTGTGCCTGTGAAATTTTAAATTATTTTTAAATTGACTCAGCAAAATTGACCTTTTTTGATGCTTTCTAATAATTGTATTATACATGCTTTATGGTAAGAAATATACTTTAATATAATTTCAGTTTGATTAAATTTGTTAAGGTTTAATTTATGATCTAGAATATTGTCCATCATGATGACTGTTCCATGTGCAATTGAAAAACAATGTGTATTCTATTGTTTGGCGGGGTTCTCTATAAAGATCAGTTAAATCCTGTTGATTGATGGTATTCAGTTATTCTATATTCTTGCTGATTTTTTTAGCATTTATTCTTTTATTGTATTTTTTGAAGATACATAGATCACAAAAAATGTTACATTAAAAAATATAAAAGGTTCCCATATACCCGCCTACCCCCACCCCCACTCCTCCCACATCAACAACCTCTTTCATCATTGTGGCACATTCATTGTATTTGGTGAATACATTTTGGAGCACCACTGTACCACATGGATTATAGTTTATATTGTAGTTTACATTTTCCTCCAGTCCATTCAGTGGGTTATGGCAGGATATATAATGTCCAGCATCTGTCCCTGCAGTATCATTTAGGACAACTCCAAGTCCCCAAAATGAGCCCACATCACATTTCTTCTTCCCTCTCCCTGCTCTCAGCAACTATCATGGCCACTTTCTCCAGATCAATGCTACAGTTTCTTCCATTACTAGTTACAATAGTTCTATAGTCTTGTTGATTTTTCAATCTTCTAGTTCTATCTGTTGCAGGGAGATGAGTGCTGGAAGTCTCCAATTATAATTGTTAATATTTCTTTTTTCTTTCAGTCTTGTCTGGTTTTATTTTACTTATGTATTTTGAAACTCTGTTGATAGGTGCATATGTACTTAGGATTGCTATGTGTTCTTGGGGAATGGCCTTTTCATCATTAGGTAATGTCCATTTTATCCCTGATAATTAATTTTGCTCTGGTGAATACCTTATATGATATTAGCTTCATGTGTATATGGGAGCATATATTGTTTGCATGGCATTTATTTTTCCATCATTTTACTTTTAATGTAGCTTTGTCATTATATTTTAAGAAAGTTTCTTTGTAGGCATCCAGGCCACATATAGTCAGGCCATGAATGTGCATGTGTGTGTATGTGTGTTTACAT
Organism: Dasypus novemcinctus; assembly: GCF_030445035.2. Taxonomy (NCBI): domain Eukaryota; kingdom Metazoa; phylum Chordata; class Mammalia; order Cingulata; family Dasypodidae; genus Dasypus; species Dasypus novemcinctus. The sequence continues at coordinate 53,940,037 of NC_080688.1, forward strand.
TTTAATCCATTCTGACAATCTGTGTGTTTATGTGTGTGTTTAGATAATTATCATTGGATATAATTCTTTAAATGTTTAAATTTAGGTCTACCACTTTATTTTTTATTTTCTGTCTATTCCCTCTTTTTTTTTTTTTTAAATTTTTTTATTTTTTATTGACTTTGTAATAATATTACATTAAAAATATATATGTGAGGTCCCATTCAACCCCACCCCCCCACCCCCCCTCTCCCCACCCCCAACAACACTCGTTCCCATCATCATGACACATCCATTGGATTTGGTAAGTACATCTTTGGGCACCTCTGCACCTCATATACATTGGTTCACATCATGGCCCATACTCTCCTCTATTCCATCAAGTGGGCCCTGTGAGGATTTACAATGTCCGGTGATTACCTCTGAAGCACCATCCAGGGCAGCTCCATGTCCCGAAGACGCCTCCACCTCTCATCTCTTCCTGCCTTTCCCCATACCCTTTGTCCATTATGTCCACTTTTCCCAATCCAATGCCACCTCTTCTATGTGGACATTGGATTGGTTGTGTCCATTGCACCTCTATGTCAAGAGGAGGGTCAGATTCCACCTGGATGCTGGATGCAATCCTCCCATTTTCAGTTGTAATCACTCTAGGCTCCATGGTGTGGTGGTTGTCCTTCTTCAACTCCATCTTAGCTGAGTGTGGTAAGTCCAATAAATCAGATTGTAGGTGCTGGAGTCTGTTGAGGCTCAGGATCTGGCTATCACATTGTCAGTCCAGAGATTCAAATCCCCTAAATATATCTTAAACCCCAACATTAACTGCACCTCCAGCACATTAGCATGAAAGTCTTATGAAGGGAGATCCCATCTGAGTCCAGATTCATCACATATAAACACCATTTCCAAAGAGGGGCCATCTGCCCTGGTAGTTAACCCCATCGGCCATGACCATAACTCCCATGGGTCTCTTTAGCCCTCAAAGGAACCAATATCTGGGGGTTGTATCTGCTTTATCTGTCTCTCTGACTCTGCTCAGTTGTGCATGAGGGCAAACCTTCTGCCAGCCTCCAGACTCTTTTTTAGAAACTCGTAGCCATATAAACTCATTTCTCCTTTCCATTTCCCCCTTACTTTAGGTCAAACAGCATTTTATTCCCTCTTTTTTGATTTCCTTTATTTCCTTATCAGTTTTCCTTTGAGTAATTTGAAACATTACTCAATATTTTATTTTAATTTATATATTGTAATTCTGACTAGATATCTTAATACAGTTTTTTAAGTGTTTTGTAGATGTTACAATATGCATAGTTAACTTAACAGTTCACTTAGAATCAACATATTATCAACACCAGTGGAAACCTTACCACTACAGAGGTCCATTTATTCTTTCCTCTTTGTTTTACATTCATTGAAACCCTCATCAGACAATACTATGACATTTGTTT